>NW_012114821.1:6271552-6317810 GCF_000951035.1 Colobus angolensis palliatus
AAAAAAAAAGAAAAAATACAAAATTAGCCAGGCATGGTGGTGCATGCCTGTAATCCCAGATACTCAGGGAGCTGAGGCAGGAGAATCGCTTGAACCCAGGAGGGTTGTGGTGAGCTGAGATCACACCACTGCACTCCAGCCCGGGCAACAAGAGTGAAACTCCATCTCAAAAAATAAAATAAAATAAAATGAATAAATAAAATAAAATAAAGACTACAGTAAGTAACATCATATTGTATTCTCAAAAATAGCCGAGAGTACATTTTAAGTGTTCTCACTACAAAAAAGATCAGTCTGTACCACTCCACAGTGGGTACATATCAAAAGACCACATTGTGCACGCTAAATATGTACACTTGTTGTCAATTAAAAACTAAAATAGAAATATCTATTTGTTAAAACTTTTGAATGACCTCACAGGGGGTGGCTCATGCATGGAGGGATGGCCCCTAATGCTCCTTGCCTCTGAGCTGAGAACAAGAGCTTTATTCCAGCAATGGCAGGAAGGGAATGGAGGCCTTGCTGTAGGAAATGTGCCTCTATACACCAACTGAAATATAGAGTCTTTTAATTCCTTATTGACGCAAGCCCGAGAAACATGAGTGGGAAAGTGGGTTCTAAGATTGTTAGACAGGGGGGATAAACTTTAACATTGGATTGTGCCTACACTATTGCTGTGGGAGATGTACCAGTACTCACTATTCAGTAAGTCGGATGAGGTACTAACCCTCTGCTTGGTTAGCAAACCAAATGCTTCACACAACGATGGTGAACGCTCAACCCAGAGAAGCCAACACGCAGGACTAGCCCAGATACAATGTAAAAGGAGGCACTTAGTAGGCTTAGTTAGATGGGATTTTAATGAATCTACAACGTGTAACTTGCTTAGATATCTTCTAGCTACATGCCCCAGGACTATGGAGACATTTAGACACACCCATGGGTGACGGGCACCAGCGTTCTTGGACAGCTCTATGGTGCCAAAGATGATGGTGAGAGATGCTGCCTTGAAATCGAGCTCCCTGGTTTGAAAGGGATGATGGAAACAGAAATATTAGAGGCCATGTGGTGGGCCATAATTACCAAAGATAAGGTTGTGAAACCAGAGAGTTCCCTTATTCCCCTTGCAGGACACGCAAGAAGGGTGTGGCTGGCTCCTTCGCTCACCCCGCTGCTCAAACCCCATGGGGAGCTTGCAGATGGGCAGGTGCAGAGGCGGTGGGGAGCGCTTTGGGGCTCTGGCCCCAGGGCAGCGTCCAGAGGTGGGTGTCTGTGACTCCCGAAGCCCGAGTGGGTGTGTGTTACAGTGTGCTCTTTCAGCTTCGTGGTCTGCAGACAGCTTGTGCAATCAACTCCATAGACCCTCTGCCTTATTGCAAGGGGAGCGGGCCAGTGTGACAGCTTTCTGTATCCCAAACTCATGCACCAGAAAAATCAGATCACACGTGGGCTCAAAGGATGAGTGGAAGGTGTTTTTGAGTGCTAGAGGTGGCTCTCAGCAAGATGGATGGGGAGCCGGAAGCAGGGGATGGAGGGGGAAGGTGGTCTTCCTCTGGAGTCCAGCTGTTCTTGGCCAATGTTCAGATGCCTCTTCCCTCCTCTGCTGTGCCGCTCTGCCGGTCTCCGCCACACTCCGCCACTGTGTTCCTCTGCTCCTCTCGGTGTTCAGCCACTTGTGTCTGTGCCCACTAAGGTCTTGGGTTTATATGGGCACAGGATGGGTGCGTGGAGGGCCAAAAGACAACTTTGGGGCATGAAAACAAATTCCTGTCCTCGCTTAGGGCCACAGGTCTTCAGGCTTGAGGGTGGTGCCTTTGCTGGAGAACCGCCCTCTTCTACCCAGTATTTTTCTGTCTCCTGTTAGTAGTTACAATTACCACAACAAGCCACAAGGAGGAAGATAATTGTTTTGAGAGGCAAGACTATGTGATAATGGTGACTTAATCATGGAGTTACTGGGACTTAATTGTGCAGCCTCTTATGGTGCTCCTGAAATAGATACCCGGAAACATTCCAGATCTGGCAGACACCCAGTTGTTTTTGAGTCACTATAGTAGGGATGTGTGGCCCTTTACCCAATTCCCAGAAATGAGTCAGTTTAGACACCCCTTCAAAGAGTGGGAAGCCAGTTCCTTTGAGAAGGAACTTCAAAATGCAGCCACAAGTGTATACTGCAAATTGTCACAGACCATCTTCTTAGGAGAAAGAGTCCAGCATTCAGAAACATGGTCATGGATGTGCTGTATTTAGGGGTTTGGTCTTTGTCTTGTGGGGTAGGGGATCCAGTTTGGCATTTTGAACAACAATGTGAAATAGCCCATCTGTATCTTATAACAGGTATTCTTGAGCTCATTTAGAGTGGTGCTGAGGTAAAACATATGGAGACTTGAACCAAAGCAAGGCTCCTAAATACAGAAAATAGGGGTTGCATTAAAGAGACATTTAAAGATAACAATTGTCAAGTTTTTGTGTTTGGTTGGATATGAGGCTTACAGAAGAAGCCAGAGACAAGCAATGAATTCAAAGATGAGATCATAAAGTGTAAAGAGCTCTGCATACACTCAGTTGCCTGAAATTCAGAGCAAAAAAGAGAGCCACTGAAGAATTATAAATAGGACAATTCAATAATCAGAAGTGATATTTTACCCTAAAGATACATGTCAGCTCCTACAAAATACTTCTGTTGGCAGACTGTACCATGAATCTCCATTACAGTATGTTAAGGTCCTTGGCTTTTCAAAATGATGGGAAATGCTAACATATTTCTGCAAAAATGCAAAGATGGCTCAATATCAGGAAATCTGGTAACGAAATTCAACACATTTATATACTAAAGGAGTAAAAAAGAGTGAGCATTTTAGTGGGAAAGGAAAGAATTGAACAAATTTAAGCATCAGTAACAAATTTATTCATGAGCAACAACTCTCTCCAAAATAGGAATAAAAATAAATTTCTTAACTAGTTTGAGTAAAAATCATATGAGTTACACAGCAATAATTTACTAGGCCACATTTATAGACTTTAAAAACATTTAAATATCTAAAACTGGAATAAGATATGTCTTTGTGAATGCAAAGCAATTCAGGATAGTGGTTCCTTTAAGGTAGGGAAGCATGAGAATGACATTGAAGCAGGGCATGGAGAGAGGTCACCATCTATCTGCAGGACCACTCTGTGTGTGTATATTTTTTTAAAAAAGAAATTTGAAGCAAAAATGTATTAGCCCATTCTCACACTACTATAAAGAACTGCCCAAGACTGGGCAATTTATTTTAAAAAGAGGTTTAATTGACTCACAGTTCCCCAGGGCTTGGGAGGCCTCAGGAAACTTAACAGTCATGGTAGAAGGCAAAGGACAAGCAAGTACCTTCTTTACAAGGCAGCAGCAAAGAGAAGAAAAGCGAAGGGAAAAGAGCCCCTTATGCTCTCACGAGAACTCAATCACCATCACGAGAACAGCATGGGGGACACCGGCCCCCATGATCCAATCACCTCCCACCAGGTCCCTCCCTCAACACCTGGGGATTATGGGAATTACAATCCAAGATGAGATTTGGGTGGGGACACAGAGCCAGACTCTGTCAATGACCAAAGGATGGAAGTTGCTACTGAATCCATTGTATTATTTTTAGTAATATTCTATACATTTCAAATTCTGAAAAAACAGTAACACACATCCAGGTTAAAGAAAATGTCTAAACAGCACATAAGAGTATATAGTACAAAGTGAGTTTTCTTCCCACCTCTAACCTCCAGTGTCCCCATCCCCATCCCCATCTTCCTTCCTAGCTGTTTGTAGAACTTTGCAGAGATGGTCTCTGTGTAGGTAAGCGTTTTACTAAATGGAGTCATACGATGTGAACAGTTCTTCACCCCAATTTTCTTCATTAGTCATTGAACCTCATGCATTTCAATATTCAAGCAATGCTTAGCAAGGAAGGATGGGCTCCTCTCTTGAGCAATCGAGGGACTCCCCTCCCTGGCAGCAGGCTTCTGCCTGGTCTCTCCTCTCTTCTTGTCTGCCCTCCACAACCCTGCCACCCTTCTTGCCCAAACATTTCAGAAGGCAGGGATTGGAGTCAGGAGACCTGGGTTTGACCCCTTTCCAGCTGTGAAAACTTAAAGGGTCACATAAGATGACTCACTCCATTTCTTACTTGATAGGTTTGCTGCAAGGATGAAAGAAAATCAGGCAGGAAAGTGCTAAGAACAGTGACTGACGGTTTAGCATGCAATGTGAGTTTGCTGCTGTTATCATGATTATTTGTTAGTTCCTGATGTCTACTTATAGACAAACCATAGATTGGCATCCAGGGCCTCTCAAAACATGGCCTCACTGACTGCCCCCCATACAAGTGTGTGTCCCCTTTGACTGTCCACTGCCTTTCTCTGCATGAGTTCCTGGTCTCACTGCAGGGGTCTCTGCCTGCACCAGCGTGGTTCATGGGAAAGCCGCCCATCACTTCCCCTCCTGAGCCCATCCAGCCTGACATCTGGGCTGCAGTGGACTTTGCCAGCCTATTTTTCTTTCTGGACAAACTGCTACTCCTGACTCCCGGTGGCTCTCCTCACCTGTCCTGTTCAGATCTGCCTGGCTGCTCCCCCTGGCCTCAACACCCTTAAATGCCAGAGCTCTCTGAGTCCTTTCTCATGTCTAACCTCTTCTCTTTTAAGTTTATTCCAACCCATTGTGGAATGGTTTGTTTGCCTCTCTCTGGGAGAACTCTTACAGCCCTCTGGCCACAGTTCCCTGCTGTTCACTGATGACTCTCAGACCCCCCACATGTCCCGCCTCACCAGGGCGGGGGCACAGGCTTGTCTGCTTCCTGGGCTGCCCCCTTCTTTCCCTGCAAACCTGTTACCTGCCTCCGTGCCTGATTGCTGTGAATGGCCCCATCATGCTCCTCAGCTTTAATCCAGCCTGTCACCTGTGAATTATACCACAGATTATACCACATCCTGTTAATGATGCCACAAAGATCTCTGTAGTTACAATAAAGATATTACTAAGAGTTAACATTTAATCAATAGTTACGTATTTGGCAGACATCATATTATGCACTTGATGTGCGTTGATTCATTTAGTAACCATCTTACGAAGTGGATGCTATTATTCCTCCCATTTTACACATTGAGCTGCAGAGGTGAATGTGCAGAGGTTAAGTTGCTTGCCTAGTGCAATAAGTGAAGGCTCTTACTAATAAGTGTCTCCTCTCCATGTCCCTTACCGGCATCTGCATTGCAGTTGCCAAAATAAGCTTCCTAAGACAAATGAGAGCTCTGCTTCCCTAGTTAAGCTGTCGTCTGTAGTCAACAGGCATTCTCCAGCAAGATATATGGATTATCCTTCATCACCTACATCCTGCCTACCTGACCCAGCCTCAGATCTTGCCACTGATGCCCCATTTTCATGCCCAGAAATTCTTCCCCAGGTGATGCCTTCATGGGCTCGCTGCAGGGATGAGTACAGCACGTGGAAAGCTCTTTGCTGCCACCTACTGGTCATCTAAAACTATTAATGAGGCCGGTGATAGAAAACCCACAAACACAGCTGTGTGCGGATCCTTGGGATGTTGGCCAGTGGTTTCCATGGGTTTTTATTTTGCATAGGACTCTCCGGATGCAGTTTAGTTTAGTGTAACATTTTCAAAATCAGTATTCCCAGAGATGGGACCCTAAAATCTGTGACTTCAGTGAGTGCCTCAGTTCACTTCTGTTGTCAGCCAACTTTAGAGAAATCCTGTATAATGGAAAAGGAGCCTGTAAAATAGAAAAAGAGTCCTTTGGGGCTCAGGAAGATGGATTCCAATCTCAGCTCTGCCTCTGCCCACTGGTCAGTCCATCATTTCTCTGAGCATTCTCTTTATTTGCAAGATGTGATTAATTAATACTTAATTTGGGAGGTTTTTGTGGCATTTAAGATCGTGTTGGGCAATTAACTCTGGTTCCTTTCTGTTTTTATGTGTGGAAGGAAAAGAGAACAAATAGTAAGCATAATCCAGAAGCCATAGCAAAATATAAAAAGAAAAATCATAAATCTCTTGGCCATTCTTAGTAATAGCTCAGACTGCTAAAATTCCTATCTTGGACCTGAGACGTTTTCTTCCTCCGTTTTCAGGCAAACAGCTTCAGAAATGCCTCAACTGTTACCCAAGAAACACTCTCCTTTTCTAAAGAGTCCTTTACAGCAAAGCTGTGCTGCTTCATTCAGGTCTTCCTGGGCCGCTTGGCGGGAGGGTTGACATCCAGGGAAGCAGGATCCCTGCAAGGGAAAAAGAGGACACAATCCCAAATGATGAAAAGGCTGAGAAAGAGCTGAGGGCACTGAGGTGAGGACCCTGAACAGGGCTCTCCCACCTGCTATCACATCATCCTTCTGACCCCCAAGCACCTGGTTGTGGTCTCCTGAGCTTCTTCTACGACCGCTTCTTCCCTTCCCTCCATGCTGACAAGGTCTGTCCCAACGGCCTGGATTAAATTCTGAGAAAATGACTTCACCTCCAGTGATGCCATCAGCACCTTGAAATGAGAATAAAATTGGCAAGGAGATGATACCAGTGGCCCCGCTGCTCGGTGCCACACAATGCCAGGCTCTCATTTTCAGCATTGAGATTGCTTCTCTGCACCTTGCTGACACCCACATTGTGGGTTCTCTTCCAGGGCAGAGGAGTAGAGCCCAGAGGCTCCTGCAGAGGGGGACCAGCCCCCGGCTCCTTCCCTCTGCTCTCTGCCCTGGCTTTTCCACTCCCTTTTGCAGTAGGGCAAGGATGCGTGGTGCGACTCTTTTCTCCCCAGAAAGGCAGATTCTGTGCCTTATCGGGCCCAGGTCACTGCAGTCACTTCCCAGAGGATGTGGGGACATTTCTGAGCTGTGTTCTACCCCCCTCTCTCTCCTGGCCCTGGGGCTGTGGGCTGGACACTGGCATTGGATCGTCATTCCCTTCCTTCACCACTTACTCATGGGTCTCTAAACCTTCACCCACAGTGCCCCACTTCTCACAGACCCCACCACCTGGTGTCATGGAATGCAGAGTCCAGGGCGCCTTCTGCACTGTGACCCCTTCTGCAGTCAACCCGCCTAGCCTCACCCCAGCCCAGCCTTCACCTCATACCTTTAGAGCCACCTGAATTGCAAAGAAAGGCCAGTGGCTGTGAGATGTTTAGTTCTGGTTTTACTACCATTTATTGCCAAGTGAGCCTGAGTCTTACCCAAGGACATCAGTTAATGTGTTTGTAATTTTGGTTATTGTTATCTCTATTATTGTTATTTCTTCAAAGAACTGTATAGCTACCTCATCTGCATAATGGATGCTGACTCCCCAAAATTTTTTCGACCAGAATTTAATAATTTGTTTCCATCTCTATTACATACACGCATCTCTATTTTTCTCTCTATTATATATGCACATCTGGCTTATAAGTGCTTATTATTATAGTGTTTATTATTGAAACAACCCTGATGATAGAAATCATTAACCCTATTTTACATATGACAAAGAAAAAAATTAGTTATGAAACACACACAGGCACAAACAGCAGAAAACTCCTCTAGCCTGTGACTTGTGATGATCTCAGGTGCATCCTGCCATCTTCCTACACCAAAGGGCAGTGATACCCAGTGGAGGCTAGAGATCTGAGGAACAGGGAGACTTTCCCAGCTAAATGTCTACTGGGGCCAAGTCAGTGGCCCCCTGAGAATCAGGCACCACCCAGAGATGGAAGAAGAGATCAATGACAATTGTTGAACAGATTTGTAATGAGTGTTCTGGAGAAACATGTGTGAGACTTGTTGGCTTCCACCACAAGTTCCTACTTCTGGACTTGGCTCTGACGGTGGCCACTTCCCCTCTTTCCTCATCGCTAGAATGGGAGGGTGGACAAGGGCTCTCTTACACTGCCTCTAGAGGGTCACGGTACTGCTAGTGGGTTGCCACTGATTTTTTTTTTTTTTTAATGTCTGGTCCCTTGGGGCCAAGTTGTCTGGCAGTCCTTGCTTAGCACAGTTTTATTCTGCACACATTGATCAGCACAGCCTACTTGAATAAGACCAGTTCCCTCCCAACATGGTTCAAATTCCAGTTTCCCTGGTGCATAGATGGTAGGGAACTCCATAACACACAAGAACACTTGACTTTGGCAGGCTGCTGGGAAGGCGATGGAATACGGGGGTCCTTCTGCAGTCACCTCACAGGTGCAGTCTCAGGATTTGTAATGAGAGGAATTTGCTGTGAAGGTCCCAGGTCTGCCCTTAACAAGCTCAATGACTCTAAGCAAATCTCTCTGATCATCAGGTTGCTTCCCTAAAAATTCAAAAAGATAGCAGTAATATTTGTACCTGAAGGTTGTTATGAATATTTTTACTTGGCAAGAACTTTGGTGGGAAGTTAAGCTAGCCCGCGATTCAATGGGAAAAACATGCTTTGAAAAGTAGAGTCTTGGCACACGCATTGGTTCACGTACACTGGATGGTTCACGTTCTTCTTCTTTGATACTCTTGGATCCACAGGACACTGATGCTTAAAAGATGGTGGAAGATTTGACTCTTAAATTATAGAAAGGAATAAGCATCGTGAAAGGGTCTGGCAACCTGTGAAATGGGACGTTGGGACGTTCCCAAGACAACCTCCGGGGGCCCAGCGCGTGCCTCCTCCACTCACCACCTTCTCTTCCTTCTTGTACTTGTTTCCATTCTTTCTTTTTTCTCCTTTTGCTTTTCTCCATGTCATCTTTTGTCTCCTTTCTGCTCTTTCTTTTGTGTCTCCTTTTATAGAATACTGACCATGCTGCCAGATACAGGACAAGGCCACGTGAGTAAACGAGACCTCGTCCCTCCTTCAAGAACCGTCTCATCTCCTGAAGTCGAAGGAGCATGAAGGAAAATAACCCAGAGAGAAAGAAGAAGGTGGTCAGCCCCAGCAGGGGCCCAGCTTTCACCCCTGCCCTAGGGGCATGAGCGCTGAGGATCTGCATAATATACGAGAATGCTTGACCCAGGCACGCTGCTGTGACGGTGGTGGGCTGTGGGCTTGAACTGGATTCTAACATTTTCAAGATAGGAAATTGTCCCGAAAAATATGTAAATTATTTCTATACCCTAAGAGTAGACCAAATTTACCATTTTGGGGGGAAGACTAAATTTTGTGCCAGGAGAGTCTCTACATGATAATGCACACATAAAGAAGTTCTTATCCCTATGTCTTGGGAAAAAAAAAAATTAATTCAGCAAAGTAACCTGAACAAGTTCTCTGAGACAGAATGAGAAAATATATGTTCTGCTTAGTTATGGGAATTAATTGGCTGTGGAATAAGAATTTCTACAGACGTTGTTGCTTCTATTGGAGATATGTCACTTTTCTCTGCGTGGAGTTGGACGTAGCACTTCACTTACTTCTTGTTCTTACGGAGTTGTGTGACTTCTCCTAAGAGCAAAGGTGAGATGAGATCCCGAGGGCTCCAGGAAAAGCTGGCACACTTGAGATTCCCCTCATGCTGAAGGTGAAAGTAGGAGAGAAAAAAACACAGCGCTGAGTACTGTTACTTCAGGCTGAGCACCAGATCAGCAGGTCAGCAGATGTCTAAGGTCATCAAAGGCATTTTTAATTTTTAATTATTCACAAGCTCTACCTTCAACCCTAACCTGACAGATTACAGGCACAATTGACTCTACATTCCTTAGCATAGAATCCAGCGCTCATAACTACTTGGATGCAAACAATCTTGTAGCTTAATTCCCCACTTCTGCCATAATATGTTCTATATTGTCCCAGTCAGGACCACGACCCCCCATTGTAGCAAATGTCCTACTGGCTCTGCTGAGAATAACCGACCCGTCTCTGTTGCTCCTGGTTATTCAAATGATAATGAAATTCACATCTGTGAGTAGTTTTTCAGGCTCATCCCGCGCTGCGGAACTGCATGCTTCCTTTTGTTCCTGCATTTTTGCACACACTTCTGTAACAGCACATCCTATTTTAGAAAACAGCACAGAATGGAGGAGGCAGGTGAGGAAAGTGGTTAATAGAACCTACTCTGGAACAAAAGTACTCACATTAAAATCCAGATTTCACAACTTGCTAGCAGTGGGACATTGAACCATTTACTTACTCTCTCTAAACCTCAGTTTCCTCTAAGTTGGTTATGCAGGTAGTCAACAGGAGCTTTTCTTAAAGAGTTGTGAAGAGTATTTCAAAGTGTTTAAATATCTAAGCATAGTGCCTGGCAAAGAGGCTCTGTTCGATTCCTATCCACTCTCATCCACATCACTAGCATCTCCGTGATCAAGATACCATCATTCGCATCAGAAGCAGCAGCCCCAGCATCCTCATCAACATCACCATCATCATCCTCACCATCACATCATCCAGCTCCCATCACCCTCATCATTGCCATCAATGCCATCTTCATCCTCCTGTGAGTCACCATCCACACCCCCATCATCACCGTCAACATCACCATGTCATCATCTACAGGCCCAGGGCTAGCTGACTTCTTAGATTTGTAACGTTTTGAAAGCAGGTCGATGTTTTATTTACCTTTATGTCTGCTGCAATAACAGAAAATATCCAGCCCTATAGACAAGAAGGTTACCTCATTTGGGAGAATGCAAGGTTTTGTAATTTATTGATCTCATTTTACAGATGGGGAAATTGAGGCCTTGAAGGGACTGACTTCCCTGAAGTCCACAAATCATGTATAGCAGAGCTGGGGCATACTAGTATGCAGGGCCCTCTTATTACATCATTACACTGCAGGCATTGGCTTAAGAAAACAAAAGGAAGTAGAAAACCTTGGAACCACAATGCTTCTTTAAAGAACTCTTGGCAATTGGATTTTAACATTTTAGCCACAATAAGCTGCAATACACTTGAGCTGTGGTTTTCCAGGAGAGAGACAGAATACACACATAGACCACGTCCACAGACGCCAACAGAACTCTGACTCACAACTCCTATAGCAACCAGCGGGGAAGCCAGACCACAGCCTCAGAGGACATTAGCCCAGAATGATCAGGACTTGGTCAACAACTGCCAGTTTCCCTTATTCTGCTCCACTTTCAACTCAGGACCACTCAGATAAAGCTAAATATGCTCCTTAAGCCAATGACATCGGATGCTCCTTCTCTTCAGCCAGCACCTTCCCCAGTCAGCACATACCCCTGCCTCTCTGTGTTCCTATTTAAAGCTCTTCCTGCCTTTGAGTCCCTGCCAGATGCAAGGGCTGAACTTTTTGCTGCTGCAAATTCTGAAGAAATCACCTCTGTGTGTTCTCATTTGGGTGATTTTTGTTTATTTCTACACATTTGAGATAAGGAATACTTTCATCAAGGCCAAACTAAGTCAGGGGCTAACATGAGGGCTATGATAACAGAAATGGCAGTTCACCTAATGAAGCCAGCTGACTCCTGCACACCAAGGACTTAAGCCTCTCTGACCAAAACTACTGCAAATGTTCTTAGTGGCCTTTCCTTATCTACCGCCTAGGGTTAGAATGATGGGAACATCCAGCCAGGCAGCTGAGGAAAACTCTAAATGCATTGCTTAATGCGGTAGCTACTGGCTACGTGTGACCACCGAACGCTTGAAATGGGGCTGCCAGGAATTGAGTTGTCCTGGGAAATCCTTGCAGATTTTAAAGACAATTTAAAAAAAAAACATGAACTATGTCATCTCATTAAAAATTTTATATTCATGATATGTTTAAATAGGTTCAATAAAATATATTATTAAAATTTGTTTCAGCTGTTTCTTTTTACTTTTTAATATAAATAAAAGAAAATTGAAAATCACCCTGTGGCCCACATTATATTTCTATTATTAGACGAGGTGATCTAGACCACAGGGAGCGTCCACGCTAAACGTCCCAGCTGGGACCACACGAGCATTGATGCTAAACTTCCCAGCTGAGACCACATGAGCATCAAAGCTAAACGTCTCAGCTGGCCACCTAGATGCACCATCGTGTGGGGTGAGTCCACCTGTTTACCCTCTGATTACTGCAGTCTTCAAACTTCAAACATTTTCATGCCCCGAACCTTGGCCTATACCTACAATCCTCAAGGTTGTGTTGCTGGGTCAGTGACATCAACATCTCCCGGGAACACTGCAGAAGTGAAGGCTGAGATTCCAGGCCAGGGCCACCATCCTTCAGTGCGTGGTGGCCTGCAGTCCTCTAACAAGCTGTCTGGATGAACCTGAGCTGCACAGAGGTGCTCTGTCCGAAGCACCCTGGCACAGACATTGATTTTTACCCAGCCGTTAGTCACCCATGCCTCACCCCTTCATCCCTGCTAACAAAACCCTGGTATCTCTCAGGCGGTGGTGACCTTGATTTGAGCCCCCCCACCCCACCCTGGAGCTGAGGCCAGTTCTGACCTCCCATTCTCCCTTCCCCAATGCCGCTCTTCCACTTGCCTTGAGACTCAAACTAAGGGCAACCAGTTGCCAGGGCTCTGGGTGGGGGGTGGCTGGGAAGCCTGCCACTCTTCTGTGACAGCTTTTTCTCCTCAGCAAAAGCAAAGCCTCCTTTTCTGCCTGACCCACTTCTTTCCTTCCCGAGGAGCTTCTGCATGAGGAGAGGGTGCCGGACCAGCAACATCGAGGGAAAAGCCCGGAGCCCTGGGATGGCCAAGCTGCTGGAGCAAGCCTGGCATTGCCAGACCCAGCACCTCTTGTTAGGAGGGATAACCAGGCTTTCTCCTTAAGCCTCTGTTAATTGGATATTCTGTTACTAGCAGCTGAGCACATCCCAAGTCATATAAACCTCACACCTTCTACAGCTGCTGAAATTCAACTATCTGTGAAGGCCCACGCCACAGCGCTGTCCACTGGCAATGCTGGCTTTTACCCCAGCCGTGATGCTGGAAGATGGACATGGCTAAGGAACCTCCCCGTCCCAGACTGTCTGAGCCAGGAAACCACTTATGGCAGGAAGTCCCCCTTCCCAAATAAGGCGCATGGATGCCTCCTGTTTACCTATGGCAAGGCCAGGCACAGACCTCCACATTCCCATTATTTGCCCCCTAAACAATTAGCAGAACTGCTTGTCCTCACTGATTAATGTAAAAAAAAAAAAAAAACCTAACTTTTCTTTTTTTTTTTTTTTTGAGACAGAGTCTCGCTCTGTCGCCCAGGCTGGAGTGCAGTATCTGGATCTCAGCTCACTGCAAGCTCCACCTCCCAGGTTTAGGCCATTCTCCTGTCTCAACCTCCTGAGTAGCTGGGACTACAGGCGCCCGCCACCTCGCCCGGCTGGTTTGTTTTGTATTTTTTAGTAGAGACGGGGTTTCACCGTGTTAGCTAGGATGGTCTCAATCTCCTGACCTCGTGATCCGCCCGTCTCAGCCTCCCAAAGTGCTGGGTTTACAGGCTTGAGCCACCGCGCCTGGCCTAAAAACCTAACATTTTAACCAAACTCTGCTTGTTGCTCTTTCTCCGCAGACCCCATACTCCAGCCTGAGCCTTCCCAATGGCCTCCAGAGAACAGGCTGCCTGAGTACAAAACTCCCACACACACCCGTTTCTTTCTAGACTCCTTCACTCTGTCCTTCAAAAGATAAACTCTTCTGAGAGACTGGCAGATACCATGGTCCTTCTCTCCCCTGGCAATTATCCTTGGGAGTCATGTCTCCTTTCCTAAGTGTTGATTTGCTTTATATTTGACACCATCACACACACACACACACACACACTGTGATAGGTAACCTGGAGGTGGCCCCCAACAATTCCCTCCTCCTGCTTCTCACCCCCTTGCGTCAGCCTCATCTTGAGTGTCGGGTGAACCTCGGGACTCGGCTCTAATGAATAAAATGCAGCAGAAAGGAGGGCACGTCTGAGTTTCGGTTATAAAAAGACTTCTGTTTCCAGGTGGGAGACTCGCACCCCCTCTCTCTGAGGACTCATGCTGGGGAGAGCCAGGTGCTGTGTCCTGCAGACCCTGAGGACATCCAGGGAGAAGTCCCCATGCCACAGCCAGGGAGGAGCTGCCCACAGCCTTGGGAGTGGACGATATATGGAAAGGCACCCATCGAGACTCTAGGTGACTGAGCCATGGGTTTGAGGGGTGCCTCATAAGAGACTCTGAGCCAGGACCCCACTGCTAAGCCACTCCCAGATTCCTGACCCTCAGAAACTCTGAGCAAATGTTTCTTTTTCTCTTTTCCTGAGAGACAAAATAGCCTGTGATTTCCTTATTCTCTGCCAGTTGGAACCTATGGTGTGTCTATTCTTTTATTAATATCTGTATTTAAAAATAAATCTCTATATTTTAGTTTCAATTATTATTCAATATTTCTATCAGTTTCTACTCTGCTAAGAACATTTGTACATGTTAACTTCACTGAACATCCTTCCCCATCATTTTGTTTTTAATTTAGCTTTACTTTTAAACCTAAAATAAAACATACAGTAACCTGAATATTCTAAATCAAAATTAATTTTTGTACTGTTCCATGCAGATAATTTAACTGAAATGGGCAGGATTTTGGCTTATATTATTGATTTTGTTGGCACTCTCTGTTAGCTTTGGTGATCATTAGATTTTTCTTTTTTTTTTTTGTAAACTTCTTTTAATGAGAAGTTTCCTTTAATAAAAGGTAGGTCATTCTGATTTGGTGTAGCTTGATATGGTTTAGCTGTGTCCCCGCACAAATCTCAACTTGAATTGTATCTCCCAGAATTCCCACGTGTTGTGGGAGGGGCCCAGAGGGAGGTAATTGAATCATGGGAGCTGGTCTTTCCCATGCTATTCTCGTGATAGTGACTAAGTCTCCTGAGATCTAACGGGTTTATCCGGCGTTTCCACTTTTGCTTATTTGTAATTTTCTCTTGCCACCGCTATGTAAGAAGTGCCTTTCACCTCCTGCCATGATTCTGAGGCCTCCCCAGCCATATGGAACTGTAAGTCCAATTAAACCTCTTTTTCTTCCCAGTCTCTGTATGTCTTTAACAGCAGCGTGAAAACAGACTAATACATAGCTCATTCTACATAAGTTTACAGTACTTGTGTTTTGCTCTTCTAAAAAGTCAACAGAAATATATTCATCCTCCTGTTGGTTATTTTCTGCCTGTTAAGACATACGTAAGGCACTGTACACTGTGTCCATTTTCAATGTTGTTTGTCTTAATAATAGTACTTTTCGGATTACAGTTACATTTTCTCTCATTTGATCCTTATAATCCTGGGAGAAAACTTTATGATCTTTATCATAAATAAACTGTTCTTATTTCCAGTTTACAAAGAAGGATATGGAAGTTCTAAGAAAGGAAGTAAAATGTGTAAGGTCACATGACCAGTAAGTAGTAGGATCCAGTTATTTCTGCAAATCCTTCCCACCCTGCAGTCCCTAAGGATTTCCACCCCAATATACCTGAGAAACAGGGTCCCAGCTCCCTCTCCAGGCTCCTGATGTCCAGCCCCTGGCCAGGTTCCCTTCACAGCCCCAGAATCCCTGCCCTGCGGTGCTGTGGATGGCACAGGTGCAGCTTTATAGCTCCTGCCTCTCCTGCTCCTGCCTCTCCTGCTGGGCTTTTCCACACCTGTTCCTTACGATGTCCCAGAATTCCTAAGGAAGATTTAGACTCAGACAGCATGTTGGCGGTCTCTTTATTCGGCTTAATTCTCTGAGCATCAAGGAAGTGGGTATGGGAGTGAACCTATCAGTAAAAGATGCTGTGAGTGCCCCAGGAGGCATCTCCTCCCGCACTATGGTTTCAGCCACACCTACAGATGAAAGAGACTTGTGGATAGCAACATATTTCATGCCCTTGCTGTGAGTTTTTTGTTATCTGCCTTAGGACCTTCTCTGAAGCCATGAGAATTCACTCAGCATCTGTACAAAAGTGCAGTCAGGAGGTGTCTGTTGTCATTTTGCTATTGATTTCTTAGTATTTTTTACATCATAATGCAAATTCTTTGTTAGATACACATTGCAAATATTTTCTCCCAGTCTTCTGCTTACCTATGAATTCACTTAAAGGTATCATTTGATGATCACATTAAAAAAACAATTTGCTGACACCCATTATTTCCTTTTACTTTCTTTTAGGGTTAGTACTTTTGTGTCCTAAGAAACTTTTGTCTACACGAAGAGTGTGTATTTGAGACAATACGTGTTCTTCTGTAAGTTTTATTGTTCTAGTTTTTAAAACTAAGTCTATGATTCATTTCAAATTTACATTAAATGAATTACTGTCTAAGGCCGGGCATGATGGCCGTAATCCCAGCACTTTGGGAGGCTGAGGTGGGCAGATCACTTGAGGTCAGGAGTTCGCCACCAGACTGGCCAACATGGTGAAACCCCATCTCTACTAAAAATACAAAAATTAACCGGGCGTGGTGGCACAAACCTGTGGTCCCAGCTATTTGGGAGGCTGAGGCAGAAGAATTGCTTGAACCCAGGAGGCAGAGGTTGCAGTGAGCCAAAATTGTGCCACTACACTCCAGCCTGAGTGACAGAGTGAGACTTGGTCTCAAAAAAAAAGAAAGAATTATATTGTCAGATAATATCATTAAAATTAAAATTGCTCGAACCCAGGAGGTGGAGGCCACAGTAAGCTAAGATCATGCCATTGCATTCCAGCCTGGGCGACAGAGCAGGACTCCACCTCAAAAAAAAAAAAAAAAATTACTGTCTAGATGATTGAAATAGGGATGGAGATTTTAAAAATAGGGTTATCCAGTTGTTTGGCAAGTTAACCTTGCTAAATTTATTGATCAGTTCTAGCGTTCTAGCTTTCTTTTGTAGCTTCCTTAGATATTTCTACATATACAATCATGTGACCTGAGAATGCAGAAAGCTTGAGTTCTTCCTTTGTAATACTGATGCCTTCCCTGCTTCTGCAGCCTGTCGGTCTGCGGTCTAAGACCTTCAGTGCAATCGCATGTAAGTCGTACAAGTGGTCATGCATGCCCAGTACCCAGTGACGGCAGGAAAGCATTCAGTATTTAACAATTAAGTATGAGGAGGGCTGTAGTTTTCCAAGGACCCTTCCCATCAAATTCAGCTCATTGCCTTCTATTTCTGTTTGGTGTAGATTTTTATCCTTAATAGTTATTAGATTGTAACAAATAATTTTTATTCTTCTACTAAAGTGGCCCTATGGTTTGTCATCTTAATTTGGTGAATGCAATGATTCTAACACACAAAGCGACCTTTACCTTACTGAGACATGCCTCACTTCGTACACTCCATATATTTCTAGATTCATTTTAGTAATATCTCATTATGAATGTTGGCATCTCTATTTATGAGAAATGTTGGTCTCTAGTAGTTTTCTTTACTTTTAATATCCTCCTATGTTGTCGTTTTCAGGCTTAAGCCAACTTCACAGAGTAAGTTAATTGAAACATTCCCTCCTCCGTTTTTAAAGTTATGTTTGAAAGATTGGTATTATTTCTTGTATGTTTGATATAATTCTCCAGGGAAGCTATCTGAGTCTTAGGTTTTCTTTTTGAGGAAGTTTTTAAATTATAAATTTCATTTTTTAATATGAGATATGCAGATATCCCATTTCTTGTTTTATTTGTTTTAGAAAGTTGTGTTTTTTGAGAAAAAAAATTGTCAAATTTGGCCAGGTGCGGTGGCTCATGCCTGTAATCCTGGCACTGGGAGGCCAAGGCAGGCAGATTGCCTAAGGTCAGGAGTTCAAGACAGGCCTGGCCAACATGATGAAGCCCCATCTCTACTAAAAATACAAAAAATTAGCTGGGCATAGTGGCACACACGTGTAATCTCAGTTACTCTGGAGGCTGAGGCAAAAGAATCTCTTGAACCTGGGAGGTGGAGGTTGCAGTGAGCCGAGATCACGCCACTGCACTTCAGCCTGGGTGATAGAGCGAGACTCCATCTCCAATAAAACAAAAAAAGTCAAAATTTTGGCTTAAAGTTTTTAAAAATGCCTCATTATCATTTTTGTGTTTGTTGAATATGTAGTAATGTACCTTTTTTCCTGCTATTAGAATTCATGTTTTCTCCTCACTAAACCATTTAAAACATTCTTTCATAAATCTATTTTGCTTTATTTAAGATAAAATGCATTCATTCAACATGTACAGTGCAGTGGTTTAAGTATATACACAGAACTGTGCAAGTACCACCACGGTTTAATTTTAGAACATTTTCATCATCCCCAAAAGAAACCCTGCACCCTTTAGCAGCCACTCCTCATTTCTGCTCCCTCTCCCCCAGCTCCTGGTAACTACCCAGATATAATGTCTGGATATTTTCTCACTATATGGATTTGCCTATTCTCTAATTTTTTAAACTGAATATTTAATGTTGAATGTTTAGGTTGTTTCTACATTTTTACTATGATTAAGCTGCATTAATATCAAATACATACAATACACTGTTTAAATGTTCTGCCCAGTTATATTTTTGAGGGAGAAACTAATGCATATTAAATGTCTGTTATGTATTGAGTGTCTTCATGGGCATCTCTTAGCTATTAGTCATTGTGTTTTTAAGAAGAAAGTATAAAAATCCTGCACTATTCTCTCTGTCCTATTTCTTCTTATTTTTATTGCGGTAAAATATGCATAATATAAAATGTATCATTTTAACTGTCTTTAAGTGGACCCTTGGGTGGCATTAAACACGCTCACATTGTTATGCAGCTGTCACCAGCTTCCATCTCCAGAACTTTTTCATCTTCCCAAACTGAAACTTTTTCCCTATTCAACAATAATTTCCCAGCCAGGCATGGTGGCTTACGCCTGTAATCCCAGCACTTTGGGAGGTCAAGGCAGGCAGATCACGAGGTCAGAAGTTTGAGACCAGCCTGGCCAAGATGGTGAAACCCCGTCTCTATTAAAAATACAAAAATTAGCCGGGCGTGGTGGCGAGCGCCTGTAGTCCCAGCTACTCGGGAAACTGAGGCAGGAGAACGGCTTGAACCCCGGAGGCAGAGGTTGCAGCGTGCTGAGATCGCGCCACTGCACTCCAGCCTGGGTGATAGAGCAAGACTCCATCTCAAAACAAACAAATAAACAAATAAATTAAAAAAATAATTTCCCATTCCCTTCTTTCTTTTGTGTCTTGCTCGTTTCACTTGGCGAAATTCCTTTCAGATTCATCCCTATTGTACCATGTGGCAGAATGTATTTCCTTTTTATGACTGAATAGTATTCCACTGTCTGTATGTACCACGTGTGGTTTATCTATTCACATGTTGATGGGCATTTGGGTTGTTTTCAGATTTGGACTATTGTGAATGATGTCACTGTCAACAAGGGTGTACAAATTTCTGTTGGAGTCTCTGATTTTAATTCTTTCATTTATATAACCAAACATGGAATTTCTGAAGCACGTGGTAATTCTATGTTTAATTTTTTTTTTGAGAAATTGCCACACTGTTTTCCACAGCAGCCACATCATTTCATGTTCTCACCAGCAATACACAAGGGTTTCAACTGTGACACAATTTTTGCAGAACACTTGTTATTTTCTGTTTTTGTTTGCTTGTTTGTTTTTAATAGTAGCTATCCTAATGAGTTTGAAGTGATACCTCATTTGATTTACATTTCCCCAGATTAGTGACACTGAGTATCTTTCCATGTGTTTGTTGGCCATTTATATAGCTTATTTGGAGAAATGTCTATTCAATATTTTTGTTCATATTTAACTTGTTTGTTCCTTGTTGTCGAGTTGTAGAAATTTTAATATATTCTAGATAGCAATCCTTTACCAGATGATATATGATTCGCAAATATTTTCTCCCATTCTGTGGATTACCTTTATACTCTGTTGATAACGTGCTTTGATGCACAAAACTTTTAGTTTTACTGAAGTTCAATTTATCTATTTTTTCTTCATTGTCTGTGCTGTTGGTGCCACACCTGAGAAATCACTGCCAAATCCAATGCCATGAAACTTTTCTCCTGTTTTCTTTTAAGAGTTTTGTAGTTTTAGCTCTTATGTTTAGATCTTTGATCCAATTTGAGTTCATTTTTGTATGTGATGTAAGCTAAGGGTCTAAATTTGTTCTTTTGCATATGGATATCCAGTTTTTCCAGTGCCATTGTTGGAAAAAACTGTCCTTTCTCCATTGATCTAGGTGTCCTAGTTGGAAATAAATGAACCACATATGTGATAATTTATTTCTGGGTCCTCTATTCTATTCCATTTGTCTGCATGTCTGTCTTTATGACAGTACCACACTCTAAATCATTGCAGCTTTGTAATAAGTTTTGAAATCAGAAACTGTGAGTACTCCAACTTTGTTCTTTTTCTTGCCTGTTCTTTTTTGTTCTCAGTAAATCTTGCAATGGAGTTACTAATTTTATTTTGTTAACTTTTTCAAATAACTAAATCTTGATTAAGTTGACCTTATCATCTTACTTTGTTATATATCATTGATTTCTGATTTTGTTTTTATTATTCTCCTTCTACTTACATTGAATTTAGTTGTTTTATTTTGTTTTTTCTGTGAGAGGGAGTCTCGCTTTGTCACCAGGCTGGAGTGCAGTGGTGCAATCTCAGTTCACTGCAAGTTCTGCCTCCTAGGTTCACACCATTCTCCTGCCTCAGCCCCCTGAGGTGCCCACTACAGGTGCCCGCCACCATGCCCAGCTAATTTTTTGTAGTTTTAGTAAAGATGGGGTTTCACCATGTTAGCCAGGATGGTCTCGATCTCCTGACCTTGTGATCCACCTGCCTTGGCCTCCCAAAGTGCTGCGATTACAGGCGTGAGCCACTGCGCCCGGCCACGCTGAATTTAGTTTTTTGTACATTTTTCATGTTCCCAACGTGAAAGCTTAGTTAATTTGTTTTAAACCTTATTTCTTTTGTAATATTGGCATTTGGTGCTAGGTATTTCCTTCTAAGCATTGCTCTAGCTGCATCCCAACATTTTGAAATATTGCTCTTTTGTTATGATCTATATGAAAGTATTTTCTAAGTTTTTAAGATTTATTGTTTGACCCATGGGTTATTTCAAAGTTTATTGAATAATTTCCAAATAGTTGGAGCTTTTTGGATATATTATTGCATTGATTTTTTTTTTTTTTTTTGAGGCGGAGTCTCGCTCTGTCGCCCAGGCTGGAGTGCAGTGACGCAATCTCGGCTCACTGCAAGCTCCCCTCCCAGGTTCACGCCATTCTCCTGCCTCAGCCTCCCGAGTAGCTGGGACTACAGGTGCCCGCCACCACACTTGGCTAATTTTTTGTATTTTTAATAGAGACGGGGTTTCACCGTGATCTCGATCTCCTTACCTTGTGATTTGCCCGCCTCGGCCTCCCAAAGTGCTGGGAATCCAGGCGTGAGCCATCGCGCCCGGCCTGCATTGATTTTAAATTGTATTTCATGTAGTCAGTAAATACAGTCTGTATGATTCTCAGTTGTGTGACTTTCATTGAATCTTTTGTGGTCTGACATTTGGTCTGTTTTGGCAAATGTTCCAGGTGAACTTGAAAGTAAGTTTTTTTCTGCATTTGTTGGGTACTTTTTTTATAATATTAATTAAGCCAAAGTATTGATAGTGTTGCTCAGTCTATATTTGTTGCAGGCTGAAAGAGTGAGGGTCCTGATCAACTCAGTATACCTCTGGAGGCTATAGGAGTAAACAGCAAACTGTTCTCATAAACGCAGAATGTTGGCAAACTGACAAACTGCATCTGCCGCCCCGAAGGAATGCTGAGGGCGGTCACACCCTAAGTGCAGTCACACCCTAAGTGCAGTGTTGCTTGTGATTAGACACATCTGAAGCCTGTTAGCAATAATGTGAACCTGTGATCAATGAAGCAGTTGACCAATCGTTACCTCCTGCTCCCTGCTGTTTCTTCCCAGTAAATGCGAAGGGCTGTAGGTGATCAGGGGTGCTGCCTTTGCTCACTAGAAGCAAGGAGCTCTCTTCTTCTTCCCCTGACCCCTTCCTTAAAACAGTTACTTTTGTTTTAAGTTTTCATTCCTGTGTTCCTCCCGCTTCCTTCAGTCCTGCAATGATGGTCTCAAGCAGTAACAGTAGTAACCACAGAAAGCGACAGTCTTAAGTAGTAATTGTCGCAGTCGGCCACATATATTCTAACTCATTTCTTCTGATTGCTAAATCAGTTACTCAGCTACTGAGAAAAGCGTGTTAATTCTCCAACCACAATGATGGATTTATCTATTTGTCCCTTTAGTTCTGTTGTCTTCACAGCAGTTGAAGCTGTTGCTAGGTGGATATAATTTAAGATTGCTATGACATTATGATGAATTGAGTTTTTCTCATTATTAAATATTCTTTATCTCTGGTAATAGTCCTTATCTTGACGTCTCCTTTTTCATATTAATAAAACTCCTTCTGCTTTCTTATGTTTAGTGATTGCAAGGATATCCCTTCACATCCTTTCATTTTTAAACAGTTTAAGTCTTTTTTTTTTTTTTGAGTTGGAGGCTCTCTTTGTCACCCAGGCCAGAGTGCAGTGGTGCAATCTCCACTTACTGCAGCCTCCGCCTCCCAGGTTCAAGTTATTCTCCTGCTTCAGCCTCCTGTGTAGCTAGAATTACAGGTGCCCACCACAACACCCGGCTAATTTTTATGTATTTTTTTTTTAGTAGATACAGGGTTTCACCATGTTGGCCAGGCTGGTCTTGAACTCCTGGCCTCACTCAGGTGATCTGCCCACCTCAGCTCTCAAAGTGCTGGGATTATAGGTGTGAGCCACCGTGCCCGGCCTGTTTATGTCTTTAGATTTAAGTTATGTTATTTTAATCAAGATCTACTTGGATCTTGTTTTTTCTTTACACAACTTTATAATTTAGACATTTCATGTGGTGAACTTATCCATTTGCAGGAAGTGTCATAATCACTATTTTTAAGTTTAGGGCTCTCACTGGGGTATTTATTTTCTACTAGTCTCATCTGTTGTTATTCTGTTCCTTCTTTTACATTTTTGACTATTTCTTGATATCACATTATAACTGTGTTATGGGTTGAAAGTATCATTCAAAAAGATTTATTCATTACTTGTGAATGTGACCTTATATGGAAATACAGTTTTTGCAGATATAATCAAGTTAAGACAAAGTGACGTTGGATTTGTGTAGGCTCTGACCCAGTGCGTGATGTCATTATAAGAAGAGAATATTTGGACAGAGACAGAGACACAGAGAGAGCACCATGTGAAGATGGAGGCCGAGAATGGAATAGTGCATCTTCTCATCAAGGAGTAGGAAGTATTGCCGACATTACTAGAAGTCAGAAAGAGACCAGGAGGGGTCCTCCCTTAGTCTTCAGAGAGAGCAGGGTCCCCTCAACACCTCAATTCCAGACTTCTACCTCCAGAACTGTTGGAGAAATACATTTCAGTTGCTTAACTCACCCTATTTGTGATAATTTGTTATGGCAGTTGTAGAAAACTGATATGATATCCTTTATTGTACGGCTTTTTTTTGTTTTTTTGTATTTTGTTTTTCTTTTTGAGATGGAGTCTTGCTCTGTCACCCAGGCTGGAGTGCAGTGGCACGATCATGGCCTGCTGCAACCTCCACTCCCCAGGTTCAATCAATTCTCATACCTCAGCCTCCCAAGTAGCTGGGATTACAGGCATGTACCACCAAGTCTGGCTAATTTTTGTATGTTTTTTTGAAGACAGGGTTTCACCAGGTTGGCCAGGCTGGTCTTGAACTCCTGGCCTCAAGTGATTTGCCCACCTGGGATTATAGGCATGAGCAACCGTGCCCGGCCCCTCTAAGTACTTTTAAATTCAATGTATTTATGATATGTTTGAGATGTGCTCTAAAGATTATTACAGACATAATTAATATCACAGTCTACCTTCAAACAATCATATACGTTAGAAAAAATGTGAGAATCTCACAAAAATATAATTCCATTTACTTCCTTTCTGCCCTTTGTGCTCTGTACTTACAGATTTTACAAATCCCACAATATCTTGTTATTTTTGCTTTATACAGTCAATATCTTAAAGTGTACATGATAATAAATAAGATTTTTAAATATACTTATGTACATATTTATAAATCTGATGATCTTTTGTTTTTCTCATAGTTCCAAGCTCCCATCAGGTATCTAATCTCCCTATCATTTCCAGTAGATTTACTCACGTATTTTTCATAGTTATGTTAAAGTCTCATCTCCTCATTTCAAACTCTGGGCTATCTCTGCATCTGTTTCTAGTTAATGTTGTGTCACTTAATTTTGGCTGCATTTTGTTTGGTTTGCGCTACACATATCTTTACACTTTTTACAAATTATACGTATGCATTATATGCAAGGATACAGTAGATCCAAAGAACATAATAATTATGCTTAGAAAGTTCTCAGGATCTGTACCCTAGAACTTAAAGTATAATAAAATAAATAAATAAAAATTAAAAATAAAAAAATAAAAAAAATAAAAAAAAGAAAGTTCTCAGGATCTGACTACTTGTTAAACTCTAAAAACTTCTTTATGCTTTACTACCCATCTGGCAATTTTCTGAATCAAAAACTGTCTCTGTCTGATTGAAAGCCTAGTCACCAGGTTTTTGTTTTCGTTTTTTTTTTTTTTTTAGACAAAGTCTCGCTCTTGTCCCCCAGGCTGGAGTGCGATGGTGCGATCTTGGCTCACTGCAACTTCAGCCTCCTGGGTTCAAGCGATTCTCTTGCCTCAGTCTCCCAAGTAGCTGGGATTACAGGGGTGCACCACCACACCCGGCTAATGTTTGTATTTTTAGTAGAGACAGGGTTTCACCATCTTGGCCAGGTTGGTTTCGAACTCCTGACCTCAGCTGATCCACCTGCCTCTGCCTCCTAAAGTGCTGGGATTACAGGCATAGTCACCAAGCTTTTGAGTCTCTTTTGTCCCACTTCTAGCCTTTTTCTTTTGTGGAAATCCATTTCCTTCCTTCTTCCTTGTCCCAGCCTTCAGCCAGCTGCCACCTTATACTTAGTGAAGGCAATCTCTGTCATCTCTCCTGTCCGCCTCCAGACTTTGGAAGATTGCTACCTTCCATTCCTGGCAGGCCACTCTAGAAGCTTTTCTATATTTTCTGCCCTGCCTCCATCCAAAAACAAGCATTCACATGCAGCGGGAAAGGCTCCATCCAACTTGGAAGTTCTCTTTTAGCTCTCCTGCCTTCCTCCAACCTCTAACGTATCATACACACTTGCAAGGGTCCCAAGGAAAATGGTGGCAGGTGATTGCAACCAGCTTTGTGATGCAGGCACCTAGCATTCCGCTCCATCCTATCCCCTCACACATGGCCATGAAACATTGTAAAATGTACACTGGTTTCTTCTTGGTTCTCCTATGTCAGATTCCCTTCTTCTGTCACAACACTGGGGATGAAAACATATGTGGACCCTTCTCTCCTAGGAAGACTTCATTCCTTTTGGGATTTTAATTCTGGCTTTTTTTTTTCTGTGTGTGCAGATTTCTGATTTTGTAAAATTATGATAATTGTGTTTATTCAGCTTGTCCTTGGTTTTTAGGGTGCTGAGGACAGTTGCTTGAGACTTTCAACATCATAGCTGGAAGAAGATATGCTCAGACTGGCCACATCTTTATCTTACTCTCTGTACTTCCCTTAAACTCTGAAGTAGTGTGGCTTTTTCTCTAATCAATAACTCAGAACACTTAATCATGGTTATACTTTTGAGATAGTTGGGATTTCTCATGTAGGACTTGTTGAGTCACAAATAGTAATGTGGGTTGGCAGAACTGAACAGACTCTCACAAGACGGCAAGACACCCCCCCCCGCCCTCATATTTTAGAGTATAAAAAGCTAGTGCATAGCGGGTGCAGAGGACTAGCCAGGGTCACCCAGCAACAGTTGGTCAGAACTCACACTCCCTACTTTTGGATCTTTCCACTTTTGTAGCACCTGACTCTTGGAGCTTCAGTTCCATCATTAATAAAATAAGCAAGTTGGATTAGATAAATGGATGGCTCCATTCAGCCTCATGAGTCAGTTTTTTTTCCTTGCCTTGTGCCTGCTTAATCTTTCAAGAATGTCAAGGACATGATCCATGTGACATCATCAGAGGAGCTTTTCTATTTATGCTTAAAGGTTTACCAGAGCGTATATAGATCACAATTCCTGGGGGAAAAACAATGAGAGCTTTTTGTTAAAAATAATTCAAAGCCAAATGACACAAATTTTTAAGAAATGTATTTTGAAAAAAATCCAAACATGTTCGTGTAAGATATTCTTAAGGTATTGCCAAGTGTAGTAGGAGTACTATACTTTCATAGTTATTTCACTGCCAGAGATGACCACCGTAAAGAGTTTACTCTTCATTTCTTACAATTTGTATGGGCTTATGTTTGTTTTATGTTTGTGTCCCTTCAATATATATTTCTTCCCTGTGCTAGAATACCCTGCTGGATATCAGAGTGTGACAAGAACAAGACAGACAAGGCCTCTCACAGACTTCACCTTCTAGTGATGGAGGCAGACAAGAGGCAAACAAATGAGTCAACAACGACATCCCACAAGAAGAGGCGACAGGGTGACCGGGGAAAGAACTACTCCAGAAAACGCATCTCTCTCAGTAACAAAGGTCCAAATCATACATAAGAATCAGACATTTTAAAATATGAGGTAAGAGAGAGATGGCGAGGAAAATGCAAAGGCCCTGAAAAGGATCAAGTCAGTGCATGAAGCCCCCGGCGAGAGTGGCTCGAGTGTGGAGAGCAGGAGGGTGGCAGGACACGCCAGGGAAGGGAAGGCAGGTGCCACAGCCTGTAGCCTCTGAAAGTGGGCTTCAATATTTTCCAAGTGCAGTGCAAAGTGATTGGAAGGCTTTAAGCAAAGGTTTCACAGATGAATTCCTAATTTAAACTATAGTTAAATATAGACACACATTTATAATGCATACCTAACTAAAATAGGCAGCATACATTCATTCACACATACACATTTTTTACTGAAAATATCCCTTATTGTTTCTGAAGATTTTTTCCATACACTCCTCTGACACATCTTTCAGTTAAAATATGAAACATTTTTACTTGTTGGCTTATTGAGAGTGCACACAGTTCTTTTCAACAGCATTGCACAATTTCTTATTATCTCCTCTTTGAACAAGAATGTTAATTGAAAATGGTGATCCCATTTGTGTAATTTCAATTTGCTCATTTAAGGTTTTAATTATTCACTTCCTCATTCAATTATTCAGCCATTGAGCATTGTTTGAGCCTCTACAATGCCTACCGTGCTAGGCATTCAGAGAAATAGGAACGAGTTAAAGGTTCTGTCCTTAAGAGGCATAGTCTGGAGAAAGGAGATCAACTGTACATGACCAAGGACCATTCAGTTCTTTGAGAGTGGGAGGGAAGTTTGCACAGAGTACAAGAGAAACTCTTCCATGCTGAATGCTTCCCTGATCCCCAGTCTCCTGAAACTTGATCTCAAATTTGATCAGAGGAGAGATCAAGTTTCAGGAGATTGGGGATCAAGGAAGCATTCAGCATCTCTGATGCTCAGGAAGAATTCTGAAAGATGAGGGGGAGTAGTCAGCAGGCAGAGGACAGGACATGTCCAGAGAGGCCAACAGGTGAATGCACAGGGCAGGTTGCAGCCCAGCCTGTGACAAGTAAATGCACAGGGCAGGATGCAGCCCAGACTGCGACAGGTGAATGCACAGGGTAGGATGTAGCCCAGCCTGTGACAGGTGAATACACAGGGCAGGACACAGCACAGACTGCGACAGGTGAATACACAGGGCAGGACACAGCACAGACTGTGACAGATGAATACACAGGGCAGGATGCAGCCCAGACTGTGACAGGTGAGTGCACAGGGCAGGATGCAGCCCAGCCTGCAATAGGTGAATGCACAGGGTAGGGCACAGCCCAGCTGCAACAGGTGGATGCACAGGGCAGGATGCAACCCAGTCTGTGACAGGTGGATGGATGCACAGGGCAGGATGCAGCCCAGCTTGCGACAGGTTCATGGATGCACAGGGCAGGATGCAGCCCAGACTACAACAGGTGAATGCACAGGGCAGGACACAGTGCAGACTGCAACAGGTGAATGCACAGGGCAGGATGCAGCCCAGCCTGCGACAGGTGAATGCACAGGGCAGGATGCAGCCCAGACTGTGACAGATGAATGCGCAGGGCAGGATGCAACCCAGCCTGCGACGGGTGGATGGATGCACAGGGCAGGATGCAGCCCAGCCTGCGATAGGTGAATGCACAGGGTAGGGCACAGCCCAGCTGCAACAGGTGGATGCACAGGGCAGGATGCACCCCAGTCTGTGACAGGTGGATGCACAGGGCAGGATGCAGCCCAGCCTGTGTCAGCCCCCCTCACTTAGCCACAAGAAGACGTCGTGGTGAGGAGTAAGAACCATGACGCACGGGGTCGTGACACCAGGGCTTCCCACTTGCTTTTTCCACCAGCTCCCTTTGTCTTCATAGTTAAGACCCTGTACCTCTCTGTGTCTCAGCAGCCACACCTCAAAGAAGTCCTTGGGCTTCTGCATTCTGTGACTGTTAGTAAAAAGCCCGACATATTGTGGGGAAATTATTTGCTTTGACTGCTCCTGACCGCTTCTGAGCTCTGAAACCCAGCCAAGACCTTTTCCCAGCAGACAATATTGAGACAATTAATGTAATGAGAAATGCTGATCTCAGTGAGGGCATCTTCAGCAAAATAAGGGGAATAATTAAGTAACACTGTAGTGATAGATTCAAAGTAACAAGGAGGCAATTGGGTCCAACTGCCTTCTGATAATTTGCTAGACCCCAACAGCTCTGCCTGGTGGTCATTTGGCCTTGGCTTGCCCATTTCCAGTGAAGGATCACTGACCATGATCAGAAAATGAACCTTCTCTCCTGGGTGGTCAAGACCAGATGCCACTATTCTAGAGAAGATCTGTGTGTTCTAGGAGATTTGGGGCTTGTTTGCAATCCCAGCCTAAGCTACAGAGGTGTTTAAGACTGAAAGGTTAATTCCATCCTTACTGTGGTTCACCTAGGCCTCTAGATGCTTGAAATTTCCCTTACCACAATGGGTAGTTTATGAACTCGGGATTTTGCAGAGAATCCTGAGAAACAGACCTCTCTTCCTCTCTATTTGTGGCAGTAGATACAAGGCTTGGAACTTGAAATGCTGCTGTGGTTTCCCCACTGTGAGGGAAAAAAAGGCAGCAGACATGGGGGAGGAGCAGAGTAAAGGGAGTTGCAGAGACAGGTCTATTAAACCAGCTCCAACCCCTGCCTCCTTTATTGTCTAAACCAGTTTGATTTGGAATTTCTGTTACTTATAAGAAGATGTATCCTAAAAGCTCTCAAAGAAACCAAGCTGAGTGTATGCACCACATCCCTGTGGGAGCCCAGTGTCCCTGAGTTCTTGCTGCTGGGGGGACCTGCTGGTTTGGATGAGGTCCTGGGGCTAACTGGAGTCCTGAGCATTCTGGACCTACGAAGTCTGCACATCTTCTATCCTCCAAGTTGTGTTTGCCCCACAACCCTCTCTGGGGAACCTCATTTCACAACATGCATCCAATCATAGCCCCTACCCTACACCTGCTGTAAGGCTCTGCTTGGTCTTGCCCAGAAGTTTATTCTCTAGTCATCTGGATTTATGTTACCTCCTTCTAGACCCTGACTGCCCTATCCACCCCTACCATGCACCTTGCTTCAGGACCACTCCTTGTCTGTCACCAACTCCTGGTGGATCATGCAATTCTGCCAGTGGGCATGTTTCCCAGCCCAAGCACGCATGCCAGCTCTACTTTTGCTCACCATTGTCTTCGGTTCCTAACACAGAGGAGGTGGACTGGAAAATTATGGATAAATTAATGGATAAATAAATGGTTTTCCATCATTAACTGAAAGGCCAGTCCTTGCTAGGCCAAGTCTCTGCAGTTAACTCCATCCATCCATCTATCCATCCATCCATCCATCCATCCATCCATCCATCCATCCATCCATCCATCCATCCTATAATATAGAACCCCCAGAACCAATAAATCAAATCCAGAGGTTTGTCCAAATGTTAGATGCCTTCAGAGAGGGTGAGAGAGGCACATCTCTTCAGTGGACAGGATCAGGGCCCACTGCTCTGTGATGCCTTGGGAATTGGCGGGCTATGGAGTTATTATCTGTCACAATGGATTTAGGGAGATACTGCAGCTGACACACTCCTCTGCTGTTTAAGAAATGTATCTAATTGATTTCAGGGGCAGGGAGTGGTTTTTATAAAATGCATTGCCAAGCCCTTGAAATAGATATATGTATTAATTGCACATCGCTATACTGAAATGATGAAGTCTGCTGAGATTCTCAGGACGACTCTCATCGCCTGCCTGGAAGGACAGGGGTTGTGCTGAGGTGGCAGCAGTGGCTTGTCACTGAGCTGTGCATCCCAAATCCTGTGTCTAAACATCAGCTTTACTGCTTGGGAACACAGATGCAGACTGGGAAACTGAATGAATGACTGACCAGCTGTGCATTGGATTAGCATCCTTCCTGAGTCACAGTGGAAGGTGTCTCTCAGCGTGGCAGATTAGAGCTCAGGCTTTGTGTTCAACTTGTGTGGAACACTGACTCCATTAAATGTGTAGCCCGAGGCCCTGTGCCTAAACTCCAGTTCTATTTCCTGATCTTTAAATAGGGAATAGAGAGTTGCGGGCATTAAATAAAATGACCTAAAAGCAGTTAGCAGAGTTAACTCAGCAGATAACAAGTATTCAATTCATCTCAATTACTCATTTCCTCAGGGAAATCAAACTCCTCCTCACTTGTTATCCAGCCCAAGAATTCTGAGCCCCACACCATGGAGCAGTGACCTGCCTGGAAGCCCCACAGGAGGCAAAAACCACAGGCAGAAGGAGCTCTGTTTGTTCTCATTAGAAAGTGGAAGGGGAGGTCACGCCAGTCACAGGAGAAGGTTCTGTGTGCTTTGCTGCCTCTGCTTGCCTGTAGACTGAAGAGAGACTTACGAGGCAGAACCAGACCCAATTCCTTGTGTTGTCTGCAAGGTAAGCAGTTCAAGACCCAATGCCCATTCTCTAAGCTCTGATGGGCTGCTCCACTGGCTTTTCAAAGGAAGCAAGAATGGGGGATAGTATAGCTTAGTTTAGTTTCTAATAATTAAAGTCAGGTAGATAAGGGCAGAATGCTCTGCGATCTTGGGGAAACAGGCTCTTTGTGCCACCTAAATTGCAAAATATTAAATGTGAAAGGGACCTTAAGGAGATTTTCATATTTTATTAAGGCCAGAGAAGGAAAGTAACTTCCTCACTCAGTAAGCTGGAGGAATGACCATGTGTGGAATATGCTCATTTTGGCTCCAAGTTGAGTTACGTTCCATCATTCCACATAGTTTTCACTTTCCACCCCAAATAATTTATATGGCATTTCTTTCTGAGAACTGAATGTTAGAAAAATTGCAAAAGATTTGCAATAAGGAGACCTGAGTTCTAGTCCTGGCTCTGTCCTGAGCTGTGCGATGTGAGTGGAGTCACCTGGCATGCTGAGAAAAACGCTAAACAAGGGCCAGGAAGTCTGGCCTCCAGTCCTGTCTCTGGGAAACTTTGGGGAAAATCACTTTGGCTCTCTTGTCCTTCATTTCAGCATTCGTAAATTGAGAGAGATAGACTGGACATCGATTAATTGATCAAGACTTCATCAATTTTGAAATATATGTGGTCCAACTTCCTTAGTGGTCAAAGACCAAGCATATTATATCCTCTATCTGGAGCAGTCCACTCTGGACATAGTAAGCACTTGAGAGATATTTGGGGATAAATTTATAGAGGAAAGAAAGGAGCTTTAAAAAATTACACTAAATGAAAGAAACCAGTCACATGTGCAAAAAAAAAAAAAAATCAACACATATTGTAAGATTCCATTGACATAAAATGTCTAGGATAGGCGAATCTATACAGAAAAAAAGTGGAACAGTGGATGCCAGGAAGAGGGGGCTAGAGTGGGATGGGGAGTGACAGCCGGTAGGTAAAGGTTTTCTTTTGAGATGATATAAATATTCCAAAATTAGATTGCGATGATGGTTGCACAACTCAGTGAAAACATTACACAACCATTGAATTGTACCCCTGAAATGGGTGAATTGTGTTGTGTGTAGATTATATCCCAACAAACAATCGATTTCTCCAAAATAAGTGGTTCTCTCTTTGATCCATCCAGTCTCCTGGAGCCATAGCCTGTGGGCGACTACATTCTTCTTCCTCCCAAGGACTTGAGATTCAGAGGCTGCCGCTCATGTCACGGTCATAAAGTTTTGTCCCCCGAGGTGCCTGACGGAGATCTAGAGATCTAAGGACATTGCAAGTGCAAAACTGTGGCTGAAGGCCCCAGCGGGAGGGCACTATGGGGGGCGAGGTGGGCTTAGGGCTGAGGCCCTGAGCAGAAGAGGCTCACTTCGGGCAGCTCAGAAGTTCTGATCCAAAGCGACTTAGCTGTGCCCCTAGAAAGTAAATGGCCGGCCTGCTGGGCCAGGCTGAGTGCAGCTTGGTAGCCTAGGTGTGGTGGATGGGAGGCTGCTCTTCACCTACAGGATCCTGGGGCTTAGATGAGGCCGTTCCATTGGTGGCATTTTGGCTTCCTCGGAGAGGTCACTCAGTGCAATGGATTCCTAGAAGGCTGGTGTAATGGGCTGAGTAATGACACCCGAAGATACCCAGACTCTAATCCCTAGAACCTGTGAGTGTTACCGTGTAAGGAAAAAGAGACTGCACATGCGTTTAAGCTAGGAATCTTGAGATGGGAGCATATCCCAGATCATCTGGGTGGGCCCTAAATGCAGTCACAAGTGTCTTTTCAGAAGGGAAGCAGAGGATGATTTCACACAGAAGATGACAAGGTGTCACTGAAGTGACATGCTGCTCACAGGCTTTGAGGATGGCAAAAAGAGGCCAGGACCCAAGAAATGGGAGGCATGCAGCTCTAGAAGCTGGAAAAGGGAAGAAAATGGATTATTTTCTAGGGAGGGCATGTGGCCCCAAGGACACAGTGGTTTGGGGCCAATAAAGCTGATTTTGGACTCCTGACCTACAGAACTGTAAGAATGAATTCATGTTGTTTAAAACACTAAGTTCATGATGACTTTTTGCAGCAACAATAGTAAACAAATACAGCTGCTGATGCCATCTTCCCATACTCTAAAGTACGTCGGAGCAGGTCCCGTGTTCTTAGGGGGTTGGGGGAGATGGAGAAAAAGAGGAACCATAAGCAGAACCCACTAAGGAAGAATCAGCTGCCTGGGTCTGCATCCTGGCTCTGCCATATAACCAGCCACGTGCACTTAGGCGGGTGATTTGTCTTCCTTCTTCCTTTGTTTCCTCATCTGTAATGTGGTAGAAATGACGGCCTCTACCTCAAAGGCTTGTGGTGAAGAGTAAATGAGCTAATAGAGGTAAAGATCTTAGAACAGTGCTGGCATCAAGTAAGTGCTGGATAAGCACAGCGAGTGTACTGTTAAGCTGAGAGACCAAGCTCATGTGGGCAAAACAACTATGGGAGAACTAGCATAGAGCAACAGTGTGGAAATCAGGAGTGCGTGAAATGCCTGGATTAGGATCAAGCATAAGTGGTTTTGAGTTCTCCTGAGAGAAACACCTCCGTTTTGCTGGAGGCTCACAGCCCACCCTTGTGTACTTGCACACTGTAAGTTCCAGACACCTGCTATCAGAACCCAGGCGTTTGCCAAACATGAGACAAGGAAGCAAGCCTTCGCTCATTTGCTAAATCACCAGGCACCAAGGAGCGCCTACACTGCACCTGCTGCTCCATGGGATACTGAGATTAAGAACATAATACCCAGTTCCTATTGTTGAGGGCCTTATAATCCACCAGGAAACAGAAGAAATATGTAGAATCATTGTAAACCAGGTGGTATCTTAGCACGGGATTCTCTGAAAGCCTAAATGGCAGGGCTGGTTGATGGAAGGTCTTTTATACCATGTGGAAAATTGTAAACTTTGTTGTACAGGGAATGGGGAGTGACATCCAGGTTTGAGAAGAGGTGTGGTGTGCTTCCGTTTGTATTTGTTTGCATGACTGTGTCGGAAGTGAGCTAGAAGCTTCGAGAAGAAATACAAATGCTACTAATGTGTTTATTTAACACACGCCACTTGACATTAACTAAGCTCACTGCGTGCGGATGCCAGATGAGGTATGATGGCAAAATTTTTATGTCAACTTTACTGAGCCACAGGATGCCCACATATTTGGGCAAACATTATCCTAGGTGTTTCAGTGAAGGTGTTTTTGGAAAAGATTAACATTTAAATCAGCAGAATGAGTAAGGCAGATTGCCCTCTCTCATGTGGTGGGCTTCATCCAACTGGTTCAGGAAGAAAATTCTTCCCAGTTAGAGATAATTCTTCCTGCCTGATGGCCTTTGAACTGGAACATCAGCTTTTTGCTGCCTTTGGATTAGAACTGAAACATCAGATCTTTCTGGATCTCAAGCTTGCTGGCCTTTGTGCTGGAGCTACACCACTGGCTGCCATGGTGCCCAGGTCTTCAGACTCAGACTGGAACTATGACATCCACTCTCTCCTCCAGCTGCGGGCACACCCTGCAGATCTTGGGACTTGACAGCCTCCATAATTATGTGAGTTGTTTCTTCATAATAAATCCCTTCATCTAAATATGTAAATCTGTAGAGAACAATAGCAGACTCAGTTACAGTACCAGGTGGGTGGTGATACCTTGCAAGGCTGGGGCAAAGTTCTCTAGGAAGCTGTCTATGCTCTGAATCAAAATCCAACAGATGGTACCACATCTCCCATAGCCAGAATTCATGGGTCTAGAAATCAAGGGGTGGAAATGGGAGTGGCACCACTCACTATTACACCTGGTGACACGCTAGCAAAAGTTTTGCCTCCTGTTTCTGTGACCTTATGCTCTGCTCGCCTAGAGGTCTAGAGGGAGGAATGCTTTCACCAGGAGACACAACAATGATTCCACTAAACCGGAAGTTAAGATGCCACATGGCCACTGTGGCCTCCTTTATTCCTCTGAATAAACAGGCAAGAGGAGGAGCTACTGAGCTGGCTGGGGTGATTCATCCTGACTACTCAGCAGGTATTAGACCATGACTCCTCAGTGGAGGTAAGGAAGGGCATGTCTGTCATAAGAGATCTCTTGGGTATCTCTTACTATTCATCTGCCCTGTTTAAGGCTCATAGCAAACTACAATTCAATCCAGGAAAAACTACTGAAAACCCAGACCTTTTAGGAATGAAAATTTGGGTTGCCCTATCAGGTAAAGAGCTATGGCCAGCTGAGGTGCTTGCTAAAGGCAAAGGGAATATAGAATGGGTAGTGGATGAAGGTGATTATAAATACCTGCTATGGCCACATGACCTGTTATGGAACTGAGGACTGTAGTGGCCATGAATATTTCACCTCTCTCTCTCTCTCTGTGTGTGTGTATGTGTGTATATATATCCATATGCATATGCATGTATATGTATATATACACATCTTTGTTTTGTTCCCTCTCTCACCTCCCTATTGTGTAACATAAGATGTATTAACTTCCTATCATTGTATTTAAGTTACAAGATAGCAAGAAGAGTAAACACCACTCAAGAACTTTACCTCCTCTTCTGGGAATGTGTGAATGCATTGTTGGTTGTACATAGGACAGTTGTATTATGTTAGTTGGAATGACCTTGTTGTTGCGTTTACTTTTAGATTAAGCATGGTTTAAGGAGATGCATATGGGTGCCAAGCTGTCAAGGGGTGGACCCGTGGTAGTTAAGTTTGTGTGTCAACTTTACAGGGCCATGAATTTCCCAGATCATCCGATTGTTTCCTCAAGATAGCTTTACGTGGTTGAGCTCTCTACTGCTCATTTGAACAAAGAGAAACAGAAACTCACTTGGCTCTGAATGTCCTTCTGGAAGTTGGTCTGCTTACTCAGATCTCTCGTGTTAGCAGGAGTTACCATGCTCAAAGCAATATAAATTATAAAAGGGTTTTCACATATGTCACCTAATTGAAACCAGGAAAGGACAATGCATGAAATGACAATTGTCTCAGTTTCATCCCTGTAGGACTGAGGTCTAGAGAGGAGAAATGATGGGAAAGATGATTTACACACCTCCTAATGTGGCAGGAAGGGGAGAGGGATTCCTAGCTGCTCCTCAGTCACAGCCATAATGCCATCCACCCAAACCAAGGTGCTACTTAATGATATGAGCAATAAAATCATGACCAAACCCAAAAGCTGGTTTCAGCCCTGATCTTACAGGGCCTCTGAGCTGCCTTTGAAATGCTGTTCACTCAACCCTCCTTGAAACTCTCTTTCCCTTGGCACCCCTGAGCTATACCTTTCCCTCTTCCTCATCCCTGCAGCCTCCCCTCTGCTTCCAACCCATGATGATGAGTGTTCCCAGCTCCTGGACTTGCCAAACTTACCCCCTGACCCTTCCTTGCACTGTCTCATTCTTCCTGGTGGTTTTCTTTTCCCACTGCGATGGGCTCTGTTTTCAGATTATCCCCCTTCACAATTTCCAGGGCACCTTCCCATGGGCCTCCTGAATTTCAAAGGCTGGATATCCCACAATCATGTCAAACTCAAATGTATCAGCATCTTTTCTCATCTCTGATCTTCATTTGAAGGTGTAAAGAGATCAGAGGAAGAAAGCTGAGTTAATTGTTTTTCTCAGTTCATGATGTATCAACACTCCGAAACCCCCACCCCATTCTCTCTTATTTTGTTTGAATTCCTTTTCCCCCTCTTCTTTGAATGTATTCCTCACTTCTCCAACAGGTCACTGCTACAATGTGTTTGAGAAGATTCCCTGTATGTATGGATATCCTTGTAAAATGTGTGGTGTTGTTTCTAGCGTCTGTATTTTAAATTTATATTCATGATATTGTGCTGATATTCCACTTAGCATCTCCTCGTGTTGATCTTCTCGTGTTGCTTAAGATCTCATGTTGCTGCATGTTCTTCTACTTTTTTTTTTTTTTTGAGATGCAATCTCACTCTTGTCACTCAGGCTGCAGTGCAATGGTGCAATCTTGGCTCACTACAACCTCTGCCTCCCAGGTTCCAGCGATTCTCCTGCCTTAGCCTCCTGAGTAGCTGGAATTACAGGCACCCACCATGACGCCTGGCTAATTTTTGTACTTTTAGTAGAGATGGGGTTTCACCATGTTGGCCTCAAGTGATTTGCCCACCTCAGCCTCCCAAAGTGCTGGGATTACAGGCGTGAGCCACTGCACCTGGCCCATGTTCTCCTGGTTTGCCCCTTCTGCCGGCTTCATAGCCCAGAGTGTGTGTGTGTGTGTGTTCACACGTTTTATCCATCTATTGCACCATTGATGGGCACCCGGGTTTCTTCTCACACCTGCTACCACAAACAAAGATGAATTGAACTTCCTTATATTTGCTCCTTGTAGGGCAGTTTCTCTCCTGGGTCATCAGCTATGCACCTTCTTATTTTCAAAAATTATACCTGTCTTCCTTCTAGCAGCTGTACTGCGCTAGTCTGGCTGAACCATCAGCAGTTCATCCATGGTCCCCTATTCCACATCCCCTCCAACATTCTAAAGTATACTTCCTTGTAATTTTTGTCATGGTAAATAGAGTTGCACCTTTAATTGTTTGGATTAGCATTTTTAAATTACTGAGTTTGGACAATTTCAATAGACATGCTAGCAATTTAGACTTCTTTATCTGTCAGTAGGCTATGTATAGCCTCAGCTCCTATTTCTACTCCATTTATTTTTTTTTTCAGGAATCCTATTTTTTATTACAGCTATAAATTATGTGTCAGTTTCAGAAAGTGTGGAAAACATTTTCCTGGCTCATGATTAATTTAATTGCTATTATTTTTAATAAATAGTGACACAGTTAGGCTTTGTGTCTCCACCCATATCTCATCTTGAATTGTAATCCCCATAATCTCCACATGTCAAGGGAAAGACTAGGTGGAGGTAATTGAATCGTGGGGGTGGTTTCCCATTGCTGTCCTTGAGATAGTGAGTGAGTTCTCACGAGATCTGGTGGTTTACAAGGGCCTCTTCCCCCTTCCCTCAGCACTGCTTCTTCCTGCTATCTTGTGAAGAAGATGCCTTGCTTCCTGATATAGTTTTGCTATGTCCCCACCCAAATCTGATATTGAATTCCCATGTGTTGTGGGAGGAACCCGGTGGGAGGTAATTGAATCATGGGAGCAGGTCTTTCCCATGCTACTCTTCTGATAGTGAATAAGTATCACAAGGTCTGATACTTTTAAAAAGAAGAGTTTCCCTGCACAAGCTCTCTTTGCTTGCCTGCTGCCATATGAGATGCACCTTTCACCTTCCGCCATGATTGTGAGGCCTCCCCAGCCACGTGGAACTGTAAGTCCAATAAACCTCTTTCTTTTGTAAATTGCCCAGTCTCAGGTATGTTTTTATCAGCAGCATGAAAATAAACTAAAACAGTCATTGGTACCAGAAGTGGGGTGCTGCTGAAAACATGCCCAAAGATGTGGAAGCAACTTTGGAAGTGGGTAACAGGCAGAGGTTGGAACAGTTTGGAGGGGTCAGAAGAAGAGAGAAAAATGTGGGAAAGTTTCGAACTCCATAAAGACTTGTTGAATGACTTTGACCAAAATGCTGATAATGATGTGGACAATGAAATCCGGGCTAAGGTGGTCTCAGATGGAGATGAGGAACTTGTCAGGAACTAGAGTAAAGGTGACTCTTGCTATGTTTTAGCAAAGACACTGGTGACATTTTGCCCCACTGCCCTAGAGATGTGTAGAAATTTGAAGTTGAGGGAGATGATTTAGGGTATCTGGTGGAAGAAATTCTAAGCAGCAAAGCATTCAAGATGTGATTTTTGTGTTGCTAAAAGCATTCAGTTGTAAAAGGGAAGCAGAGCATAAAAGTTTGAAAAATTTGCAGCCTAACAATGCAATAAAAAAGAAAATCCCATTTTCTGAGGAGAAATTCAAGCTGACTGCAGAAATTTGCATGAGTAACAAGGAGCCAAATGTTAATCACCAAGACAACGGGGAAAATGTCTCCAGGGCATGTCAGAGGACTTCACCGTAGCCCCTTTCATCACAGGCCTGAGGCCTATGGGGAAAAAGTGATTTCATGGGCCTGGCCCAGGGTCCCCAAGCTGTGTGCAGCCTAGGGACTTGGTGCCCTGTGTCCCAGCTGCTCCAGCCATGGCTAAAAGGGGCCAACACAGAATTCAGGCCATGGCTTCACAAGGGGCAAGCACCAAGCTTCCACTTGGTGTTGAGCCTGTGAGTGCAGAGAAGTCAAGAATTGAGGTTTGGGAACCTCCACCTAGATTTCAGAGGATGTATGGAAACACTTGGATGTCCAGGCAGAAGTTTGCTGCAGGAGCAGGGTCCTCATGGAGAACCTCTACTAGGACAGTGTGGAGGGAAAATGTGGGGTTGGAGCCCCCAAACAGAGTCCCTACTGGAGTGCTGCCTAATGGAGCTGTGAGAAGAGGGCCACCATCCTCCAGACTTCAGAATGGTAGATCCACCGACAGCTTGCACTGCACACCTGGAAAAACCACAGACACTCAATGCCAGCCCGCGAAGGCAGCCAGGAGGGAGGCTATACCCTGCAAAGCCACAGAGGCAGAGCTGCCCAAGATGATGAGAACCCACCTCTTGCATCAGCATGGCCTGGATGTGAGATATGGAGTTAAAGGAGATTATTTTGGATCTTTAAGATTTGACTGCTCTGCTGGATTTTGAACTTGCATGGGGCCTGTAGCCCCTTTGTTTTGGCCAGTTTCTCCCATTTGGAACAAATGTATTTACCCAATGCGTGTACCCCCATTGTATCTAGGAAGTAACTAACTTGTTTTTTATTTTACAGGCTCATAGGCAGAAGGGACTTGCCTTGTCTCAGATGAGACTTTTGACTGTGGACTTTGGGGTTAATGCTGAAACGAGTTAAGATTTTAGGGGACTTTTGGAAAGGCATGATTTGTTTTGAAATGTAAGGACCTGAGATTTGGGAGGGGCCATGGGCAGAATGATATGGTTTGGCTGTGTCCCCACCCAAATCTCAACTTCAATTCCCACATGTTGTGGAAAGGACCTGGTGGGAGGGAATTGAATCATGGGGACAGGTCTTTCTCATGCTGGTCTTGTGATAGTGAGTAAGTCTCATGACATTGGATGATTTTAAAAAGGGGAGTTTTCCTGCACAACCTCTCTTCCCATGTCTTCTGCCATGCGAGACGTGCCTTTCACCTTCCGCCGTGATTGTGAGGCCTCCCCAGCCATGTGGAATGTCCAATAAACCTCTTATTTTGTAAATTGCCCAGGTATATCTTTATCAGCACCATGAAAATGGACTGATACACTTCTGCTTTGCCTTCTGCCATGACTGTAAATTTCCTGAGGCCTCTCTAGCCATGCAGACTATGAATCAATTACAACTCTTTCCTTTATAAATTACTCAGTCTTAGGCAGTTCTTTACAGCAGTGTGAAAACAGACTAATACAAATGGGAATTATTACTTTTCATGTAGTGAAAACAATACCTGTTTCCCCTGAGACTGGGGCTGTCTGCTGACCCGTGCTGTCCCTCTCCACCTTACTTGGCAGCCCCAATATGAACCATCTCACCTGAGTCAAAAGCCATTCATCATCCTGGACTGCTCTCTCCCGTCTCTACCAAATTCCAGTCACCAGCCCTGCCGATTGCATGGCCTGACTGCAATTGAGTCCATCTCCTCTCACCGTCACCGTGGCTGCCCTGGGGTGCCCCTTGTCAGCCCTCACCCAGATGGTCTGTGGCACAGCCTCTCACCAGTCTCCATGTTTCCAGCCTCCTCCTACTCCATGCCCAAAACTACTGACTGAACGATCGATCCAGATGCCCAATCCAACTGTAACTTTCTCCTGCTAGGAATCCACCGGTGGATCCTGTTGGCTCACACTGTTTCCCCTAATATGGGTGATTATCAGAATCATGGAGTGAGGCTTTTTTTTTTCTTTTAAATCAGTATTCCTAGATTCTAACCCAGAATTACAGAATGACAATATTTGGGGATATGCTTTGGGGAGCTATATTTTCAGTAGCAGATGCAGAACAAACTGTCTTTCTGCTACACTCCATACCCTCTATCCTCCAAATCCTGGAGATGGCATGCCCTGCCCCCTAAAAAGCAGTGTCCTGCCAACATCTTCTACCAGGCCCAGCCTCAACGCCATGGAGGTAATGTTGGGATATTTGTTCTTCCATGCACTAACTTTTCTTGCTTTTCTGCCTTTGCAAGTTTTGTGCTATCCTCTTGGGAATTCTTTCCCTTGTATTAAACTTAATTGAATTCTTCAAGGGTTTTCTGAGTCCACTCCTTCTTCAGGAAGTTTTTTCTTGACCACCCAGGTTCACATAGACATAGCCCCTACTTGGTGTCCCTATAGAACTTCTTGCCTTCATCTGCTTCACATATTTTTGCTGGTTTTCTATTTGTCTCTGCCTGTCCCTTCATCAAACTCTGAGCTCCTTGAGACAGAGTTGCTTGAATTATTGCTGCACCTGGAACAACAGGTCTAGGATTTCAGACCTGAAAAGGAGGATGAAATCAGATTAACACAAGTCTTCAGAATATCTACAGAATTGTAAGCAAGAACATGGCCATTTCCTAGAAATCCTAACAATGTATTTTATAATGTGAGTATAAGCTTCCCAGCGAAGGGCTTAATGCCTACAATTATCCATTACTGCTTAACAAACCACCCCAATTTAGTGGCATAAGAAACTTAATAATTTATTATTATTTTTATTATCATCAATTATCACCTCTTGGAGTTCTGGGGGTCACCTGGACTCAGTTAAATGGCTCTCTCTGGAGGTCTTTCCATCATTTGCAGTCAGATGGTGGCTGAGATGGGGTCATTCTAGAAGCTCTCTCCTTCTAGTCTATATTAGTGCTGGTTGTTGGTTAGGACCTTAGCTGGAACTATCAGCAGGAACACCTACACGTGGCCTCTTCATGTGGCCTGGGCCTTGGAACCCATGGCGGCTGGGTTCCAAGAACAAGTGTCTCAAGAAAGAGGAGTCAGTGTCACGGACTTAATGTTTGTGTTCCCCACAAACTTTGAATGTTGAAATTTAATCCCCAATGTGATGGGACTTTGAGGTGGGGCCTTTGGCAGATGATTGGATCATGAGAGTGGGAGTCCTCATAATATGACTAGTGCATTTAGAAGAAGGCACCAAAGAGTTGACTCCCTCCTTTCGCCGTGTGAGGATTAAAGATGTCAGCTGTCTGTGAGCTGGAAGAGAGCCCTCACCATCACCCAGCCATGTGGCACCATGACATTGAACTTCCAGTCTCCAGAATAGTGAAAAATAAATTTTTATTGTTTATGCAACCCAGTCCATGGTATTTTATTATAGCTGCCTGGACTAAGAAAGTCAGGAAGAAACTCTATTTCCTCTCATATCCAAAAGCCACAGGGTGTCACTTCCACTATACTGCATTGGTCAAGGCAGTCACAAAGGCATAGAGTTTCATGGTGAGGGGTTGTAGACTCCTCCTCTTGATGAAGGATTGGCAGGCCACATAATCAGAAGAGCATGCGGAGTATTGTGATGGAATTTGGGAACTACAACTTGCAATCGGTAAGCTACTTAACATCACTGAGACTCAGTTTACCCATCTATAACATATGGACATCAGTACTAACCTCATAGGAATGTCAGTGGTGAGGTTTAAATTTGATATCTGGCTTCTGTTCAGTAAATATTAAGCATCTACTAAGTAAAAGCAGAAACCGATTGAAATTCCTGAGGTACCTGGCTATAATGAGCCCACAATAAATTTGGCATCAAACTTCCTGTGAAAAATGGCATTATATAGTGTTCAAAGTTGGAACCTCCATCTGGGAATGGGTCGATGTTCAAGGGCAGGAAGCATCCAGCACAGGAAAAAGATGAAGGCCGAAAGACCCAGCAAATCTGCTTCTTCCACCTTCTCCTGTCTGCTTTTTCTAGCTCCTCTGGCAGCCGATTGGATGGTGTCTACCCACATTGTGAGTGGGCCTTCCTGAGGGTGGGTCCTCCTCTCCCAGTCCACTGACTCAAATGTTAATCTCCTCCAGGCAACACCCAGTAATACCCAGATACATCCAGAAAAAACACCCTATATCCTTTGATCCAATCAAGTTGACACTCAGTATTAACCATCACAAATACCATAGAAAAAAATACGACCTAATATTACTATGACATTTTCCATTATTGGACACACCAAAATATATTCCATCCCACACATTTTTTCTTACAATGAGAGGTTGGCACTTCTCCATTGAGACGTGATTTTTTTTTTCACTTCTCATTAAACTGGGCAAAGCTTTGTAGTTGCTTTGACCGGTATAATGTAGTAGAAATGATACTGTGTGACTTTCAATCAGGAGGCTAAGTTGAAAAGGAGATATGACTCATGCTTTTCTCTCTCACTCTCTCAATAAGCTCAATTTTGCAACCCAGGCCATATCAGAAGGAAGCCCAACTCACATAGAGATCTCACATGTTGCAGCTAAGGTTTCAGTGTTCAGCCGGAATCAACCAGCAGACAGGTGAATGTAGAAGACTTTGAACCTTCTAGCTGAGGCCTCAGGTTGTGGTTTGTAGACAACCCCTCCACACTGTGACCTGTCCAAAGTCCTCAGTCTGTAAGTATAATAAATGATTGTTTTATACTATTACATTTGGGGATGACTTGTTATGTGGCTATTATAACTGGAACAATTATACACAAACAAGAATGAACCCCACAAACATAATGTTGAGTGAAGACAACATAAATGAATACATACTGGATTAGTCCATTGGTAGGAAGTTCAAAATCATGAAAACTTGTCTACAATGGTAGAAGTCAAAAGGCTGGTTACATCAGGGGTGTATTGACCAGGAGGAGACATGAAAGGGGATTCTGAAGGCATAGGTGATTTCCTCTGTCTCAACCCAGGTGTTCATTTCATGAGTATGTTCACTTGAAAAAAATCATCAAGCCTTACACAGCAGATCCAGAACTATTTCTTCAAAAACAAACTTTACAAAAGCAAAAGCAGAGCTGTTCTGATTGAGGTGGGCATGGAGCTCCTGGTGTTCACTGGCTCTCCTACCTCTTATTCCACAAAGAACTACCAAAGAACGCCAAGAGCTTTGTATGGAATGTGTTTTGAAAGCCTTGTGACTAAAGTCCTTCTCATTTACCACATTCCATTATTTTCATATCTTTAGTGCCTAGCATAGTGTCTGGTATGCAACAGGTAGTTAGTAAGTGCTGAATTCATGATTAAATGAGTGAGTGAAAGATAGCTTTCATTTGTCTATGGCCCCTACAAGGGTACTTTCTGGTGGACTGAGAAGAAAATCTGTTGGAAAACTTCTGGAAGTGCATTAATTATTTTAGAAATTTTGGGAACACTTTCAAATCATTTGACAAATTACTGTCCATTTTGTAAATTACTGTCTATTTGGTAATTTTTGTCCTTCCAAATAGCCTCCTTCATTGTCTAATGGAAGCTTAGATTGTGGTTGTTTCGTCCCATTAGTCCCAATTACTATTTATACAATGATATTTGAGGCAACATCCTCAAAGGAGCGCTCAAAAGAGACATCAGTCACATCTAGGGTGTTAATAAACACTCACGTTTGTACACACTTTTTCATTTGTTGAAATCCTACTTGTTTCTCAAGACTTGCATCAAATATCTTATTCTTTTTAATTTTTAAAAAACTATTTGAACAGGATTGGTGATCTTTATTAAAAATTTTTATTAGAGGTCTTTATTAAAGATATTCTGTTAGACGTGGGGTAAGAGACATTAAGGGGACCATATACTGAATACCTCTTATGTCCCAAGCGCTGCATTAGAGAGGTTGAAAACATTATTTATTTTATTACTACTGGAAAAACAATTTTAATTTTGAGACAGAGTTTCACTCTTGTTGCCTAGGCTGGAGTGCAATGGCATGATCTTGGCCCACTGCAACCTCTGCCTCCCGGGTTCAAGTGATTCTCCTGCCTCAGCCTCCCAAGTAGCTGAGATTACAGGTATATGCCACCACGTCTGGCTAATTTTTTGTATTTTTTAGTAGAGATTGGGTTTCACCACGTTGGCCAGGCTGGTCTCAAACTCCTGATCTCAGGTGATCCACCCGCCTTGGCCTCCCAAGGTGGTGGGATTACAGGCGTGAGCTGCCGCACCCAGCCACTACTGGAAAACTTTCAGGGTAGGCAAGGTTAGAATTATTACACAGAAAACAAGGCTATTAAATCAGGCCACAACTCTAAAATCTGGGCAAAATATATAAAACAAACATTTACAAACATTTGGTACAAACAACACAGAGCCCTCATTTACCCACGCTTTCTCCCTGGGAATGATTTCCAGATCATGGCACAGGAAGGTGAAGGCCAAGTTGGAAGGGGCAACCTCGCTGGACAGAGGGGTCGAATCCAGAGGTAGGAGATGATAAGGCAGCTGAGATTGGAAAGGAGGGTGCCAGAGGGGCAACTAGGAAGAGGAAGCCCTGGGAGTCTGCATAGAAGCTACCCCCAGGTCTTTGAATAAGTGACACATTGCTAAATACGGGGAGTGACTCTGAGTTACCTGGAAATAGCAGCTGCTGAAAGGCTGAGAGGTGAATGGAATTTCTGAAGATCAAACACTGTTGAAAACAATGCTTTGGACCCAGCCAGAGTGCTAGGCATTTACCCAAGATAAATGAAAATGTATATCTGCACAAAGATTTGTGCGTGAATGTTCAAAGCAGCTGTATTTCTAACAGGCAAAAACTGGAAACAACCCAGATGAATGGATAAACAGAATATGGTATAGCCACACAATATAATACTTTTTCAGCAATAAAACAGAACCAACTACTAATGGAAAAAAAATAACATGAAAGAATCTCATAATTACTATGCTGCATGACTAAAGCAAGACACAAAAGAATGCATACTGTGTGGTTTCATTTACATGTGAGTCTAGAAAATGTAAACTAAGCTATTGAGTCAAACAGTGTATGTCAGTGGTTGCCTGAGAAGGATGGAAAGTGGGGAGTGAATGGAAGGATAGTTAGCAAAGGGGTTTTGATAAATCTTTCGAAAATGGTTGAAATGTTCTGTATTTTGGTTGTGTTGCATATGAGTGTAAAAACTGTCAAAACTTATTAAATTTTACATTGTAAATGGTTATTTGTTGTGTGTAAATTTTATGTTAACTTATTAAAAATAAAAAATAAGGAATAAAGGACAAAAGAACATATGAGACACATAGAAGATAAAAATGGTAGATTTAAAACTAACTATATCAGTGACATAAAATACAAATAGACTGAACACTCCAAATA
>NW_012114821.1:6318189-6348356 GCF_000951035.1 Colobus angolensis palliatus
AAAAGAACTCACAAAATTAAACATACGGTCCCCACCGCAAAAAGTGTTGGAATAGGTATATTAATATTAGACAAAGCAGGTTTTGATAAACAATGTATTATAAAAGACCAGAAAAATATTTCATAATATAAAAGGGTAAATTCAGCAGGATAGACATATGTCTGTAATAATAAATTTGTATGAATCTGATTGCATAACTTCAAATGTGTTTTTTAAAAGTGAGAGAATTAAAAGGAGAGAGGACAAGTCTGCCACCATAGCTACACTGTAACGCACTGTCTCAGGAACCCATAGAACAAGAATCAGTAGAACAAAACGATCAGTAAATTCAGAGATTTCAGTAACACAATTAACTTAACTGACCAAGGATATTTATGAAATATGACACCTGCTGCGGTTTGGATATTTGATCCTTCCAATCCTCACACTGAAATTTTATTCCCAACATTGAAGGTGGGGCCTACTGGGAGATGCCTTGGTCATGGGGATGAATCTCTCATGAATGAGTTGTTCCTGTCCTGGTAGTGAGTGAATTCTCACTACATTAGTTCTCATGAACTGTGGCTGTTAAAAAGAGCCTGGCACCACCCTCCCCTCTCTTGGGCTTCCTCTCTTTCACCTCGTGATTTCTGCACAGTCCAGCTCAACTCTTTCTGATGTGAGTGGATGCAGCATGAGGCCCTCACCAGAAGCAGGTATTGGTGCCATGCCTCCTGTACAGACTGCAGAACTGTGAGCCAAATAAACTTCTTTTCCTTATAAGTCACCCAGCCTCAGGTATTCCTTTATAGCAACACAATAAATGGATTAAGACAACATCTAGTAACTGCGTTCCTTTCAGGGCCTCTTTACCAAAACATAATAATAGATATAGAACAAATTGCCACAAGTTTTGAAAGATGAAATAATACAGTGTATGTTTTCTGATCACAGGTGAATATAATTATAATTTAAAAGAAGAGAGATGATGAGAAATTTCAAATAACTGAAAATTAAGCAACACAATTCCAAATAATTCACTAATCAAAACTGTAGCAATATGCTAGAAAATATTTTATATGATGATAAAAAATCAAATTTTAAAAAACTATCAAATCAAAAATTCGTGTTATTCACTTAAAGAAGGGCAAAGTGGGAAATCTATGGCTTCCAGTGTATAAATTAGAAAAGAAAACAGTATTGAAAACTAATAATCTAATATTGCAATGCAGAGTTCTAGAAAATGAACAGGAAATTAAACACAAAGGAAGAAGAAATAAGGAAACAATAGCAAATGAAAAGGTAAATAAGTTAATAGCTATAAAAGAAATAAATGGCCAGGTGCAGTGGCTCACACCTGCAATCTCAGCACTTTGAGAGGCTGAGGTGGGCAGATCACCTGAGATCAGGAGTTCAAGACCAGCCTGACCAACATGGTGAAACCTCATCTCTACTAAAACACAAAAATTAGCCGGGTGTGGTGGCATGCGCCTGTAATCCCAGCTACTTGGGAGACCAAGGCAGGAGAATTGCTTGAGCCTGGGAGGTGGAGGTTGCAGTGAACTGAAATCACGCCACTGCACTCTAGCCTGGGTGACAGAGTTAGACTCTGTCTCCAAAAAAAAAAAAAAGGAAAAAAAGAAAGAAAGGAAAAAAGAAATGAACGATGGAGAAGATTAACAAAGTCAAAAGTTGGTTTTTGAAAAGATAAATAAAATTGTTGTCTCCAGCAACACTGACCAAGAAAGACAAAGAGGAAAACAATACCAATATCAGGAATTAACATGAGGAAAGAACAACAGATCCTTTAGGCATTGAAATGATAACAAAACAGATGATTGTGAAAAAATGTATTCTAATTATTTTGAAAATTTGGATAAAATAGACAAATTCCTTGGCAAACACAATTTACTCAAAAAAGATGAAAAAGTAATAAAAACATAAAAGCTCTAAATTGGTTGAATGTGTTAAATCTGAAATAAAAAAGTTTCCTCCAGAGAGCTTGAGGACCAGATTGCTTCACAGGTGAATATTCAAAACATTTATGGTAGAAATTGTTTTAATCTTATACAAAATCTTTTAGAAAATAGAAAAAAAGGAACATTTCCCAATTAATTTTATGCAGTGAGCATAACCTTGATGTGAAAAACTAACGAGACTCTTACAAGAAAGGAAAATTACAGGTCAACATCTCTCATAAACTTTGCTATTAGAATCCTACAAAAGATTTTGTCAAATACAATCCAGTGATATATGAAGAGGGTGACACAATTTGACAAAGTAGGATTTATTCCAGGAACGCAAGTTTGGCTTAATACTAAAATTCTAATCATTTGAATTCACACATGAACAGAATACAATTGGAAATTTTTATGACCTTTCCTGTAAATATATAAAAAGCACTTGACAAAATTCAATACCTGTCAATGATCAAAACTTACCAGTAAATGAGTTAAATGGAACTTTTAAAATCTGTTATAACATATCAGCTAAAAACTTTCTGCTAACCTCACACTCAATGATTAAGTATGTATGCTTTCCCTCTGAAAAAAGGAACAGAAAAAATGATGTCTACTATCATTTAAAAAATGATGTCTAGTATCATTACATGTACTATATGTACAGGAGATACCAGCCAGGGCAGTCATGCACAAAAATTAAATTAAAATTATGAGAACTTATAAAGGGATAAATAAAGCCATTTTTCTTTATAAATACAACAATTATGGATGTAGAAATCACCTACTCTACAGTTAGAATTAATAAATCAATTTAGCAAAGATGTCAGAAACAAGGTCTGTATCCAAACAATTATGTCAGCGGGCACAGTAGCTCAAGCCTGTAATTCTAGCACTGTGGGAGGCCCAGGTGGGAGGATCACCTGAGGTCCTGAGTTCGAGACCAGCCTGGCCAATTGACAAAACCCTGTCTCTACTAAAAAATACAAAAATTAGCCAGGCATGGTTGCACGTGCATGTAATCCCAGCTACTCGGGAGGCTGAGGCAGGAGGGTCGCTTGAATCCAGGAGGCAGAGGTTGCAGTAAGCTGAGATTGTGCCACTGCACTCCATCCTGGGTGACAGACGAAGACTGTATTTCAAAAAAGATAAATAAAAAACAAAAAAAAAAGATAGTTATGTTTATATATATTGGCAAGAAATAATAGAAAAATAAATTTGAAAATACTGTTTGCAATTACATAAGAACATATTAAATATATAGAAATAAATCCATGGAAATATATACAATATTTAAGTAGCCAAATATCTAAGAATAAATCTAAGGAAAGATGTGTAAGAATTCCATAAGGAACAACACAAAATACTGCTGAGAAAAATTAAAGAATATCTAAACACATTGACAGATATTCTATGTTCATGAATTGAGACATTTAATATTGAGATCTTAACTCTCCCCAATTCATCTAAGGACTCAATATAATTCTTATTAAAATTGCAGCAGATCATTCTTTTCATGTTGGTGTTGTGGGTATTGATAAACAAATTCAAAAGTTTTGTGGAAATGCTGTGACAATAGAATAGCCAAGACAATATTTAAAAAGATGTTAGGGGATCCATAAGTTTCAAGATGTAGTATGAAACTGCAGTAATTAAGTCTATGTGACTATTGACACAAAGATAAATAGAGCAATAGGTCAAAATAGAGAGTCAGGAAATATGTATGGGAAAAAATGAACTTTCCACACTATACCACAGTATGCAAAAAACAATAATAATTGGAGAAAAACCATAAACATAAGTCTTAAAGTGAAAAATGATCTTCAGAATAAAACAGTAGAATATCTTTATAATCTGGTTTTAGGCAAAGATTTCTTAAACAAGCTACAAAGAACTACTCATAAAGGAAAAACAAGATAACCTAAACCTGGTGAAAATTAAGGACTTGTGTTCATTGAAAGCCAAAATTCTAAAAGGTCATTAGTTAAGCCACACCTTGCTGGAAGTCTTTGTGACACATTCTTGTCTTGTGTTTCCCAGTATCCCATGTGCAGCCCAGTGCCTGATGCTCAGAGGTGCAAACAAAAGGTATGCTTTCTCCCCACCGCTCTTCCTTCCCCCATCTGGTGGCCTTATGCTTGTCTTGCTGGCATGAATTTCTGTATCAGCAAAGGGATCAACGTTTCACTATGCCTGGTGTAAAGACTTGAATAAAGGTTCACTGTCTAGTCATGGGTCCTTTCTTTTGCAAATGTTCTAAAGAACACCTAACAGAGAATCAGCATAGAAGATTTAACTTGAATGGCCAAATACATGCACAAACCAAAACCCACGTGGATAACAAAGTACTCTGATCAGGAGCATCGGCTAGAGCCAGACAGTGTAGGTTTCAGTTCCAGAGATGGAATGTACTTGTTGACTTTGGACAAAACACCATGCCTCCCGAGTCTCATTTTTCTTATCTGTAATGAAATAACATAACTGTATAGTAGGTTGTTTTTAATAATTAAAATACCAAAATTTATTCCATGAACTACCAATTCCCATGATGCAAATAAGTATTCCACATATAAACTATTTCATTATCAAATATGTTTTGACAGTTCTGAATATAATTTTTTTAAACTTCAAGACTCCTAAAAATAGAAAACTACAAAAAAGGGAATTTTTTTTTTTTTCTAGTGAACATTGTAATTCTCCAAGGGAGGCTAAAGTCTTGAGTTTTCCAATGCATCTCTGACCTATGGGAGTATGTTTCATGATAAAGGACTAGTGTTATATGGACATACTTGGGGAAATGATGACGTAGAATATAGTAGACATTCCAAAATGCTATCTGCTATTATGAGGATGATGATGATTACTACTACTATTATTGTGAATATAACTGATTATTAGTTTTCAGCAATAATAATAATGCAAGAGTCCTAAATCTAAGTCACATATTAAAATTTATGAAGCATCATTTTCCAAACAAAATTTTGCCTGTTGGATTTTCCTTGACTCATCTCTGAATTCTACTAGTTTTAGAATAGACAAATTGGAAATAGAAAAATCCCTTCTCCCCTTCCTAATTAGTATGATGGATTATTGAAATGAGATTGTTCCATCACAGTAGAGATGATGCCATTGCTTTTAATTGACCATACAGGGATTTGAGCTGGTGGAAAAAAAAAGAGAGAGAGAAAGAAATCCCTAACATACTCATTTGCCTGGCTTGATGACTAAAGAAGTCCAAGAAATAGCATAGCTTTGGGCTTACCTTTACTCTTGAGTTCCTAACACAACAATAGATGTATACATACCCCTTTGCATATTTATAATTGTGTTTTCATGACATGGGGCTGATGGAAGCATGGACAGAAAATGTTAGAATCGAAAAATTCTGCAGCACCAACCTTGCTCCCACTGTCTTCTTGGATTATACCATTCATTCTTCAGAAAATTTAAATCATAATGTTGGTAGGTGATGAGTAATTTTCCATTATTCATGAGTGCATTCTTGTAAGCACACACCCTCAGTGTGCCAGCATTTATTTTACTCACTGTGATAGAGACCCCAGAGCACCACACTTCTGGCTCTAGGCCCTTCCAAAGCATTCCAAAATCTCCAGGATGCATGGACTACTAGCAATAACCCGGGTCTGGGGGCCTGCCTTTGGGTTGCTATTTGGACTCTTTCCCAGGGAAAATTAGGGCAAGGCTCTTCCCATTCCTTTTCTCTTTCCTAGCAGTAGGCCAAGATGGGCATGACACCTTTCAATTCCAACATCAGAAGACCCCATGGGTTCAGTTCACATTAAAATGACACCTCTGGGTTGGATAAAAAAATATGAGGATATTCAGTTTGTCACCAGCCCTGGCTATTTTACCTCTATCCAATAGACATGTACTGAGTGCCTAGCTACCCAGCCCTGGGCTAGATACTGGAGAAACAGAGAAGCTCACAATTATGTTGGGGAGAAAAAGATATACAAACTGACATAGTGTGACACACTCAGTGTTGATGTACACATAGCATACTACCAAAGAGATTAAAAAAGAGCTGAGTGACTGCAGCAACTTTACAGAAGAAGTTAACTTAAACAGAGTTTGGAAGGTTGAATACAAGTTTGGCAGCTAGATCAGGTGTTAGGAAGGGCACTCTGGGCAGAAAAGACAGCGCTTGTGAAAGTGCTAAGAGGCTGAATACACAGATGGACAATGGCTGAACCATATACAAAAATAAAGCTCTGACTTGCAATTGGCAGCAACCAGCCCAGAACGCCAACCAATTATCTGCAGCAACCAATCCAGAAAGCCAAATAACAACCCCTGTAACTGTCAGTCTAAGCTGGCCAGGTTTTGATAAATAACTGATGGTTTCCCCAACTTCCAACAACTAGAGAAAGCCTAAATTCACTCCTAAGCAATCACATGGGTTGCCCTACTTGTAATTAGCCCAACTCCAGCTTCCCTGTGCCTTTAATCAGGAAATACCTAATGCCTTACCTTTTATTCCATTATACAGCTTTCCACTCCTCTGTATGACAAATGTAAGTGATGGTAGCTGACTCTTTGTTATAGCAAACTCAGAATAAATAGCCTTTGTTTTTTCTCATTTGGTGGTATTCATTCTCACAGTACAGAGGCATAAAACCTAGTCCTTTCTGTAAGGAATTAGAAGTAGATACTTATTGTAGGTGGTGTGTTTGTGTGGTGTTTCTGTGAATGTATGCATGCATGAATTGAAGGGAGGGCAATGCAGATGAATTTGGAGAAATAGGCAAGAACAAAGCCAAATAGACTTCTGTACAATGTAGTAGTTAACAATTTCTGTATGATAACATTACCACAATCTTAGCTGCTTAAGACAATACACATTTACTCTCTCTATTTCTGTAGGTCAGGGGTCCAGGCATACCTTGGCTTCAATCCAGGTGTGAGCCAGGGCTGCAGTCTCCTTTGAGGATTGACTGGGGAAGGAACTATTTCTCAGCTCACGTGCCTGGTGTCAGCATTTGTTTCTTGTGGGTTGTTAGTCTGAGGGCCTCAATTTCTTCCTGGTTTTTGGCTGGAGGTCACTCTAGTAGGCAAACTAACGCCTCCTCAAAAATACCCAAGCCCTAATCCCCAGAATCTGTTACCTTACATGGCAAAACAGACTTTGTGGATGTGATTAAGGCTGAGAAATGGGAAGAGAACTCTGTATTATCCTGCTGAGTACAATCTGAACATGTGAATCCTGAAAGTTTAGAACCTCTCTTGGCTATAGTCAGTTAGAGAGAAATGTGACAACAACAAGGAGAAAAAGCAGTCAGGCTGTTGCTGGCTTTGAAGATGAAGGAAAGAGAAATGAGCAAAGAAATGCATGCAGCCTCTAAACATGAAAAGGCAAGGATCAGATTCTCCTCTTGGGCATCCTGAAAGCCCACAGCCTAACCAACACTTTGATTTTAGTCCTATGAGACCTGTGTGGGACTTCTGACTTCCAGAACTGTGGAAGAATTAATTTGTGCTAAATCACTAAGTTTGTAGTAATTTGTTTTGGTGACCCTAGGAACTGGCACAGTCACCTTCCATTCCTTGCCATGTGGTTCTCTGTATAGGGAGCTCACAAGATGGTGGTTTATTTCCTCAAAGCCAGCAAAGGAGAGAGTCTCCTTGCAAGACAGGAGGTACAATCGTATGTAACATAATCCTGTGCATCCCAACACCTATGCCAAATTCTATGGGTTAGAAGAAAGTCACAAATCCTGCCCGCACTCAGAGAAGTGGCTACACAAAGGCATCAACATCATGAGGTGAAGGGAAATGATTTCTGGGATATGACACCAAAAGTACAGGTGACAAAAACAAAAATAGACAAATAGGACTCTATGAAACTAAAAAGTTTCTGCATGGCAAAGGAAATAATCAACAAAGCGAAAAGTCAGCTTACACAATGGGAGAAAATATTTGCAAATCATATATCTCATAAAGAGTTAAAATCCAGGGAGGCTGAGACGGGTGGATCATGAGGTCAGGAGATTGAGACTATCCTGGCTAACACGGTGAAACCCCGTCTCTACTAAAAAATACAAAAAAACTAGCCAGGCGAGGTGGCGGGCGCCTGTAGTCCCAGCTACTCGGGAGGCTGAGGCAGGAGAATGGCGTAAATCCGGAAGGCGGAGCTTGCAGTGAGCTGAGATCCAGCCACTGCACTCCAGCCTGGGCGACAGAGCGAGACTCCGTCTCAAAAAAAAAAAAAAAAAAAAAGATAAGGAAGAGTCAGCTAACTGGGAATGCACAAGGCATATGGAGGACTCTGCTGATCCTGGACCCAGGCCCCACCACATAAACAAGCTATGAGATTCTAAAAATTTATGTTGCCTGCTTCACGTTGCCTCTCACTGACAGTTCCTACCTGATGAGGGTAGGAGACCTGTCTCTGCTCTGCATGGGGCGCTGAGTTAGGGACTGTGGCTCCCTCAGGGCAAGTGCTAAGGTCTTGGTGGCATTGATTTTCCCACACATCCCAGGCTTTTCTTTATCTCCAGACAATTTGTCTAGGTTCTAGTCTGCTCCAAACATCCAGTTCTCCCTTGTTCACATAGGCATATCCCACTTCTATGTTACTAGCCCAAGGATTGTGACACTGGGTGAAAACAGTATACCTATCTACACAGTGGAGTCCACAGAAAGGAAATGAGACTCTCAGACTAAGGCAAGAGCATATTTTCATGACTTTTTAAGATGTATTGAGAAAGGTCAATCTCTAAGTACTTGGCAGAACATAAAAAAAAAATCAATCAACTAATAAAAAGACATACAGGCTAAGGCTGGGTGCGGTGGCTTACGCCGGGAGGCCGAGGCGGGCAGGTCACGAGGTCAGGAGATCGAGACCATCCTGGCTAACACGGTGAAACCCCCCTCTACTAAAACTACAAAAAATTAGCAGGGCATGGTGGTGGGCGCCTGTAGTCCCAGCTACTCGGGAGGCTGAGGCAGGAAAATGGTGTGAACCCAGGAGTTGGAGCTTGCAGTGAGCTGAGATTGTGCCACTGTGCTCCAACCTGGGTGACAGAGTGAGACTCTCTGTCTCAAAAAAAAGAAAAAAGGAAAAAAAAAGAAATACAGGCTGAGTCATATCCACAGGCTAATTGCTTTCTTTCATAGTCATCTCTACCTGAGAAGAGGTCCTGTCTGGAAGCATTTTTGACAAAGACCTTTATAGAAACTGAAGGAGGTCAGGCCATACCCACCCTAGGTTTCCGGCTTAAATTCTTCCTCCTTAAGAGTCTTTCTGGCTGCTCATTTTAAAGAAACAGAAATAAAATTTTCAATATTCTTATTTGAAAAAGCAATCAGCAGGGACAAAATCTACCTAACCAGGTGGGGACTCAGTGTACTTTCAAGTGTGGGAAGGTCAAGTGTGAGATGGAGTCGGAAACTCTCTTTAGGGGCTTGCAGGGCCCCCAAAGCATGGAAATAAAGGAAAATCTTGAGTTCCTTCAAGGGACATTGCAGGCACCTAGCTAGTCTTGGGAAGTAAATAAGCAAGCTGGTAAGCCAGAAGGTAATAGTAGCCTTAAACAATAGTCAACAAAGAGCCATAAATTGTTTGGTTCCTCCATAGAGACTAAAAATAAGATTTTAACGTATGTCTCTGGGTTGTTTTTCAGAAACCTGGGTCCCCACCAAATGGATACTCTGGTACACAGACCTCAGATGAGGGGGAGCTGAGGACTGAACTCTGCCCACCCTTCTTTATTCAAAAATGTCTCCCTCGGGGCCTGGAGAAAGTCATGCCCATGGGCCAGACCTAGCATTTATTTCTGTTGTCCCAAAAAATTGAAACAAAGCTACCCTTCCTTAACCAATTGCAAATCAAACTTTAAATCTAAGCTACCCTTCCTTAACCAATTGCAAATCAAACTTTAAATCCAGGCTGGGTGCTGTAGCTCATGTCTGTAATCCTAGCATTTTGGGAGGCCAAGGTGGGCGGATCATTTGAGGTCAGGAGTTTGAGACCAGCCTGGCCAACATGGTGAAACCTGGTCTCTACTGAAAATACAAAAATTAGCTGGGCATGGTGGCACGCTCCTGTAATTCCAGCTGCTGGGGAGGCTGAGGCAGGAGAATCACTTGAAGCCAACAGACAAAAGGTTGTAGTGAGCCAAGATCAGGCCACTGTACTCTAGCCTGGGTGACAGAGTGAGAATCTGTCTCAAAAAAAACCCCAAAAAACAAAATCAAAAACAAAACAAAACAAACAAGAAAAAACTTTAAATCTACCTGTGACATACCCCACTGCAGGAAATCCCACCTTTTCATGCCCAACCAATATTTAGCCTCCACATGTTGATTTATGATTTTGCCTATAACTTGTTCTTTCCTGAAATTGACCCCTGCCTCTAAAACCCTTGCTCAGAAGCCATCAGGAAGCCTGAACCTTAAGCATGGGCTGCCGGATTCTCAATGCTCAGTGCTCCACAAATAAACACTCTCCTTTTTCCCGCTGCGAATGTGCATGTGGATGTTTGGCTTTACTGTGCCGAGTGAGTGGACCCCAGTTCAGTTCAGTAATAAGTAGAGAAGATCAAGGTATCTGACCTTGTTTTCCTCTTTAGGTTTATTTTGTTTTTCTAATTGGAAAACAACAATTTTTTTTATATTTATGGAGTACAAAGTGATGTTTCTATACGCACAGATATTGTGGAATGATCACATCTGGCTAATTAATAAATCCATCTCCCCAAATATTTACCATTTCTGTGTAACACCCCCCTGCTGTCCAAGTGTGAACTCACGAGGACAGGAAGCAGCCTCCAGCCTTGGTGAGCTGACCTGGTGCCCTCAACCAGGCCTTGGTGCTCTCCTGCTGAATGCAAACATCCCACAGAGCATCAACATCAGACAAGGCCACTCTGTGCCCACGATGGAGCCACATAAAACAACACCCCTCAGTAGTCATGAACACAAACTTTGTCCACACCACAAAAATGACCAAGCAACTCCCTCTCCTGGCTCATGTGAGTGACACTGCTGCTTGACCAAGCATAACATTAGCCTCACTCTGATTGGCCCTCTCTATAGACAAGACACTCTGGCATGGCGATGCCCCTGTGGCTTGATCACATCCAATCCAGAGCAAAGCCCGCTTCCTGAAACTCTCCCCAGTGTCACCTAACGCAGGCCTAAACCCTGCATTCACCTTCTGTAATACATCCTGACTGACATGACCCACGGTGCCCCATTCTGTGTGTTCTCCCTGCTACATCATGAACCCAATTTGTTCAATGACAGGTGTGTCCCTGGCAGAGTTGTGCTGCAGGATATTGACATTACAGTCTCATCAGAGACCTTTTCTCTGCCCTCATCCCAGGTGAGGCATGAGTGGTGGGTCAGGGAAGAGTGTGCGGTCTTTCTTTCTGCTTTCCTGGAACTCAGAGCAAAGGCGTCCCCCGCCTCTTACCACCCAGGTCCCATTCTCCATGTGCCCACCCTTCTCTCCCTTTAAAAACTGTAAAGTTAGTGGGGCGTAAGCATTGCTGGAGGACAGCTTCCCCCACACAACCAGCCAACAAATGGAGTTTTTAAACTCCGTATTTGAGTTTAAAAAGTGATGTGGGAATGGGACAGGCCATGATGAAAGGGTGCAGAGGAAGCACATGTGAATGCAAGACCTCCAGACAATGGGGAAAGGGATTCCTCCTCTTTTTAAAACTCTGATTGCTCTCTTACAAACCAACATAGTGGTCATGCCCATCATGTGCCCCTCTCCCCAGGCTCCCTCCCTCTGAAGGCAGACCCTGCTTCTGATCCTCATTCGTTGATGACATTGTGCTCCCTATGCCTTGTGCAGTGCCTGGCATACATCAGGCACCCAGAAATATGATCCGTGAGCCCATGGGGCTCTCCTTGCTTAACTAGAAAGCGTTCATTGCCTCTCTTTCATTGCCTTTCTTGTCTCTAACTCAATGCACAGGAATTCTATTCACCTCTAGGGCCCAATTCAAATGATACCTCTCATATGAAGCCTTTTCTAGAATTCACCATGAGAAGGATTCATTCCTTCCTCTGTACACCCTGGTGAAGACAGTAAATCCCTACGGAAAAATAAAAACATGGGAATGAATGAAGACCAAATACACAGTATGGAAACAGCTCTAAAAAGTCACCTTGATTTTACCCATCAATTGCATCAAAGCTCAGAGTCCCAGAGGGTGAAGTCCAGTGGTAGGCTCTTCCCTTGCTGTTTGTCCATGTCACTGCTCCCCCTGGGGTACCTCCTCCCATCACCATCTGTAAGAACTGTCCCCATCCTTTCAATCCAGTCACAGCTCCGCCCTGCCATGGAGCTTTGTCTGACCTCTGCAGCCCCACGCAGCTCTCCCGACTCTGGACTCAGGGAGCCCATTAGCTGTTAAACAAGGTGCTGACAACAGATGATCTTCTGCCCTCTGGGGTTGGCAAAGGCAGAAATGTAAATGAATGATTATAGTGAATTGTAGAAATTTGCTCAATGGCCATATGAAAATGAGTCATTCTGTATCTAAGCAAGGATCAGATAGGTGTGTGTGGAGGGGTGCTTTATTCAAAATGAAAATCAAATCAAAGACTCTTGAATGTTAGTTGCTGCTAACAGAGAGAAGAAAGACCACCTGCGAGGCACAGAAAGAAACAAAAGCTCAACTGGTCAACTGGTTTCAAATCCACAGAAAGGAATGTCACTCACGCTGCTGAGCGCATGGGGCGGCCACTGCCCAGGGCGCTGGAGGCAGGGCCTGGTACCTGGGAAGCTTTGTGCTGGGGAGGATGACAACACAGCTTGGAGATGTTGGTCTGCATCCTGCCTCGTCGACATGCAGGCAGCAGTGGGGATAATGAGTCACTGCTGCTGTGCTCTCCACCCTGGACCATGGCTCATGCTCAGTGGCCTGAGCAACCCAGGAGGCTGAGGACAGCCAGGTGGACCAGCAGCCAAAGAGGCTGCAGGGAGTGAGCAGATGTGAACGGCTCTGTGTTCCCACTGGGCCGGACCTTGGCCACTCTCAGAATTCACTTTAAAACTTCGCTGGAAAAGTATCAACTTTGTCAATCACTATGGACTTAAACAAGGGCCTGCAGGTGGCTCCAAAATGGAGGGATGGGGGCTGGCTAGAGCTTTGAAGAAAAGGAAATTATAATAAGGATCATCATAAGAGCAGCCAAACACTTGGCCAGCTCTGCATCAGCCTTTCAGGGGTTCTATTACCTCTGAGGTTCTCTGCAGCCCCAAGTGCAAGCCAAGCCTTGCTCACCCCACTTTACAGCTGAAGCATTACAAATATGTATGGTCTACTGGCCCCAAGCGGTTATTGTACTAAGCCTGTGACATGCCAGCCTCATTTAATACTAGGCAGAGCCCCCCAAGGGAAGTCCTGTTGCAATCCCCATTTAGCAGATGAACGACCAAGCCTATGGACTTTTAGTATTTGTGCACAATTGCATGTCGTGAGATGGTTTTGAACCCACATCTAAGTGACTACAAATGATGGGTAGAAATTCTAAGGGAAAGAGTGTAGGTCGGGAACCATGGAGAGCAAGGGGGCAGAAGAGGCAATGAAAACATTCCCATAAAGTAATTTCAGTCCAAATTAGAGTTCATGCTGAGAGTCAGAAAAGCAGCTTCACTTTTCATGGTGGCCTTGAGCAAACCAGCTCATCTTTTAGGCCTCCCATTTCCAGAGTGGGAACTGTAGCGCCTCTTGTGTTTATTATAAAAGAGAAAGAAAGAAAGGATGGTTAATCCAATTTTGAAAACAAATGTAATGCTGCTGTATGCTACAACATGAATGAACCTTGAAAACATTATGTTAAGTGTGTGAAAGGAAAATATGGGGCGGGGGGGGTGTGTGCAAATCACTGAGCTAAGGGGAAAATTTTACCTGGAAATTACTCAGGGCAAATCTGCCTCTCATTCTATTCAAAGCCAGCCCTCTGCTCACTGAGATAGATGCATACTGTGGTTGCCTCCTTCGGAAAGGCTTGTCAGAAGCTCAAAAGAATGCAACCATTTGTCTCTCACCTACCTGTGACCTAGAAGCCCCCTCCCTGCGTCAAGTTACCCCTGCCTTGCTGGACAGAACCAGTGTTCTTCTTACATATATTGATTGATGTCTCATGTCTCCCTAAAATGTATAAAACCAGGCTGTGTCCTGACCACCTTGGGCGCATGTCGTCAGGACCTCCTGAGGCTGTGTCACGAGCACGTGTCCTTCACTTTGGCAAATAAACCTCCTAAGTGATTGAGACTTTTCTCGTCATCTTTCTCAATTGACAAGTGAAAGAAACCAGACACAAAAGACCACATATTGTGTGATGCCATGCCTATGAAATGCCCAGAAAAGGCAAATCTGTAGACACAAAGGAGATTAATAATTGCCAGAAGTGGCCGGGCACAGTGGCTCATGCTTGTAGTCCCAGCACATTGGGAGGTCAAGGCAGGCGGATCACGAGGTCAAGAAATCCAGACCATCCAGGCCAAGATGGTGAAACCCCATCTCTACTAAAAATACAAAGATTAGCCAGGCATGGTGTTGAGCACCTGTAGCCCCAGCTACTTGGGAGGCTGAGGCAGGAGAATTGCTTGAACCCGAGAGGCAGAGGTTGCAGTGAGCCGAGATCGCGCCACTGCACTCCAGCCTGGGTGCCAGAGCAAAACTCTATCTCAAAAAATAATAATAATAATTGCCAGAGGCTAGGGGTAAGGGGGAAGTGGGGGGAGACTTCTAATGGGCATGGGGTTTATTTTTGGAGGTGATGATATGTTCTGGAATTAGATAGTGGTGATCCTGCACAACTCTGTTAATACACTAAAAAACCAGGAATTAGATAGTGGTGATCCTGCGCAGCTCTGTTAATACACTAAAAAACCACTGAATTGTACACTTTAAAATGACTTTTATGGCATATAAATTATATTTTAGTACAAAAAAGTCAATTTATGTTGATGTCCAGGCTGTGTACCAGGCTCCAGATTTTTTTTACACCCCAGAGAAATCTGTAAGTGAAGGAGGAGAGAGGGGGAGGGCATCACACTGTTTGAATCTGGAGTCGTGTCAGCACTTTCACATTCATAAAATCATGAAACCTTGGCCTCCCATCTTTGAGTGCATATGTTTGTTTTAATTTTACTTACAGGAAACGGAGACTGAGAAAGGAGTGATCTCAGTGGAAAGTAATGGGAATATTAAGCACTTTGCAGCCCCAACAGAACAAGGAATGTCAAGGAAACAGGGTTGCCAATGACTATTACCAGTAGTAAAAATAATGACAGGCCGGATGAAGATGCTGACTCCCAGGTATGGAGAGGCTACCACATCCTGGAGGCCCTGGTAAGCACTACATATGTATTACTTGAGTCTGAAACAACTGTAGAGGCAGGTGTTAATATTATCCTTACTGTCTTAGGCTGTTCAAGCTGCTATAACAATCTACCATAGACTGGGTGTCTTAAGCAACAAACATCTATTCTCACAGTTCTGAAGCCTGGGAAGTCCAAGACCCAGGTACTGGCAGACCCCATGTCTGATGAGGGCTCCCTTTCTGGTCTGCAGATGGCGGCCTCTGTCTTCCTGCTGTGTCCTCACATGGTGGAGAGCAGAGAGCCTACCAGCCTCCTAAGTCTTCACTCATTCTCGCAACAGTGCCAAAGTCTAGAGCTCAAAGTCACACCTAAATATCATCGAAATCAGATATGGGGGAAGCTAGAGGTGTGATTCATCCTGAGGCAAAAATCCTCTCCAGCTTGAACCTGTGAAACCAAACAAGTTATGTGCTTCCAAAATACAATGATGGGATAGGCATGTGAACCCAAAACATCTGAGACAGGTCTCAGTCAATTTGGAAAGTTTATTTTGCCAAGGTTAAGGACAGGCCCATGATACAGCCTCAGGAGGTCCTGAAAACATGTGCCCAAGGTCATCAGGGTACAGCTTACACATTTTAGGGAGACATGAGACCTCAATCAAAGTGTGTAAGATGTACATTGGTTTGGTCCAGTAAGGTGGAACAACTCAAAGTGGGGGCTTCCAGGTTGGAAGTAGATAAGACACAAAAGGTTGCATTCTTTTGAGTCTTTGATGAAACTTCCACAGAATACACAATTTAGTCTGGCTCAGTGAATCTGCATTTTTATATAAACAATAGGGCAGAGAAAGCAATCCGATATACATTTGTCTCAGGTGAGTCTCAGAAGGATGACTTTGAGTTCTGCCTGTCCTTTGTCCACAGGAATTTCCTTGTGAACAAATTGTGAGGTATGTAGCTCCTTATCTTTGTAGCTACCTTATTTAGAAATAAAATGGGAAGCAGATTTGCCTGACGTAGTTCCCAGCTTGACCTTTCCCTTGGCTTAGTGATTTTGAAGTCCTGAGATTTATTTTTCTTTCACAAGCATAGGCTAAATCTTCCCATTCCAAAGGGGAAAGATGGGAGAGAAGGAAGGGATGACTGTTCCCAAGCAACTCCAAAACCTAGCAAGGCAAATCCCATGAGATCCTAAGGCTCAAGAATAATCCTCTGGCTCAATACTCTGCCTTCTAGGCCCACTTGGGAGTCGATGTCACCCCAGGACTCAGTGGGCAGCTTTCCACACCATGGCTCTCTGTAGTGGTCCCGCCCATGATGTGGCTCTCTTACTTTCCAGAAGAGGCTGGGAGAAGTTTAAGGTTGTGTGGCCACTTGAAACCTAGAGGAATCCAGCGTGGTGCATGGTGCAGTGGGAGGATCCTGGCTTCCAACAACATATCTTCCCACTGTCAGAGTTAAGACTGGGCTAGTCAGCTAAAAAGGTAAAGCCAACTGTTTGCATCATTTCCCTTTAGAAAAGACAGAAATTGGTTATGTGTGATGGCTCATGCCTGCAATCCCAGCACTTTTGGAGAGGTGAAGGCAGGAGAATCATTTGAGGCCAGGAGTTCAAGACCAGCCTGGCCAATATGGCAAAACCCCATCTCTACTAAAAACACAAAAATTAGCCAGGCGTGGTGGTGCACACCTGTAGTCTGAGCTACTTGGGAGGCTGAGGGATGTGAATTGCTTGAGCCTGGGAGGCAGAGGTTGCAGTGAGCAGCAATAGCACCACTGCACTCCAGCCTGGGTGACAGAGCAAGGCTCTGCCTAAAATAAATAAATAAATACACGAATTGCATAGTCCAATATGATGAGACACTATTTCTTCAGGAAACCTGTGATTATGTTTCACAATAAAATGATAAACAGAGAACTGGATGGTGAATTTGCCAGTTGTTCTTTGTCGCTGTGGGCATCAGGTCCCTGTGATGGCAAGCTGTGTGTATAAATTCTCTAACTTTTCACCAGTGGCTTGATATAATATTCTATTGTGACGGTCTTTCTACAACTGGAAGGAAAATGAGTCCCAGCGGTCCCCTGCTGTCAGCCTAGCCTGGCACACACCCATGCCTGACTGCTGCATCTGTTCCTTTGAGGTCTCTCTGGGGAAGAGGTTTGGATGGCAGCCCTCACTGTCTTCCAAAAAGAGAAGGCACAAGGACAGCTACTTATTTGGGAAATAGCTGTCAAATCAGTTACATTGTGATTAAATTAGCAGCATCAGAATTCTCACAGATAGCGTGTTTAGCCTGTATTCCTTGCCAGGATAGCATTTCAAAACCAAAGACATTGTGAGAAGAGGAAACAACGGGAGTTCACCAGCATCGCATATCTGCAAATTGCTCTCGTGTTTCTCCAGTGTTTATGCTATTCCTTATTTGAGCATCTCATGCCTGCATTATCCATTGCAGTAGCCCGTAGCCAACTGTGGATATTTAAATTAAAATTAAATAAAATTGCAGATTCAACCCCAATCACATGAGCCATATTTTAAGGGCTCAGTAGCCACATGTGGCTAGTGGCTGCCACACTGGACAGTGTAGACGTAGAACATTTCCATCATTGCAGAACGATGCATTGGATAGCAGTGCAGAGCCCTTGATGTAGTCAGAGCAAGGCCCAGGGGTCCCACTGACGATGTCCTGGGCTTAAATAGCAACTCGTTCTCCAGCCCATTCACCCCCAGTGCTGGGGGATGAATTTAGAAATTCATTTAGAAAATGGTTCACTGCATCACTGTGGCCTGCCTTTTCTGGGGATGAGACCCCCAACCCAGCACACTCCGTACCACGACCATTGCAACATGTGCGCATGCATGGTCTGTACAGGTAGCTTCTGCTTGCTTGCCACCATCCTCTCCTCCCTCGACACTCCTCATGTCCTGGGCCCCACCATGCTCTTGGGACCTTTGGTCATTAAGTCTTCTGGCTGAGACAGGTTTTGCCCAGGTTCTTTGTGGACCTGGCTCCTCCTCAACCTTCAGACCTCACCTCACTTCCTAGGAGGGCCCCATCCTGTTCTAGTTAAACGGTGCCTGATCATTATACTCTTATTTTCCCTTTTCTCCTTCTGAGCACATATCACAATTTGCCATGACATCATTTTCCATGGATATATGTATTCTTTCTCACCCCCATTTGAGTACAAGGCTGTGGGCAGAAAGCAGGTATCATTTTCACCACTCTGTCCCCAGAACAATGTGGCATTGACTGGCAATGTGACTCTGGGTAGGTTCCCGTGAACCCAGAACAATGTGGCATTGACTGGCAATGTGACTCTCGGTAGATTTCCGTGATTCAGTTTCCTCATCTGTACATTCAGAGGGATGAGACTACCTATGTCAGAGTTGTATTTGGAGGATGCAACCCTTTTTTAGACGAGTCTAGGAATTGCAAAACTTACTTGGGACCAAAGTAGCAAAGTGGGAAGGACAATGACTACAGATGCTCACTGTTCCTTTGAATGTAATGACATCATGTTTTCATTGTCTTTTATTTATGAAGTGTCACAGACATCACTGGCTATCTCTTGGCTTTAGCCTCCATGACCCCTGTGAGATGTCACTGGCCCCATTCTCCTCTGCCCTCCATGAGGCCACATCCTCTCAGCAAAGCTTTGCCACTGTGGGATGTTGCTGTTACCCATTCATGCCTCTTTTCTCTTCTGGACTGTGAGATCCTCAAAGGCAGGGATGATACCCAGTTAGTGTCCACATCCTCAGGGCCTACATGGTGGCCAGGTGCAGAGGGGAAAATGTATCATGGCATTTATGAGTTCCTTCCTGACTGCAGTGAGGAAGAGAGAGTAAGGAGGTAGGAGAGATGAGAAAAAAAAATATCCCCAAGGATCTGTATTAGTTTTCTATTGCTGCTGTGACAAATGGCCACAAACTTAATGGCTTAAAATAGCACACATTTCTTATCGCATGGTTGTGGAAGTCAGAAGTCCCAGCTGGTCAGTAGGGCTGTGCTTCTCCTAGAGGCTCTGGAGGAGAATCTGTTTTCTTATCCTTTCCAGTCCCTGCGCTCCTTGGCTTATGGTCCCTTCCTTCAACTTCAAAGCCAGCAGCCTGGCATCTTCCAGTCTCTCTCTCACCTCTGCTTCTCTGGACACATCACCTTTCTGAAGCTGGCTCTTGTCTCTCTCCTATAACGACAAGCTGGGATAAGCCAGGATAATCTTCCCATCTCAAGATCCCTAATTTACAAGATCCTTAATCACATCTACCAAGTCTCCTTTACCATGCAAGGTAACATATTCACAAGTTCAGGGGATTAGGATGCACACATTTTTAGTGTGTGTTACTTGGCTGAACACAGGGCCCATTCATCTTGGCTGGAGACAATCCCCTCTAAGAGCCCCTAAACACTGGCGCAATCCTCCATCTGCCCTTCAGTCTGTGGTTTTCCTAACTTTGGAAACTAGGTCCTAGTGGCTACTGTCAGAGGGAAGTCCTTGATTGCAGAACCTCCAGGCATCTGACTTTGAAGACATCCCCTAGTACCTGGATGACTACAGCAGGTGGAGAAAATGGGGCCCCAGTTCTGTGCTGTTCTCCTTGCAACACCTCTAGAGGGTCCTGACTCTTACTTTACTTAGCTTATTTCTGCCTGGCACTCTTTGCTTGGTGGACCCAAGCCATGTCCAACCAACCCTAGGGAAGTTCAGAAACCAGAACACATCTCCTACTGGCGATATAGCACTGCAGGAGGAGCTGGCAGCAGGCCATGAAGGTCCAGTGCTGGTTTTCCCACTCATAGTGTGTCCTGCTGGGTAAGCCACTTACCTTCTCTGAACCCCAGTTTCTTGTTCTATAAAATGGAGATAATGGTGCTTGTTCTGTGGGTTGTTCTGATAGCTCATTGAGAACACGCACGCACGCACACACACACACACCACACACACACAGACACACAGACACACAGACACACACAGTCCCTTGCACATAACTTGAACCCAGTGAATTCCAAATACATTCTGAATTGCAAACCAAAAAGTATTTGAAACAGGTCTCAATCGAGCTAGAAGTTTATTTTGCCAAAGTTAAGGACATGCTCAGAAGAGAGGTTTGTGTCTTTCTCCAAAGATAATTTTGGGGGCTTCAATATTTAAAGGGGAAAAGTAGGCTGGAGCAGGGAAGAAGGAGGGTACGGTCACATTACTGAGTCCACGTGTTGCAAGAGAAAAGGGGCAGGTAAGAGAACAGTCAGTCATGTATTCATTTCATGCTTGGTAAATTGGCACTTTACATAATGTAAGGTGAACATAGAGTAGCTACCTGGGGAGATATTTAATCATTGGTAGAGCTCTCTTAGGAACAAAAAGAAAGGCAGTTCCTTGCATGACTCAGCTTTCAGCTTAATTTTTTGTTTGTTTGTTTTTTGTCTTGGCAGAGTGAATTGGGGTTTTGAGTCTTTATTTTCCTTTCACAGGTTGAATTTTATTTTGGCTCTGCGTTTCATTCTGCTTGATATTGTTGAGGCTTTTTCACTCCTGTAGTTTAGTGAGTGGGAGGGAGTGGCACCCAGTGGCTTCTTTTCTACCATTGTTCAACGAGTGGGAGAGAGTGTTACAGCTCTTTTACTCCTACAGCCCACAGCTCAGTGAGCAGGAGCACTACAGCTCTTTTGCTCTCATAGTTCATTGACTTTTGGGTTTTTGTACCGTGACCAAGAGGAATAAGGTCTATAGACACTGGAGAGTGAGTAAGGCAGAGTAGAATTTTACGGGGTGACAGAAAGAAAGCTCTCAGCATCAAGGGGACCCAAAAGCAGACAGTTGCCTGTGAGGCTGAGTCCAGGATTTTTATGGGCTTACAATGGGGAAGTGCATGCTGACTGGTCCATGGGTGGGCTTGGAAAAAGCACCATTCAATTGGTTAAAAGGCATCATTCAGAAAGAACCAATAGAGAGAGAATAGGTAAGTTGGGGACGGAAGTTCTCATTCCAGTTGTGGACTCTATCTGGAACTGGCAGCTCAGTTTTCAGGCTTTAAACCGTATTGTCTTGAAGGTCAGGTTTCACTGGGAACCTATCTCTGCCTGCCTAGGAATCTGTCTGTCTCGTGTTGCTGTCAGCATCAGGGTTGGTTCCCCCTTCCCATCAAACTGCAGGCCATGTGCCAGATGCAGGTTACAACTGAAAGAAAGGTTCCATCAGAAAACAGAAACCAGGCAGAAGGGATTTAAAGTAGGTGTGTTTGTATTTTAGGACTGTCATAACAAAGTACCACAGATGAATGGCTTAACAAACATAAATTGATTCTCTCACAGTTCTGGAGGCCTGAAGTTCAAGATCAAGGTATCATCAGGGTTAGTTCCTTCTGGGGTTGTGACAGGGAATCTGTCCTAGGCCTCTCCCTAGCTCCTGAAGGTTTTCTGGCCATCTTTGGTGTTCTTTGGGTTACAGAGGTATCACTCTGATGTCTGCCCTCATCTTCACACAGTGTTCTTCCTGTCTCCATGTTTCTCCTTTTCATAAGGACACCAGTCCTTATTGGATTAGGGACCCACCCATTTCGGGGTAACCTCAACTTGACTACATCTGCAACTACCCACTCCCAAATAAGGTCACATTCTGAGGTCCTGGTGGGGTAGGGCTTCAACAAATGGATTTTGGAGGGGGGGGGATACAATCTAACTCCTGAGAGTAAGGAATTTATTACACAGATGATGGTTAGCTGAGGTGCCAAAGAGGAGAGAGATCAGCCCCCGCCAGAAGGTATTGCTGTCTTTGTGAAGTCCTAATTAAAGAAAAAGAGACAGGCTGGCAGAACCAGGGGAAAGCAAAGAGATAAAGCAAATAAGCTATAGGTCTGCCTTTCTTGATGGCCCAGGATGTATAGCCCTCCTGCACAGATAACGTACATAACTCACAAACTTTCTGCTTATCCTCAAACGCGTCATTTTATCATCAGACATCTCCTTGGTGAGCAGAAGAATGCAAGTTAGCTCCCTGCTGCCTTGGTATTATCAATCAACCCAAGAACCATCCTATAAAATCTCCAGCAAGTCTTTGTTTCCTGGCAGTCAGCTCCTCTTCTGCTGATTCTGCGCATCGCTCCCTGGCAACGTGCTTTCCTACTTTGTCTAATAAATCTGACTTTCTTTACCTACAGGAAGAATTTACAGGGGTAAATTCTTTTAACCCCTCACCACTGGCACAGATACTTGCTGCTTACCCATGACAACCTTGACCAGGAGGAATCAAAGAGGTGGTATTTGATGAACCTGGAGACTAGGGTTTCCCAGCAGCAGCTAAAACCACGGCAGCTGCCATGGATCTGGCACTGTGGAGGAGACGCAGTTCTGGCCAGAAAGGCTTCTCTCTTCCTGCTGCCTTCCAGTCTTCCTCTTGGCTTCATGTGGGAAGCCAGGGACCTTGGTGTCTGCGAAATGCAGTGCCCTGCAATGCCCTTGAGGATGTGAAGGGGAGGTTGTGGATCTGAGAGCAAGGAGACCCCAGTCAGTGCCATGCTTTTGCAAGCGTGATCTCATCACCCTTCCCGATGTCCACATGGGGAAGGAATCACAGCCTTCATTTTACACATGAGGAAACCAAGACTCAGAACTCTTGAATAGCTTACCCAAGGTCCCAAAGCCGGAATTCTGTATCAAAGCAGAATTCAAACTCATTCCTGGTTGGCTCCAAGGTTGTGCTTTTTCTACTGCACTGGATCAGTCAGTTGAATGGCGGGATTGCATGGAATTCACACATTATCCTTCCCGGGACCTAGCACAATGTCTACCATATATCAGACATCAATAAAATAGTGACCAAAATATAAATGATAGTAGGTGATTCATTACCAAATAAGTAGCAAAGATGACAGGTGGTTTGGAAGAGGGAGGGAAGAGGGAGAATGGTGTTAGCCAGAGTGGTTTCTGGAGGCAGAATATGAAATTGGAGCTAGTCTTGTGGCATAAGACACCAGAAGGACAGTGTCAGTGCAAAGAGTCAAACTCATAAAATATTTGAAGAGATTGATTCTGAGCCAAATATGAGTGACCATGGCCTGTGACACAGCCCTCAGCAGATCATGAGAACATGTACCCATAAAGGTCAGGGTGCAGCTTGGTTGTATACATTTCAGGAAGTCATGAGACACCAATTAAGTACATTTAAGAAATATTATGTTGGTGTTGGCCGGGTGCGGTGGCCTCACGTCTGTAATCCCAGCACTTTGGGAGGCAGAGGCGGGCGGATCACTAGATCAGGAGATCGAGACCATCCTGGCTAACATGGTGAAACCCCGTCTCTACTAAAAATACAAAAAATGAGCCAGGCATGGTGGCATGCACCTGTAGTCCCAGCTGCTGGAGAGGCTGAGGCAGGAGAATGGGGTGAACCCGGGAGGCGGAGCTTGCAGTGAGATGAGATCGCGCTGCACCACTGCACTCCAGCCTGGATGACAGAGCCAGACTCCATCTCAAAAAAAAAAAAAAAAAAAATACTAGGTTGGTGCAAAACCAATTGCAGTTTTCACCATTACTTTTTATTTAATTTAACCTGAGAGACTGTTTTAATGGCAGAAGCTGCAATTACTTTTGCACCAACCTAATACATTGGGTTTGGTCCAGACAGGCAAGACAACTTGGGGTGGTGGTGGGGTGGTTACAGGTAAATTTAAACATTTTCTGGGTGACAATTGGTTGAGTTTGTCTAAGACCTGAAATCAAACAGAAAATAATGTCTGGGTTAGGATAAGAGGTGTAGAGACCAGAGTTTTATCATGCTGATGAAGCTTTTAGCTGGTGAGCTTCAGAGAGAATAGGCTGCAAAATGTTCCTTATCAGACTTAAAGTCTGTGTTGATGTTAATGCTGAAGGGGTATAATGAGGCAAGTGGGACCCCCATTTCCTGTCATGGCCTGAAATAGTCCCTCAGGTTAATTTTTTTTTTTTTTTGAGACAAAGTCTTGTTCTGTAACCCAGGCTAGAGTGCCATGGCACCATCTCAGCTCACTGCAACCTTTGCCTCCCAGTTCAAGTAATTCTCCTGCCTCAGCCTGCCAAGTAGTTGGGATTACAGGTGCCCACCACCAGGCCCAGCTGACTTTTGTATTTTTAGTAGAGACAGGGTTTCACCATGTTGGCCAGGCTGGTCTCGAACCCCTGACCTTCAGTGATCCACTCACCTTGTCCTCCCAAAGTGCTGGGATTACAGGCATGAGCCTCTCCACCCAACCCCCTCAGGTTAGATTTAAAGAGCCCTGGTTTAGGAGGATGTCCATTCAGATGATTGGGGGCCCTGTTTTATTTTTGGTTTACAACTGCGTTCTCTAGCTTGTGCAGTTGCACTGTTTTGTCTCTGATGATGGCTTCAGTAAGTTCTTTCCTCAGTTTCCCTCCCAGGCCTCATTTGCTTTATCTAATAAACGAGGGCTGTTTTAAAGCAGAGGTTGTAAACTCAAATTTACAAATAGGCCAGCAGGTGTTTAAAGTGAGAAAGAGGCAATGACACATGCCAGCGTGAGGATGGGGAGACGAAGGGATGGAACTCACTGTGGCAAACTGTGATGCACCCTCCCTCCCAGGGGCAGCTTCTCAGTTCTAGCCGACTGTGGCTTGTGGAACGTGCGTGCTCATTGTGGCCTTACACATGGCTTCCTCCAGAGAAGCTGGGTATGTGAGTTTGAATGTGAAATTGCAACATCCTTCAGTGATGGTAATTGATTCAGATTTTTAAAATACCATGTGAGCAATAATAACTGTAACGATATGAATGATCATCTTAAAGGCCAAGTGTGACCTGCAGGCTACTGGTTCTGCCCTTCTCTCCCCAAAACCTGACAGGGTGTCCTGCCAAGCAGGCCTTTTGGTGGCCCTCACCTCGCCACTGTGCCTCTGGGAGGGGCTGGTATTTTGTGATTTAGCTTTCAGAGAGAGAGAGGAAGGGAGAGAGGTTTGCGCTCCCTGCCCCTGAAGGTTGAGATGGTGCTGCCTGGAGCTGACGAGCTCTTGGCTGCCCCCAGCTCAGTTAGTCTTCAAAGGACTGCTTAATTGTTCTTGGGCTGGCTCCAGGGAGCATCTGGCTCTTTGCTGGTGTCTGTTTACAGATTTTCCACATATTCTAATTGTGTTGCTCAACCTCAGAAAAGTGGCTTCAGGCTCAGGCTGGACCTGCATCCTGGAGGGAAAGGGTCAGGAGCTGAAAGAGCCTATCAGAGCCCTGGTGAGGTAGGAGAGAAAAGGTTGAGTGGGGCAGAAGGGAAGGCCCTGAGCACTTTTCCCTGCTTCAGACATCAGCAGCAATGACCACAGCAGTGTACATTCCCTTATAGTGTGCCTGCCCCACGCCAGGCCCCACACCTATGTCATCCTAATTCATCCTCAGAGTAACCCTGTGGCTGAGGCACTGCTATTCCCCCATTTTGCAAAGGATGAAATTACAGCATAGAGAGGTTAATGTCTTGCCTAAGCAAACTGGTTTTTAACTGTCAGGGCTGCCAAAGTGAGTCATCTTTTGGATTGTCCACGTGGCTTCCAGTGACAGATAATAGATGACTTGGCCCTCACACGGCTCTGTATGGTCCTTCCTTTCAGCATCCCCAGGGTTTTAACTGCACCCATCCCCATGAGGCCTGAGTCCTTCCCACGTACCTCTTTGTGTCTCCTTCAGGCTGCTCAGTAATCTGTGGCTGAAGGGAGAGCACTTGTTCCAGCCTGGGGAAGAACTGGGATCCAGCCCTGACTCTCTGATCACTCACTGTGACGTGGAGTTGCCCACTTTTCCTCTCTATTTGTCCTTTTTCCAGCTCACTGACTTTGGCTCCTTCTTAAATTTCATTGTTTTTTAATTACTTAATATTCAATTTGCTCTGAGTTTTTGAGCTTCTTAACATGGAAGCTTAGTTGATAGATTTTACAATTTTTCTCTAATGTTTGCATTGAAGCTGAAAATTTTCTAAGCACTGCTTAGTCTGTATCCTGTGATATTTTTCTTGTGCTTTCCTTAATACTCAGTGCACACTATTTTCTAATTTCCTTTGTGCTTTTTCTTTTGGGACCCACAGGCTACTTAGAAAAGCATTGCTAAATTTATAATTATTTGGGGATTGTCTGGATATCTTATATTAATTGAATTTTATTTTGTTCAGACAATGTACTGCTTATATATATGTTCAATATTTTAAAAAATTATGTAGACTTTTCTTATGTCCTGGTATATGCTCTATATAAATGGTTCTCAACTAGGGAAGATTTGCCCTGCTCCTCCTCCACCCAATCATTTGGCAGTCTGAAAATGTTCAGTTATCACAACCCGGGCAAGAGTGCTACTGACATCTAGTGTTGGAGGCTGGGATACATTCTACAATGCCCTGCTCCGCCTTCCCCACGACCCACCATCCCCGCCCCATCACCATCGCCTCTATCACCACATTTTCATCCGGTCGAAAATGTGAGTAGTGCTGAGTTGTAAAACCCTGGGAAATATTGTTTCAATATTCTATAACGTGACTGATTTCTGTCTACTTGCTTTATTTTTTATTCAGAGAGCAGCACTAAAATTTCCAACTCTAATTGTGAATTCATCTCTTTTCCCCTTTAGTTCTGTTAGTTTTGTTTCATAGTTTTGTTACACATTATACAAAAGTATAAGATGGTGAGAAGCTCTGTTCTTAAATGCATATGTATGTTGAATTGTTATGTATTCTTGATAAATTGAAACTTCTATCGTTATAAAATGCCTCTATCTCTTTGTCTCCAACTTAGTACTTTTTCTAATACTAATATGACAACAATAGCTTTCTTAGACTTACTGTTTGCATGATATATCTCTTCCTACATTTTTCTTTCTGCTGTATCTCTGTATTTGAAATATGCATATTAGAAACAGAATGTAGTAAGTTATTGCTTTCTAAAAAATCTAGTTGAACAATCCTTGTCTTGTTTTTGAACTATTTAAGCTACTTATATTTAGTGTAATTATTGGTTTGATTGTCTTAAAGTTTAGTATCTTGAAATTTGTCTTCTCTTTATCCCACAAGTTTTTCCTTTAAAAAAAACTTTTCCTGAATTCTTTAATGCAAATCTATTGTGTTTCCTATATTGACTTTTTCAAGTTTGCTTTATTTTATAAATTTATGCTAGGAAGTTCTTATATAACAGAAAAGTTTTACATATACATTGTAAAGCACACTTAATTGTGTCTACATATCAGAAAATATACTTTCTCAAGCATGGATAATGACACATTATATAAAATTATAAGATACAAAGTCATGAAGTCAACTTTTCCACTACTGCCTCCCATAAATATTTAAAATCAATTTCAGGAAAACACAAAATCATAGGAACAGAAAACACATCAGTGACTGCCAGGGACTAAGGATGGAGTGGAGGAGAGGGAATGACAATAAAGGAATAGCATGAGGGAATTTTAAAGGGCAATGGTAATGTTCTGTATCTTGCTTGTGGTGGCGGAAACATGACTATGTGCATTTGTCTAAATGAACCTAATACCCAAAAGCATAATTGTATTGCTTGTAAATAAAGTATATCTTTAAAAAGGCAGTATGAAAAAAATAAAAATATTTTTTATTTTTTCTTTTTTTTTTTTTTTTTTTTTTTTTTTTTTTAAATTTAAGAGTTTTTTTTTTTTTTTTTTTTTTTTTTTTTTTGAGGCGGAGTCTCGCTCTGTCGCCCGGACTGGAGTGCAGTGGCCGGATCTCAGCTCACTGCAAGCTCCGCCTCCCGGGTTTACGCCGTTCTCCTGCCTCAGCCTCCCGAGTAGCTGGGACTACAGGCGCCCTCCACCTCGCCCGGCTAGTTTTTTTTTTTTGTATTTTTAGTAGAGACGGGGTTTCACCGTGTTAGCCAGGATGGTCTCGATCTCCTGACCTCGTGATCCGCCCGTCTCGGCCTCCCAAAGTGCTGGGATTACAGGCTTGAGCCACCGCGCCCGGCCATATTTTTTCTTAAATGGCGGCTGGGGAAGGCTGTTACATCAAGAGATCAAGGCACAGCAAGAACATTTGATAAATGGATAAGAAAGTCCCAGAAAAAATGTTTTGTTTTCCTTTTATTTTAAATAATAAAATTTGTAAAATAAACTTTTGATTTGAAGAAATAAAATTTTTAAAATTTAACAAAAATATGTTTACTTTGTATTGACTTCTAAACTCCAGTTTTTTGTGTTATTTTTTAGTGGTTGCACTACAGATAAAGTATACGTCTTTAAAACATAAGTCTGATTTCAAATAACATACTACTTTTAGAATAATGTAAGAACCATATAAGAAGTCTTTTGGATAGGACCTATAATTCCATTTATAATACCTTTTATCCTTTGTGCTCTTCTGATATTGTTTTAAAATTCTGAATATTTAAAATCCATGCTTACTTTTGCTTTTAACAGCCAGTTGCCTCTGTGTGTGTGTGTGTGTGTGTGTGTACATACTTGTCAAAACAGACACCTATATAAATAAATAAAAAGGTGCCCTATAATTATTCATATATTTTTCTTTTCTCATTTTCCTTATTTCTCTTTATAGATCTGGGCTTCTTCTGGCATCTCTTTCCATCAAGCTTAAGCATATCTTTTTAGCATTCCTTATAGTTCAAATATGCTGGATGTGAATTCTCTCAGCTTTTACCTATCTGAAAATGTTTTTGTTTTGCCTCAATTTATAAATAATATTTTGATGAATTTAGTGTTAATTTGCAGTTATTTTTGTCTTTGAAATTTTCATTTATTTTTAATTGACACATGGTAATTGTAAATATTTGTGGGGTGCAATTTATATGTGTCTACATTGCATAATGATCAAATCAGGGTAATTAGCATATTCATCACCTCATACAGTTCTAAGTTCTTTGTGGTGAGAACACTCAGAAGCATCTCTTCTAGCTATTTTGAAATATACAATGCATTATTGTTAACAATAATTGCCCTACTCTTCATTAATAGGACAGCAGAACATATTCCTTCTATCTAAGTGTAATTTTGTACCTGTGGATCAACCTCTCACCATCCTCCTTTCCTCCTTTCCTCTGGTTCTGGTAACCGTTGTTCTACTCTATATTTTTATGTGATCAACTTTTTCTTTTTTTTGAGACAGAGTCTCACTCTATGACCCGGGCTGGAGTGCAGTGGTGCGATCTTGGCTCACCGCAACCTCAGCCTTCCAGGTTCAAGCGATTCTCCTGCTTCAGCCTCCCAAGTAGCTGGGATTACAGGTGCCTACCACTACGCCCAGCTAATTTTTGTAGTTTTAGTAGAGACAGGGTTTCACCATATTGGCCAGTCTGGTCTCTCAAACTCCTGACCTGGTGATCCGCCCTCTTCGGCCTCCCAAAGTGCTGGGATTACAGGTGTGAGCCACCGCAACCGGCCCATGATCAATTTTTTAAGATTGTACTTTTAAGTGAGATCATGGGGTTTCTTTCTTTCTGTGTCTGGATTATTTTGCTTAACATCATGTCCTCCAGTTTCACCCATGTTGTTGCAAATGACAGAATTTCATTTTTTATGGCTGAGTACTCTTCCATTGTGTGTGTGTGTGTGTGTGTGTGTGTGTGTGTGTGTGTGTCACATAGTCTTCATCCACTCATTGGTCATTAGGCACTTAGGTTGATTCTATATCTTGGCTATTGTGACAGAATATTGCAACAAACACTAGAATGCAGTATGTCTTCAATGTACTAATTTCATTTCCTTTTGATGTACACCCAGTAGTGAGATTGCTGGATCATATGGCAGTTGTTTTTAATTTTTTAGAAACCTCCATGCTGTTTTTCATAATGGTTGCACTAATTTACAAACCCAACAAAAGTGTGTAAGGGTTCCCTCATCTCCATATTTTCACCAACACTTCTTTTTTTTTATTATTATTTTTTTATTTTTATTTTTATTTTTACTTTTTTTGAG
>NW_012114821.1:6349818-6356063 GCF_000951035.1 Colobus angolensis palliatus
CCCCGTCTCTACTAAAAAATACAAAAAACTAGCCGGGCGAGGTGGTGGGCGCCTGTAGTCCCAGCTACTCAGGAGGCTGAGGCAGGAGAATGGTGTAAACCCGAAAGGCAGAGCTTGCAGTGAGCTGAGATCCGGCCACTGCACTCCAGTTTGGGCGACAGAGCGAGACTCCGTCTCAAAAAAATAAAAAAAATAAAAAAATATATATATATATAAAAGCTATATCAAAGGTGAAAATTATAACAAATTTTTCAACTGTTCACGTATATCATACTGTGTGTTCCTGCAGACAGGAACAGTTTTATTTTAAATATATTATCCTATTGTCTTTTGGTTTTTGTTGTTTCTAATGAGAAACCTGTCTTTTTTTTTTTTTTTATATCATTGTTCCCTTATATGTGATATATCTTTCCTAGAGCTTATTTTAAGGTTTTGTCTTTCTGTTTTGTTTTTAGTGTTTTGACTGTGATGTGCCTAGATGTGTTTCCGTTTGTAGTAATTTCATTTGAAATTATCTTGCTTTTGTGAGTTGATAACTTTCGGCAATTCTAAAACGCCTCAGTCACTATTTCTTTAAATATTTCTTCACCTTTATTCTCTCTCCTCTCCTTTACTTCCCCTTTGAATACCCACTATACACTTTTGACTACTTGATATTGTTCTCGATCAGGTTCTCTGTTCCTTTCTACATAATCCCCTTTTTCCTCTATATATTTCAGCTTGATATTTGCAATTCACCTGTATTCAACTGTACTTTTCCTTTCCCCTGCTATGCTGCCATTAAGCCTTTCAAATAGATTTTTTATTTCTGGTGCTTCTACTTCATTCTTCTCAGTGCAATCTCTGTCAAAATATCAATTGTTTTCTCTCTTGACTATGGGTCAAGTTTCTTGCTTCTTTATATGTTTTATAATTTTTGACACAATGTTAAACATTGTCTGAAAATGGATAGCAGGGATGGATTTAAATAATATTTACCTTTAGATAATGACATACTCTTTTTTTTTTTTTTTTTTAAATGGAGTCTTGCTCTGTCGCTCAGGCAGGAGTGCAGTGGCACGATCTTGGCTCACTGCAGCCTCCGCCTCCCGGATTCAAACAATTCTCTGCCTCAGCCTCCTGAGTAGCTGGGATTAGAGGCGCCGGCCGCCATGCCTGGCTAATTTTTGTATTTTTAGTAGAGACGGTGTTTCATCATGTTGGCCAGGCTGGTCTTGAACTCCTGACCTCGTGATCTACCCGCCTTGGCCTCCCAAGGTGCTGGGATTACAGGTGTGAGCCATCGCGTCCGGCCCGATAATGGCATACTCTTCATGACTCACTGCCAGTGTGGGAGGAGGGGGTGCTGAGTCTACCTAATCTGTATGTTAAATGGCATTTTTTTACACTTTTATTTAGCTTTAGTGCACAATTGACTTCGATTATTTCAAAAGAAGTAAGGAAAGGTTTCCTTGGGATCTGGACATTGAAAAAAAAATCTCTAGAAATTTCTTTATGCTTTACAGCCTAGCTGCCAAATTTTGACTGTGGTGTGTGTATCTGTCTGTCTGTCTGTCTGTTTTCTCTCTCTCTCAGATTTTAGAGTCTGGGAGTTATTTTTTTTTTTTTCATAACTCTTGTCCTTGGATTTCTATACCTCTGGAGACGCCTCTCTCTGACTTGCTGCCTTGGTCTGAGCCTTCAGAAGCAGTGCATTTAGTACACTCAGCAACACCTCGGACCACTTCAGAGGGGTTTCTTTCCGCTCTCTCGCCCTGCCTTCTGTCTTTGCAGTCCCCACCCTCAACCTTAAGAAGGTCTCTGTAGTACACGCTACGAAGACTTGGAGTAACACAAAAGGGTTTCGCCCTGCTCTCCTGTCCTGCTACTATGTATGTAGCAGAGAAAGCACCATATTAGCGTGAGTTGTTACTATCATGATGGATTGCTGCAGCCAGCCCTTGCACTACTGTTTTTTTTCTGTCTGGTGCATCCTTCTGTCCACTGATACACCCTAGCCTTGTCACGTAAAGGTTTAGTTTGGTTCTCAATGAAGTTTCTCATGTACTCCCAGCCTGGGTAAACAGGGTCTCCACAGCATTTTCATATCATCAGATACTTCTTTTAACCAGTTTCTTCTATATCTTAATTATCTGTTTACTTCGATGTTTCTTCTCAAAGCTGTGCTCTTTAAAGAAAGGGGCCATGTCTCTTTGTCTATGTGCCCCCAGTGCCTGGCACACAGTAGGTGTTCAGTACATGCAGAAGCCTCATCACTGGGAGTTTAGTGCCACATGAAGCCATCCAGGATGTCAGCACTTCAGATTTGTGTATGCTGCTGACTCATCCTACCAAACTGGTTTAACAAAGTAGTTATCTTTGAGATTTCAAGTTAGATTAAATGTCCATTTTTTTATTGAGCAAGAAGGGGAGCGAACCATTATAATAATGACTAAGAAAATCTTGATGAGATGACATTTAAAGGGCATTGTCAGGAATCCAGATCCCAGGTCATTGCCTCTTCATGTGACATTATCAAATGTGTATCTGTATGGCCTCATAGAACTAAATAAGGCCTTGAAGCTAGTTTTATTCAATCTCTTCTTTTTTTTTTTTTTTTTTTGAGACATAGTCTGGCTCTGTTGCCTAGGCTAGAGTGCAGTGATGCAATCTCGGCTCACTGCAAGCTCCGCCTCCTGGGTTCACACCATTCTCCTGCCTCAGTCTCCCGAGTAGCTGGCACTACAGGTGCCCACCACCACGGCTGGCTAATTTTTTTGTATTTTTTTTAGTAGAGACGGGGTTTCACCGTGTTAGCCAGGATGGTCTCCATCTGCTGACCTCGTGATCCGCCCACCTTGGCCTCCCAAAGTGCTGGGATTACAGGCTTGAGCCACCGCACCCGGCCTCAATCTCTTCATTTTAAGGAGAAGGAAGACCAGAACCTAGAAAGTTTTCTGATTCTTTTATTTTTTTCAAAGAAATGCAGAAATTTGGTAGAAAATCTTGGCCTGGAAACTGGAATCCTATTTCTAGCCTATAAGACAATGCCTCAAAACATTTAGTGCAACAAGTATCCCCACCATACCCAAATTCCTGGCCACTCCCTAAACTCATGCCCTCCTAGCACAGGAGCCTCCTAGCATGCACACCTACCTGAGTCACACTCCTGCCACTCCACTCTTTGAACCAATTCCACCCATTCTCCATCATGAATGCCATTTTCCACCTCTTCTGTGAAGCCTTCCCTGATAGCCCAGTTGTCAGTCCCTCCTCTGGAATCCCACAGCCCCTGCCCCTTACCCAGTCCTAGCACATATCATATTGTATTGCACAGCCCTTTTTCACATCTGTTTCTGCCATAGAAAAAGAGCTCCTCATAGGCTGGCACCCTTTTTTTTTTTTTTTTTAATCTCTGTATCTAGGGCCCAGATCTGGCCTGGCAGGCTCATGGTGGGGATTCAATAAATACCAAATCTTAGAAGAATGTAACTGCTGCTCTGTGTTAGGGATTGCTCCAGGACCTCCACTTCCATCCTCTCTAATCCTCACACAACTCCTACCAGGAAAGGATTACTATACCATGGTTACAGGGGAGGAAGCTGAAGCTAAGAGAGTTTAATGAACTTGCCTGAAGGTCAAGCAGGTAAAAGAAAACCAGGATAGTAACTTGTTAGTTTGATTCCATATCCATTGTTCTTTTGATTGTATCTTAAGGGGCTGGGAGTGGGTACGAAGAGAATGTGAGGCACTAATGTGATATATTGTACTTCTGGGTATTGATGCTCTATAGTCCATTTGCATACTGCTATAAAGAGATACCTGAGACTGGCCAGGTGTGGTGGCTCATGCCTATAATCCCAGCACTTTAGGAGGCCGAGGTGGGCGAATCACAAGGTCAGGAGATCGAGACCATCCTGGTTAACACGGTGAAACCCCGTCTCTACTAAAAATACAAAAAATTAGCCTGGCGTGGTGGTGGGCGTCTGTAGTCCCAGCTACTTGGGAGGCTGAGGCAAGACAGTGTGAGACTCCATGTCAAGAAAAAAAATAAATAAAGAGATACCTGAGACTAGATAATTTAGAAAGAAAAGAGGTTTAATTGGCGCATGGTTCTGCAGACTGTGAGGAAGCCTCTCAAAGTGCTGGGATTACAGGTGGGAGCCACCACGCCTGGCTAATCTAGATATATATTAAAATTATTGGCCAGGCGTGGTGGCTCATACCTGTGATGCCAGCACTTTGGGAGGCCAAGGCAGGTGAATCACCTGAGGTCAGGAGTTCGAGTCCAGCCTGGCCAACATGGCAAAATGCCTTCTCTACTAAAAATACAAAAAATTAGCCAGGTGGGCCGGGCACGGTGGCTCACGCCTGTAATCTCAGCATGTTGGGAGGCCAAGGCGGGCGGATCACAAGGTCAGGAAATTGAGACCATCTTGGCTAACTGGTGAAACCCCGTCTCTACTAAAAATACAAAAAATTAGCCAGGTGTGGTGGCAGCTGCCTGTAATCCCAGCTACTTGGGAGGCTGAGGCAGGAGAATTGCTTGAACCCGGGAGGAGGAGGTTTGCAGTGAGCTGAGATCACATCATTGCACTCCAGCCTGGGCCACAGAGTGAGACTCTGTCTCAAAAAATATTAAATAAATAAATAAACAAACAAATAAAAATCAAACAAATTACACATGACTACACATGAAATATCAGCCCTATTTAGATGCCAAAAAGCCCTGAATCTTTCTGTTCTGTGGAGACTGCCCGAGCAGCGCCCCGTGTCTACACGAGGTGGAAGGAGGACAGTAACGCTCCTCCAGGGTCCACCTGCCTAATCCATTTCGCATTTTCTGTGGAGGCCTGAGCTACGTTCACCCCCGCCTTTCTGGTCAGAAGCTGTTCTTGATCAGGGCTGAAGTCCTTTAGTTTGACCTTCTGTCCCAGCTGCCACAGCAGAAAGCCATTAACCTGAAGTGAAATTAAATGACTGGTCCAATTAGAATCGAGGGGAAAGTCAGTAAGCGGGGAAAGGGAGGCCGGGCGGGCGAGGCCATGGCCGGGTGTTTGTCACGCTTTGCATTGTGCATCACTGCACGGCGCAGAGGAGGCTTGCGGTGATTTCTCCCATGGGAAGTAACCCTCCACCTTTGGAGGATGGGAGTCTGCAGGGCTGGGTTTGTCCACAGACCCTTGGGGATGGATGAGGCCACCAGAAAACAGCAAAGGGAGGCTCAGGGAGGCCAGGAGTCTCACCCCATCTGAGCAGCATGAAGAGGAAAGCAAACTGGGGTTTGAATTCCGGACCGTGGGCCCATCTCCCCATCCCGTCATGCTGCCTCCAGGGATACTAGGATCCACCGCCGTCACCCTTTACTTTCTGTTGCAGAGTCTTTCAAGGACACTGGGAAAACTTCTTTCTCCATCAAAGGGTCCAGATGTTACAAGACATCCGATAGGCTCACAGACCTAGCTGCATCTTCTTCGGGTCTTGCTTCAGTGAACGTCTCCCTCTGTCTCAATCCTACTCTTTCAGGGTACAGGGGTCAAAGATCTAGAGACAAAGATAGAGCCCCGTTCTCTTAGCCTGGGAAGGTATGCACAGGAGGCTGCCTGCAACTCTGTGCCCGGGAAGGAAGGGTCCTTGACCCATGAGGGCAGGCCAAGAATCAGATGAGCCACCACTCATAACCAGCAGAAGTAGCCAGTGACTCCCTGATGGTCCCTTGACAGGCTTGAGGCTTGTGTGGCCCTAGGGCCCTTACCTCAGCACACCCTTAGCCCATCTCCTTCATCATCAGCAGCAGCACTGCCCCACTCCCACCCGCCACAGGGCACTCTGTCTAAGACATCCTGCCCCTTGGGGTCACCTGGTTCACTCCTCCTTTAGGATTAGGCTTTTATGGAGCATGTCACGTGATCTCTCACGTTTCTCACAGTAACCCCTGTGACACAGGAAAAGTTATCCTCCTTGGAAAGATGAGGAGATGGGAGTTTAGTGAGAAGAGTGACCTGTCCAAAGTTACACAGTGTAGGCTGGGTACGGTGGCTCACGCCCGTAATCCCAGCATTTTGGGAGGCTGAGGTGGGCGGATCACAAGGTCAAGAGATTGAGACCATCCTGGCTAATACGGCGAAACCTCGCCTCTAGTAGAAAATACAAAAAACTGCCGGGCACGGTGGCTCAAGCCTGTAATCCCAGCACTTTGGGAGGCTGAGACGGGCAGATCACGAGGTCAGGAGATCGAGACTATCCTGGCTAACACGGTGAAACCC
>NW_012114821.1:6356453-6372544 GCF_000951035.1 Colobus angolensis palliatus
CTGGAGGTGGAGGTTGCAGTGAGCCGAGATTGTGCCACTGCACTCCAGCCTGGTAACAGAGCGAGACTCCATCTCAAAACAAATAAACACCCACAAAAAACAAAAAACAAACTTAAAGTGAACTCCTCACTTGCTGCAGAGGAAATCCAGTCAGAATAATGCAGAAATCTTCATGTCTATTTAGAAGTCTGGAAACTGAGGTTTCACCTAATTGAGGGAGACCATACCCTACTCCCTTTTTCTGCCAATGACAAGTCAGAACTACATACATGCACACACACACATGCTACACACGCACACAGGGACACGCACTTATGTTCACATGCTCAGATAATCATATAACTCACACAGACACATATATGTGCATACACACACGGACACACACTCACAACATGGTGTTTTCATGCCACAGCCACGCTTACATGCACCACGGTCCAACATCAGCTAAACACTATCAGGTTGAGAGATCTCAATTTCCTTGAATACATCAAAGACTATGCAAAAGATCTCATAGTAATATTCAGTGGTAGTAATTCAGTGAAAAATAATTCAAACACACCATCTTAGAACACAATTCTTTTTTTTATTTTTTTATTATACTTTATGTTCTAGGGTACGTGTGCACAACGTGCAGGTTTGTTACATATGTATACATGTGCCATGTTGGTGTGCTGCAACCATTAACTCATCATCTACGTTAGGTATTATATCTCCTAATGCTATCCTCCCCCTTCCCCGAACACAATTCTTAATACGTATAAGATACTTAAAACTGTTTACAGCCTTTAGATCAGTAGTTCCACTACAGAGAATCATTCTTTAGAAAATAATGAATACAGAAAAAGGCTTGTGAACAAAGATGATTTTAGCGAGTAGTAATAATAATGATTGTCTTCCCAGCACCATCTCTAGTCTCTTTCTCCTTGGCTGCCTTCTCCCGTATAGTGGATTTAGCTGGATGCAGCCTTTCCTGGCCTCCCCTACAGCCAGATGGTCACAGGACAGAGCAATTTCTAACAAGACCAAAGGAAGTGCCTGCTTAGCGCTGGGCCTGGGGTAGGGAGGGTGAGGGGTGGGGGGTGCGGGGGGTGTGTGGACGGCACTTGGGAAATCGAGGAGAGTTTCTGGTGTCCTGCCATTTCTTGTTGGTCTTTTGAGGATGTGATCCCTGGACTTACAGAATTCCTCTTGCAATGCTGAGGGGAAAGGAAAGGTAAGAGAATGGCAGAAGAGCCAGCCCAAAGAGCGTCCACTGTGAAGCTGCAGGAACAGTTCTTCAGTACCTCTAAATGCCTTAGGAAAATGAGAATTGTCTTTTGGGTTGAGCCTTAGCTGCAGGAGAAAGCAGTAAAATGATGCAATAATTTTACAGGATGTTCCCAATATAAAAAAAGAAGAAACCAACCAAAATACTCAGTACACAGAGAGTAATTTATTAATATATTATTTACATAAAGTAGAATTCACTATAGGGATTTAAAATAATATTTAGGATATGTTTGTAGTGATTTTGGCCAATATTTGTGAAATTCAGTGATCAAGCCAGGACATATTTACTTACTGTATATTCTCAATAGTATTCAAAACAGCTTTTTCTTAATTAAAAAAAGAGTCTGAGAGAAAAACACACCAAATTGCTTGTCCGCAGTGAATATTCACGAAGGTTAAGGTTTGTGAAGATTTTAATTTTGATATTTAAACTTTTTAGTAGACTTCACATTTCCTATAGAGTTTGTTTTGCATTAAGAGAAAAAACAGAAATGTATAATATAAGAAAACTGAAAGCAAACATACCCTTTAGTATCCACAAATTCCTGGATTTCTGCAGGAGACTTTATAAATATAAAGCTGTATAAATCAATAAAGCAAATACATAAAAATTCATTCGTATAATTATAAATATAAATCAAATAATTCTCAAAGTAGACTTCATTATAAATATGAATATGGAAGAATCAAATTTCATGACTTCAAAATGGTATTAATGGTGCCTCCTGGTAGCTGAGAGAACAGAGATACCTTTTGCAATGGGAATCTTACACCGTCCGGGTCACAGGGAAAGCCTCCTATACTTGTCAAGGGCTTGCCTCTCTGGCCTCCCTATATCCTCTCTAATTTATACGTGGCAAATTATTGTCAGATTTGATACACTATGCAGGAAGCAACTGATTTTCCCAAGGAAAAAAATCACCCTATAAAACCAAGCATCCATCATCACCAAGGCTCTGTGCCGATGCCTCCTCCCCAAAGACCTCTTCCTGACCACTCTGTCTCATGCCCCTGTTTCTTGTACTCTAACACATGTACGTGGGAGACAGGATTCTGTGCATTTATTTACCCACCACTGACTACTTCTTTTTTTTTTTTTTTTTTTTTTGAGACGGAGTCTCACTCTGTTGCCCAGGCTGGAGTGCAGTGGCACAATCTCAGCTCACCGCAAGCTCCACCTCCCGGATTCACGCCATTCTCCTGCCTCAGCCTCCCGAGTAGCTGGGACTACAGGCGCCCGCCACCACGCCCGGCTAATTTTTCTTTCTCTTTTTTTTTTGTAATTTTAGGAGAGATGGGGTTTCACTGTGTTAGCCAGGATGGTCTCTTGACCTCATGATCCGCCTGCCTCGGCCTCCCAAAGTGCTGAGATTACAGGCGTGAGCCACCGCAACCTGCCTACCTACCACTGAATTCTGCCATCCAAATGGGAAGTCCAATTAGAACTCTGCCTAGCAGATAATAGGTAGGTGCTCAATCAACATTTATTAAATGAATAATTTAATTCATTTAATAATTGAGCCCCCTCTGTACCTGGACCCAGTGTTAGGTGCTGGGGATGAAAAGATAAACACACTACCCAAACCTTATTTAGCATGAGGTTGCCTGAGACTTCAAAATGTGAAGTATTTGGGCAGCGAGTAGTCACCAGATTGATAGGTTCACAGGTAATTTTGGAATTTAAGTTTTAATTTTATCCCTGGATAAACGAATACAGCCATGTCATAAATGTACTGGCACATGTACACCTATGTTCACATGTGTGGATACCCACACATTGTTACCCTGGTGATTTTAAAAGCACAAGGAAATCCCATTGAACACACAACCTTGAGAATATAATGTTGAAAATTCAGACTGTGATGGATAAGGAAGAAGTACCGGACTTTCTGTGCCACACACAGAGAAAGCTCTGACCATTTCTGGCCTGAGTTCCCAAATACAGCTCTCACATCTTCCTTACATAACGCTTTTAATAAAGAAGTTATGAGCACTCGTAGCCAGGTGCTAAATAGCACTACCAATTAAGTGTTATCATCTCTGGCTTAATTATCCTGCAAAATCCTGAAACTGATCTTACAACCAGAAAAAAAAAAAAAAAAAATCTGATTTGTTGAATGAAGTAGAGTGCCAGTAGAAATTGTGGAGGGAGGGAAAGGAAAAGAAGAAATATTTCTTTTTCTTTTTTTTTTGTTGAGACAGAGTTTCGCTCTTGTTTCCCAGGCGTAATCTCGGCTCACTGCAACCTCTGTCCCCCAGCTTCAAGCTATTCTCTTGCCTCAGCCTCCCACGTAGCTGAGATTATAGGCATATGCCACCATGCTTGGCTAATTTTGTATTTTTAGTAGAGATGGGGTTTCTCCATGTTGGTCTCTCTGGTCTCAAACTCCCAACCTCCAGTGATCCTCCCACCTTGGCCTCCCAAAGTGCTGGGATTGCAGGTGTGAATCACCACACCAGGCCGAAATATTTCTTTTTTAAATGTTGGTGATAAAAGAAGTAGAAGAGACATCATCAGCCAGTGCATTGATCACAGTTTCTCTCCAGAGGAAATAGGACGTAGATATATCTAGAAAGAGATGTATTTTAAGAAATTGGCTCAAGCACTTAGAAATGCTGGCAAGTCTAGAATCTGTAGGGTGAGCCAGCAGGCTGGAGACCCAGGAGAGTCAGTGCTACAGTTTAAGTCCAAAGGCATCCATCTGCAGAATCCCCTGCCACTCCCAGAAAGTCAGTCTTTTGTTCTATTCAGGCCTTCACCTGATTGGACAAGGCCCGCTCACATTAGGGAGGGCAATATGGTTTACTCAAAGTCCACCGATTTCAATGTTAATCTCATCCAAAAATGTCCTTACAGAAACATCCAGCATAATGTTTGATCAGATATCTGGGCACCATGGCCCAGCCAAATAGACACATAAATTTAACCACCATAACCCAGAAGTATAACCAACTTTATCTCAGTACCCTTTGCCTCTGGTGTACCCCTTCCCTCTCTACACAACCCTTCAGTGTTGGTTCCAGCAGCCCCTTGTCATGTCCTTGCTGGGTCCCTGTGTAGTAGATAAGCGAATAGGCTGGCATATCTACTATGCCAGCGGCATTAGGTATAGGTTGCTGGCATCCTGCAGGTGGCTACACCCAGGTCAGGTACCCATCATGGCCAGTCAGTGTGGTTGGGGTGGCAGTCGTGGTGGGTGGTGGAGGATGTGGGGCTCACTCCCTCTTCTGCTCAGACCACAGGCAGAAATGGTCTCTGAAGGGGGCAGGTGCAGGCAGCCATGCAGAGTCATGAGGGTCATGAAAACCAGGTGGCATTGGGGAGTTCTCAGAAAGAAAGTGATGCCCACCCCTGAGGGCATCAGTTCACTCATTGCCTCATCTTTGGAAAACAATGTGCCCGTCATCAGGCATTTTATGCCACACACTCACGCAAGAGACAGTGAGTCAGTCATGGGCTACCTGCCAGATCTGCCCCAGGACCTGGATGTGCCCTAAGCCCACTCATGACTCACCCGTTAGCATCAGAATCTAGGGCGCAGAGTGGGATGCCGGATGAGCTACAGGAATGAGGGGGCCCATGAGCCATGGTGGATTTCTGGGAAGAGTGGATGACTCCAAAGGCATGGGGTGGGAGTCCATTTGGGTCTCCAAAATAAAACTCATTCACCTCCCTGACCACAGTTCACTCTGGCTGAATGCACTTTTCCCCACCATTCATGCTAATGCCTGTGCTTTGAGGTTTGCAACAAGGATATCTGCAGACCTTAGACAGCAGTCCTGTGCTTAGGACCCAGGCTGGCTCAGAAAGGGGCCAGAGCCCCGGGCGGGGACGTTACCCCCGCCGCCCACCAGAGGGCCCACTTCCGTCAGAAATCAGCCCCTGCAGAGGCTCCGGTCGCTGCCCCGAGGCCTGGAAATGCCCATTTTGTGGCTGCCTCTTGGAAAGCTCTTTGTCCTGCTGTCCTGCTCACCCATGTGTCCCATTGGCACTTTCCTTGGCTTTTTGTGTGGGTCCCGGGAAAGAGCTCCATTCTGGGAGGCTGAGTCCCTGGGCCACAGTCCCAGATCAGCCTCTCCTGGGTGGCCAGGAGAGACCCCAGGGGCCCCGAAACAGAACAATTCTCTGCCTGAGGCCAGAGTCTCCTCCTCCACATCCTTCCTCAGCACTTACCTGGCCTTCCTGGGGCAGCTCATTCCCTCTGGAGGCAGCTCCATTCACTGAAAAGTAATAGGAGTCGGCTTTTACTAGGCACCTGTCATCTGCCACATGGCCTCAGGCACTTTCCTTGCAATAGCTTCACCCCTCCTGGGATGCTGCTGTTGATACCTGGTGCTCCTGTGTGTAGCAGAACAAACACTGTGAATTAATGATGATGGATGAATAAGCAAATTAATTGATTGCAATCCACATTTTACAGACAGGGACTGGAGGCTTAGAGTTGTTGAGTAAATTGCCCTCAGTTACACAGCTAAAAAGGTGAAAATGCTGGAATCCAGATAAAGATTGGTCAGACTCTAAATCCAGGATTTGTGCCTAGCAGTCTGTGATCCTTTGCTCAAACCCTTCCCAGGACATCATAATTAGAAAGTGCTTTCTTCTTCTGAGCAGAAATCTGTCTCCCCAGAAGTTCCATTAATAGGTTCAAGGTTCTTTCCCTTGGTGACCAAGCAAAAGGAAGCAGCCCAGTGCTTTTCCATATTAGCTTCTTACTTATGTGAAGGAAGTGCCAACCTCTGGGACTTTGATTTTCTACATACAGAATCTGAGGCTTTGAGAGGGGCAGTGATCTTATGAAATAACCTGCAAGTTCTGGACCTGCATTTAGAGTGTTGAGTGCTCATTCATGCAGTTTCCTGGGTTCCCGCGGAAGAGAGAAGGTGGATTTTTGAAAAGAGGGATTCAGCAAATAGCGTTGTTGCAGAATCACCTAAATCACCTTCGTGGTACGTGAGCCTTGGGTTCTTTTTGTTGATAACAGTACCTTCCAAGAGAAGTTTGGGCGGTTCAGGAGTAGTTACTCCTCCTGCCCAGTGAGCAAGAGGAGATTTGGAGAGAATGGCTATGGCGTGCAATATACTGTTTGTGCATCAAACTTCTGGGGAAGCAGGGCTGCGTCACAGGAGAGCTGGGAAGATTGAAAAGTGGGGTGTGATTGGCCTTGGGGAGTGGGCCTTTCTGGCTTCTATCAGAGGCATGGGAACTAGAAGTGGCCCCCCTGGAATGCCCTGCTGACTGTTGTGTTTTGTGTCTTTGCATGGCCTGGCTTCCTTGGAAGCTCAATGCCCATCGGCAACACGGCAGCAGGGAGGTGCGGCCTTTGGGCCAGCGTCCTTCCTCAGGAGCAGCTGCATGCACGTCTCTAACCTATGCCTTTGCCTTCTCATGGTCTCGAAGCTCTGGGTTCCTTCAAGAGGCACTGGAAGGAACTCGCAGACCCCTCCTGCCCCTCTGCCTGGCAGTCACAAATACCACATCTGCACCAGCACAGTCTCATCAGATCTCCATGGTGTCAGAATTGTTAGGCTGTGCTCGGCACCATGCTTTATGGAAAACCGCTCCCTGCGCAAATAAGTGTAGGAAATACTGCCTGGAGAGTGACATGCCTGGGCCTATATTAATGATGCTGCATGTTCCATTATGAAGAACCTGTTGAAATGTGTTTAACTTGGTATTTTTCAAATCGTCATGTTGTTGTTATCGATTTTCTTCTCTCCTCCCCCTTCTCCCTCCTCCTCTTCCTCTCCCTCCATTTCTTTTTCTTCCCTTCCTCCTCTTCCTTCTTTTTTCATGAAACACCTATTTATGTCTCATAGGAGATAGTTTTGAAAGTATTTCTCTGACCCATTTCTGACAGAGACCAGGGCTGAGGAGATTGAGGAGATGAACACTTTCTTTTCTTTCTTAATTTTTTTTTTTTTAAGATGGAGTTTCGCTCTTGTTGCCCAGGCTGGAGTGCAATGGCACGATCTTGGCTCACCGCAACTACCACCGCTTGGGTTCGAGTGATTCTCCTGCCTCAGCCTCCTGAGTAACTGGGATTACAGGCATGCACCACCACCCCGGCTAATTTTTTGTACTTTTAGTAGAGACGGAGTTTCACCATGTTGGCCAGACTGGTCTCAAACTCCTGACCTCAGGCCTCCCAAAGTGCTGGGTTTACAGGCGGGAGACACTACCGCTGGCTGGAGATGAACACTTACACCAGTACAGGAGTCTGGAAACCAACTGCCTCCTGTCTGGAATCTGGGACAGGGATGGAAGAGCGGGGATGGGGAGGAGGGGATGGAGACAGAGGAAGCCCAGGGTATCTGCAGGCCAAATCCATGTCCTGTCACCTCCGTCTTGTTCAGAATCGGAATTTCTGCCTCAGTTGCCTGTTCAATACTTGAGTTTCTGTCTGGAACTGGAGGCTGTATGACTGCCTGACCCTGTTCTAAACCAAATATTTGGAAGCTCCTCTGCCCTGTGGACTCCAGGCATTTCTCCAGTCCATGACTCCTTGCTGTCTGTCACTCCTACCCATCTGGAGAGGATTTCTTTTCATCTTATTAAAGTGAGAGCTGCAGTATGTTCTAGATATTTTAATTGAATGCAACCTTGTAGAAATAATGACTATTTCCCAGTGCTAGCTTTATTTTCCAGATGAGGAAACGGAAGTTCAGAATGTGCAAGTCACTTGCCCCAAGTCGTCCAGCAGAGGTAGATGTGTGAGTGCGTCCTGTATCAGCCTGTGAGGAAGGCTTTAGTTCAGCACTGGGAGTGGCAGCAGGGTGGTCTCAAGGCCGTTACATAGGGCTGCCCGTGCCTGGAGGGTCCTCTTTGTTGGTTGAATACTCTGCCATCATTGTCTGGCGATGCTTTACCAGTGTTGTCATTAAACTTGCATCTTGTGGCTGGGCGCGGTGGCTCAAGCCTGTAATCCCAGCACTTTGGGAGGCCGAGGCGGGCGGATCACGAGGTCAGGAGATCGAGACCATCCTGGCTGACACGGTGAAACCCCGTCTCTACTAAAAAATACAAAAAAACTAGCCGGGCGAGGTGGCGAGCGCCCGCAGTCTCAGCTACTCGGGAGGCTGAGGCAGGAGAATGGCGTAAACCCGGGAGGCGGAGCTTGCAGTGAGCTGAGATCCGGCCCCTGCACTCCAGCCCCGGTGACAGAGTGAGACTCTGTCTCAAAAAAAAAAACAAAAAAACTTGCATCTTGTGAGTGAAGTCGGCTAAGTCAATGGAGCCTGCAGGTGAACAGAGATCTGCCCACTTTTCAGCCTCTCTCTCTGCTTTTTTTTTTTTTTTTTTTTTTTTGGTGAGACGGAGTCTGGCTCTGCCACCAGGCTGGAGTGCAGTAGCACAATCTCAGCTCACTGCAGCCTCCACTTCCCAGGTTCAAGTGATTCTCCTGCCTCAGCCTTCCAAGTAGCTGGGACTACAGGCGTGCACCACCATGCGCGGCTAATTTTTGTATTTTTAGTAGAGGCAGGGTTTCACCATGTTGGCCAGGATGGTTTCGATCTCTTGACCTCGTGATCTGCCCACCTTGGCCTCCCAAAGTTCTGGGATTACAGGCGTGAGCCACCTCACCCGGCTCCCCTTGCTTTTCATTTGTATATTACTCAAGGCTCCATGTGCACAGCGCTGCAGTGGGTCCCTGAGCTCCAGGCATGAGTGAGGCTGAAAGGCTGCACAAGCAAAGCACCCTACTTCTAGGACTGGGTACGGGAGGCACAGATGGCCCTGAGACACCACTTTTCCTTTGGAATCAGAACTTGCTCCAAACATGAAAAGAAGTCAATGGAAACATGAACAACCAAGGGACCCTATCATACCCTTTCTTGCTTTTGTTTCTTCTCTGTTGGGATGACCTATTTATGCTGAAAATATGATACAGAAGTCAAAGGATAGATGAGGGAACCCGCAGTTCCTTTCCCGTCAGTCTTTCCTTGCTGGTCAGCAGGCCAGAAGTCAGAGGTGGAGAGTGTTATGGAATGCGTGCAGACTACGAAGGGAAATAAAAACAGCTGAGTTACTTTTGGGGAGCACTTCCACTGCCTGGTCAGATCAAAATATATTCGCACAGAGTAGCAAGCTATGAAATACAAACTGTGTGGTTTTGGTAATTCTGTGTATGAGTTAAAGGCTCTTGTTTGCATTTAAAATGGGCATGACACGATATAACAATGGACAATAAAACTTATGCTAGTAATGTAAAAATCTAATTTTTCTTTACTTAGAATAATATTAAATACCATATAAAAAGTCTGATAACTTGAGAGAGAGATGTGGAAGAAAGGAAAAAACTTGGTATTTCAGTAACAGCACCTTTATCCTGCTTTTTGAACAAGACACCCTGAATTTTCATTTTGCAGTAGATGCAGTATTTGCTTTATTTTCCAGATGAGGAAATGGACGTTCAGAATGTGCGAGCCACTTGCCTCGAGTCTGGGACTGGTTCGTAGCCAGTCCCAGAAAGAATATCTTAAAGCTGAAAGGGAACTTGGAGGGTTTTCCTCTAACACTCTCATTTTACAGATATGGAAGCTGAGCCCAGGGACGGGGAGCTGTGTGAATGAGCGACAGTTGCTCAGGTATCCACCTTCCTGGCCCTGGCCCTGGCCCTGGCCCTATGTGGCCCTGATTCAGACTCTGCAGGGCTGGCAAGCCCCACACAGGAGGGGCTTTTCTCAGAGGCTGCCTTGGGCCCAGCATTCTCTAAGCGTCTGCTCTGAGGGCAGAGGCTGCCTTTTTCACTGTTTTCTGAGAAAGTCCCAGAAACCCCTGCCCCCTCCCCAACAAAGTCTCTTTAGCCATGTGAAGTCCCATGCTGGGAGGCCCGTGGCCCACCAAAGCCCCTCATTATGGCTGACACAATGCAAGAACGTCCCACTCAGCCTGGAATCCCAGCCGTATTCACTGTATTGTACCCGAGAAAGAAGAGCGCCTTTAAGTATGGGGAAAAGAAGGGGGGCATGTCTTGCCGTGAGCATGGGAGCCGGTGCCCACCCTTTGGTGCCTGGGGCCTCTGCTTTCCCACGGCTCCTACTCTCTGGCCTTGGCCTCATCCTACTGGCTTTGAATCTGAAGGGTGTTTCCCAGGGTGACCTATTAGAGCATCTTGGGTGCATGAAAAAGAAAGGTGTTTATGGTGGAGAGGAAACCAGACTGTGGGCACAGAAGGCTGAGCTGGGTTGGGCCGGGTCTTGGGAGGGGTGGGGAGCAGGTGGCGGCTGGGAGGGCAGCTGGCCTGGGAAATTCTCTCAAGGGCCCACTTTGGAGCAGAGCTGTTGACTTTCCTTCACAAAGATCTTTCCCAGCACTGCTTTTTCTCCCAGATTGGAAGCCTTTCATTTGTTCGACCCCTAACCAAATCTGTTTGGTCATCCCTTAAAACTACCCCCTCTCCTTCTTCTTTCTTTCTCCCCCATCTGACTGGCCGTGTGCTCTTGGTTGGGTCAGGGCAGCAAGGAAGCATCCTCTGCCATTTTCCCCAGCCTGCCTCTTCCAGCCCCAACCTGTCTCTCCCATAGTCCCTGACCTCTTTGCAGCCTGGAATCAGCGCTGACGTTGAGTCTGCCCCTAACCTAAGACAGAAGGGATTTCAGCTCCGAAGGTGCCCTGATGCTCACTCACACTGAGACTTGGTCTTACCTGCTACTCCAGTGCTGACGCTGAGGCTCTCAGTTGTCTTATAGCCACTTTTTTTGTTCGTTTGTTTTCTTTCCTTTTTTTTTTTTTTTTCGAGATAGAGTCTTGCTCTGTCACCCAGGCTGGAGTGGCATGACCTCGGCTCACTGCAACCTCCACCTCCCAGATTCAAGTGATTCTCCTCCCTCAGCCTCCTGAGTAGCTGGGACTACAGGCACCCGCCATCACACCTGGCTCATTTATTTTTGTTGTTGTTGTTGTTTAGTAGAGGTGGGGTTTTACCATGTGGGCCAGGGTGGTCTCAAACTCCTGACTTCAAGTGATCCATCCACCTCTGCCAAAGTGTTGGGATTACAGGCGTGAGCCACTGCACCTGGCTGACTTTTTTTTTTTTCTTTTAGTGAAACTCCCTCCTTATCGTGTGTGTGGCCCCCTGGTATATGAAAAGACTCAGAAGACTCAGATGCAAGCTTGAATTTTGGATTGGCTACTTTCCAGCTGTTGGAACTTGGGTGAGCATCTTAACTCCTCTAAGCCTCCAAATTAGGGTTGTTGAGAGGATTAAGTAGATCCGATCTTCTAAATTGTAACCTCTGGGGTGGGGACTTGGAATCTCTCTGTAATGTTCCAAGGTTATTCTAAAGACCAGACAAATTCTGGGACCACCAACAAAAGAGACGCACAAATAAATAGCAAAGAACCTCAAAGTAGTGACGAGGGAGGGGGATAATTCCTTAAGTTTAGATCTTTGGTTATCAAGAAAGTTAATTTTTCATGAACAGTAGTTACACAGGAGGGAAAGACAGTCGATCCTCTGTGAATCACCAATGGTGTCACTAAAGAGGACGCTTGAGAAGGCAAATGACAGTAGGTTAGATAAGGGATACAGCCTGAAGGACATCCCAGGGTCACAGAGCTTGCAGAAAGGGGGAAGGCCAGGGCCTTCCCTTTACAAACCAAGACAAAGCCCTGGTTCAGTGTCAGGTGCTGTGGTCCAAGGACAAATGCTTCAGAACCACGCAGAGACTTTGTCAAAGAGCAGATGACTGGGCTTCACCCCAGACCTCTGCACCAGCACCTTCCGGTTATCTCTGCCAAGTCCAAGATCTGTTAAAGTTGGACAGTGAATTGCCTGTGGTTGCTAAGGTCTCCTCTAGCTCTGATGTTCCAGAACAGTGTTCTCTAAAAGATGCCTTATTTGTGTAGGAAAATATGGAGCGTATATCCCAATGAATGTATTTTATTTTATAAAGTACACACGAGTATGTCTCTAAATGCTAACATATTTTGTATAAGACATACTCACAAATAAAAACTTGGAAGTTGTTATAAAAAATAAAAAGAAAGTCAAATGCAACAAAAAAAAAACTGCCATAAGGAGACCAGCTGAGGCTCAAAAATTTTGATCATGTAAAATATGGGGTCTTGTAAAAGTTAAAGAAAAGCAATTTTTAAATTGGTCTGAAATGTTATAAAAAAGCAAAAGGGAAAAAGATAGTAAACTTACATTATATCCAAATGACCAAGCACAGACAGAAAGTCTAGACCTTCATGAGGCTGACAGTCATTTCTTAGCACACATCTGATCCCAGCCCCAAAGAGGGCAGGAATTGTAGGTGCTTTGTCTAAGGGCGGGGGCTGGGCTGAGTGGACACCGATCAGCCATCGAGTCACCCTAGCACACGTGTTGGCTTGGGGTTGCCCTGCATTTTCTCTCTGCACCCGTGTGTATCTTCACCCACTCTCCAAGGGTTGCATGCACCCCATATGCAGATCATTCTTCTAAGACTGTCTAGCTCTCTAAGAGAGCTGTAACTAACTGTTTTGAGCACTTATTAAGAGCCAGGACTTGTGGCTCATTTCCCATAGGGGATTCAGTTTGTATTTGGAATCTGCGTTGTAAGAGTTAGCATCCTTGAACCCATGTTCCAGGTACCACGATATGGGGCCAGAGACAGTGGATATATTGTCTAAAGTCAAATACCCAAGTAAATGGCAGCACAGGGATTCAGAAAGAAGTCTCGTAACTCTCTATCCTGTATCCTTCAAGGGATGTTGTTCTGACTTAAACATTTCTCTCTGAGACTGTGTGGTGGCCCCTCCCAGATCCTTGGAAGCAGAGTGAGGCCCCTTCCAATCCCTGCCTAACCCAGGTAGCCTGAGGTCTGGGATTATCCAGGGATTGCAGCCTCCCACCTGAGTTTACTTTCACTCTGCAAATATTTGTCGGGAGCCTTTCCCACCCCTCAGCAAAAGGTAGGTGACTGCAAAGCCAGGCCGGGCATGTGAGCACAGGCAGTTTGTCAAAATAACTGATACTGTGAAGCAGAGGGCTGGGACAATGGATGTTTGCAGAGCAGATGGGGGAGGACGTGTAATTCCTATAATACAGACAGAGGCATGTAATTTAGGAAAGTGGATTTGTTTTTCTTGAATAACAGGGACAGATAATGCCACTCCGTGTAGCCAGGACTGTCTCTGGAAAGTTCAGACATTATTATTTCTCTGTCCTGCTTTTCCAGCTCTCGCTCTACAGGTGTTCATCATAGGATGCAACCCTCCAAGCCTGTTCTCACTGGCCTCCTGGCCCCAGTCTCCTTACCCTCCAAGTTGCTGCTATGGACACAGATCAACCTCTGGGCGCGGTGCCCTGGGCAGAGGTGTCAAGCAAGCCTTCAACTTCTCCCCATATCAATTTTCTCACCTTGACATTGGGGATCAGAGTGCCTATCATGTATCCACTCATCCATTCATTTCAAGCATGTTCGTGGAGCACCCATCACATGTCTTCCAAGCAACAACAGAGGAGATGTGAGGGCCGACTATAACAAACTAAGAAAGCACTGAGCAAATGAGAGATGCTCCACACACGGGGCTCTTTCACTTTCTCTCCTTTCCCACAACACCAGTTTGTAAATCAGCATCACAGCTCCAAAGCCTCTCTGTGGCTTTTTCCCTGCCAAGGATAAAGTCCGTATTTCTTTGCTGACCTTTAACATTTAAGATCTCTAAGACAAATCTATCTATTTATCTATCAAAATTTAAGCTGTGCACATCCTTTGACCCCCTGGGGCCACTTCTTGGAAGTCCCCCACCTCCCATTCCACCCCAATATACACAAACATGGATACACAGCAGAGTGGTGTGTGTGTGTGTGTGTGTGTGTGTGTGTGTGTACATACAGTTGTTTATGGAAGCACATTTAAAGAAATGGGAAAAACCATCTATCAGCTAAGCATTCGTGAAGAAAACTGCAGTACTTCCACATATCAAGCTTAGTGAAGCTCTGCCTAGCATGGTGTCTGGCATAAGGCGGACACAGACTATCAGCAGAAAGAAAGTACAGACAAATAGAATACCAGGTGACCATTACCAGGATAAGGTAGATCTAAATGAACCAACATTGACAGGTGCCCAAGATATATTGTTAGGCATTTAAAAAAATCACGCTGCAGAATAGGATGTATAGACAGTCTGTCTCTATTTTACTCAAAAGGATGTGTCTGTACCACACTAAACATCTTTGAATGCATAGAAAATGTCAAGAAAGCGGCCGGGTGCGGTGGCTCAAGCCTGTAATCCCAGCACTTTCGGAGGCCGAGACGGGCGGATCACGAGGTCAGGAGATTGAGACCATCCTGGTTAACACGGTGAAACCCCGTCTCTACTAAAAAATACAAAAAGCTAGCCGGGCAAGGTGGCTGGTGCCTGTAGTCCCAGCTACTTGGGAGGCTGAGGCAGGAGAATGGCGTAAACCCGGGAGGCGGAGCTTGCAGTGAGCTGAGATCCGGCCACTGCACTCCAGCCTGGGCAACAGAGCGAGACTCTGTCTCAAAAAAAAAAAAAAAATTAAAAAAAAAAAAGAAAATGTCAAGAAAGCTACCAAAAAAAATTGCTTCAGCAAGGATTCTTGGAAAGATAAATGGAGGATCGTCCTTTATCAGTCTGCTTTGTTTTATTTTTTCCAACTTAACAACATATTATGTACATCTCTACCTAGTCATGAATGTTATCCCTGTGTCACAGTTTAAGTGATTTACCATCATTTGTTTAAGCAATCCCCTCATGTTGGACATTTGATTATTGCCAGTTCTTACTCTTATAAACAATGCTGAGCTGAATGTTCTTGGGAATGTATCTTTGCTCACAAATCATATATTCCTGAAAGTATCGTTGTTAATTTTAATGAAGTTACTTCTGGCTGTCTTTGATCACTGTCCCCGTGCCATTTGATTGATTTCACAATCAGGGATTTATTTCAAAATCTCAGCTTTTTCCTAGCTCTGAGACAGAATAAACTGACCTCTGATTTTCCTTATCTGTGAAATGGAAGTTTATCAATTGAGGTGTTGCCAGCTAAGATGATGTGGGGCAATGACAGGGAAGATTCCTTGGCCTGAGCAGTCATGCCACCCCTAGGATGCCCCAGAATCGTAGAAGGAAGGGAATCAACAGGGGGAAGGAGTTGTTGATGTTGATGTAACTGATTCAACTTCAAAAATAGGGAAGCCCAGGGCATGGGAACCCCGTAGAAGGGAAGAAACTGACTTGGGAATTAAGTGGCCTCAGCAGGATCAGGCCATCAGCTAATGGCACTGTCGTTTTGGCTGAATTATTTTAAATGCTACCTGGGGTGAGACCAAGTAGGAAGGAGATTCTGATTAGCCAGGAAACCAGAATTTGATTTCTCAGGCAATAGTCACAACTAACGTTTCAGAAATCAGAGAATCTTAGTGCTAAAAAGGAAGATTTTTAAGTCATTTTTCAGGCTGAAATAGAGATGACAGTGCACTTCTCTAGAAAACAAGTGACTTAGATTTGAAATCAGATTCTCACCCTTCCAGCTGAGCAACTCTGGAAAGTTCTTTAACCACCCCGAGCCTTCATTTCCATATTTGCAAAACAAGGATGTTATCATCATCCTACCAGGTATGGAGCACATTAGAAATAAGACACATGATGTCTGGAAGTGTATCTAGAACTTAACCGGTGACTGGAATTATTCATATTATGATGTTGCTTTCTTTTCTTGAGAATTTAAGGACTCCTAGGAGGAGACATAGGTCAATGATTAAATCTACATTGCCGGGCACGGTGGCTCAAGCCTGTAATCCCAGCACTTTGGGAGGCCGAGACGGGCGGATCACGAGGTCAGGAGATCGAGACCATCCTGGCCAAC
>NW_012114821.1:6373179-6378526 GCF_000951035.1 Colobus angolensis palliatus
TGGAAGTGACAGAATTTCCTGCCCTCCTGGACCTTTTTCTGGTGGATGAGACAAATAATAAACACATATATGTAAGATCCATAGTCAGACAGCTCTAAGGGCCTTGAAGAATAGAAAACCCTGTAGGGAACAGAGAAAGAGGTGGGGCTAGTGTGGAGTGGGTGGCTGTGAAGTTCTCTCTGAGGAAGGCCTTTGGCCTCAGGGAGAGAACAGGACCCTTGAGGAGGGCTCCAGCCAGAGGGTTGGCCGTGGGAAACTCAGAACCAGAACCTGAAGTGAGTCTACCTGGTTGGAGGCAAGGTGAGGAGACCATGGCGACTGCAGCTCCATTGTGGGGGACCCACCACAGTTTTACCTTTTAAAGGTGTCCAGGTTCTTGGCGTCTTGACCGAAGAATTGGACAAAACACACAAATGGAGGAAAGCAAAAGCATAGATTTGTTTGAAATGAAAGTACATGCCACAGTGTGGGAACGGCCTGAACACAGTGGCTCACGAGCCCCAGTTACAGAATTTTCTGAGGTTTCCAGAGTCTAGAGGTTTCCCATTGGTTCCCTGGTGTATGCTCTATGTAAATGAAGACACTGAAGTGAAGTTACAAAGTCTTTCACTCAGAATGCTCGCCCTATTAAATGGAGAGGATGTTACCCGGTGTGTGTGGTCTATGTAAATGAAGAGGATGAAGTGACATTACAAAGCCATTCGCATTCCCATCATTGCTGAAGTGCTTCCATTTGCTTTAGTTCTAGGAAGTCAGTGTGGGTCGGCCTTCTGCTCCCTGCCTCCAGGCCCTATTCTCCTGCCTCAATAGATAGGCCTTCAGCTGAGGAACACTGAGGCCTGGGCTTCTCCATTTCATTCTAAGCACATGGGGTGGGGGTGGGGGTATGTGTGGTGGGGGAGTAAGGAAGGAGATTGGATTTACTTTTTCCAGGCATCTCTTGGTGGGGGTGGTTGGGGGAGAATCGCCTGGGGTAGGGGAGGGAGGAGATTGACCAGACTCCCTTTGAATAGATCTCCATTTCAAACGCACCCCGGTGCTCTAAAGAAAACCAGGGTGACAGGGCTTTTAGGCAACTAAAGCCAAAGGCAGAGAAGCCTACGGTGCCACTTCCTGGGGAAAACACAATTATTCAGTTTGCAGCCATCACTGTTCTCACCCAGACACCTTTATCTGAAAGCTCTGAGGCTGAGGCGTCCATGCTTGCCTGGGCCCTCCTGTGGGACGCAGCTGTGGGAGGTTCCAGCTCAGGATGGCTGATCCAGGCAGGCTGGGCTGACCCAGGCTGGCCGCCCAGGGCCCAGGTGCAGAACCAGGCCCAACTTTCTAAGACCAAATGTTTCAGGAAGCTGTGGTTATTTGCCCCACACGGGAGGAATCAGGTTTCCAAAAACCCAAGAAACGTTGCAAACCTTATTTTATATTTTTGCTAGATATCGATGTGGATACATGAACGTGTAGAAATAAATTATTACTATACGTAATCTGTTCTACTCTTTAAAGGAATAATGCAAGAAAACTGAAGGCAATTTTATCAAGTAAAATATTGTAGCATGTATATTATTTTAAAAAACAAAATGTCGGCCGGGCGCGGTGGCTCAAGCCTGTAATCCCAGCACTTTGGGAGGCCGAGACGGGCGGATCACGAGGTCAGGAGTTCGAGACCATCCTGGCTAACACGGTGAAACCCCGTCTCTACTAAAAAATACAAAAAGCTAGCCGGGCGAGGTGGCTGGTGCCTGTAGTCCCAGCTACTTGGGAGGCTGAGGCAGGAGAATGGCGTAAACCCGGGAGGTGGAGCTTGCAGTGAGCTGAGATCCAGCCACTGCACTCCAGCCTGGGCGACAGAGCGAGACAAAATGTCATGTTAGGGAAACCTACTGAAGTTTTCATCTCTGTGAAATGTGCGTGAGGGATGGTTTTGACAGATCCCTGAGAAGGTTAAAAACCACTTAATGATTTGATAGAAATAAATTCTTAGCACATATTAAGCTGCTTCTGTACACGCGGCAATTTTGCTAGAGGCTGTGGGAGATCCACATATCCCCTGCCCTGTGGAGTTGTATAATCAACTTGAGGCAAACAAAATCTAAACCCATAAAGAGCTAGTTGGAATTCCAGTGCTCTGCCACTGTCAAATAGGTAGGTGTAAAATCCGTTTCATGCATTCACACAACATACTTATAGCAAGGGAGGAGACCACCCCTCATATTGTCTTATGCCCAATTTTTGCCTCCAAAGAACGAAAAAGTAAAAACTAAAAGGCAGAAATGAAATCCACAAGCAGACAGCCCGGCGCCGCGCCCTGGGCCTGGTAGTTAAAGATCGACCCCTGACCTGATCGGTTCTGTTTTCTATAGATTACAGACATTGTATAGAAAAGCACTGTGAAAATCCCTGTCCTGTTTTGTTCCGATCTAATTACTGGTGCATGCAGCCCCCAGTCACGTACCCCCTGCTTGCTCAATCAATCACGACCCTCTCACGTGCACCCCCTTAGAGTTGTGAGCCCTTAAAAGGGACAGGAATTACCCACTCTGGGAACTTGGCTCTTGAGACAGGAGTCTTGCTGATGCCTCAGGCCGAATAAACCCCTTCCTTCTTTAACTCAGTGTCTGAGGAGTTTTGTCCGTGGCTCCTCCTGCTATACTAGGAGTATGGAACAATTACCCACATTGTTCTAGGCATTTAACAGTGAGGAAAGCAGCAACAGTTCCTTCCTTCAGGGAACTTAACATTTCGGGTCAGGTTGGTTGAGGGCTGGGGGTTAGGAGACCACCATATAATGAATTAAAGAACTGTAATAGAAGGCGTACCGTTTTCTACAGGCCACCTACCATTCACTGAGCACTTGCCTATGTCAGGCCCTGCGTTGTGTGTGGGAAGTCCACAAGTCGAGAGAGGACCCATGGCTTCTAGAAGCTCCCAGACTTGTAGACACAAGGGCTGAAGGGATTCAGGGGAGGAGGACAAGAGCCATTGGTATGTTGTTATGTTAAAATGTCCTGCATGCAAGAATGGAGAGATCAGAGATGGCAGGGGTGGTCTCGGGGGTGAGAACAGAGAGGAGTCAGGCCTTGAGGTCAAAGGGCCATGACTACATGGGGGAAATCTGAGGCAGGGTGAGGTGTGGGTCTGGAGGGGAGGGGCCTCTCACTCAGAGCCTTGGCGAAAGCGACTGGAAGCTGAGAGTTAGATCCATGTGGGGGCTCCATCCAACCTCTCTCTCCCCTCCTTAACCAGGTGCAGTTTGGTTGCCTGGAACTTCCTCCAGGCTTTTGTGAGGACAACACGATGTGGAGCAGAAGAATTCTGTTCTCAAGACCCAGATCAGCATCCCCCCTGAGAAGGGCCAGGCCCTTCTCTTTCCTTCTCCGTGTCCCTGGTTCTTCATGGGTAAAGCAAGGGAGTAAAACCTGGTGGCTCCTAATCTTCTCTGCATCTCTGCAGATCCACAGCCTGTGGTTTCTGTGGGAGCTTTACATTTGCTTCACCCTCATCCCAGCCTTCCCACTGGATTCGCTGGTTTGCAGCTGTCATGTGGTCTATCAGTCTTTGCAGTATTCCTCCCTGTCTTTCTTTGTAAACCCTTGTAAAACTTGTGCTTCCTAAGTTCCCTTCCCCTGCACTCTGTCAAGGATCTTCAATTCATCCTGGAGTTCCTTTCTGTCTTAGTCTGTTCTCACACTGCTAGTAAAGACATACCTAAGAATGGGTAATTTATAAAGGAAAGAGGTTTAATGGACTCACAGTTCTATGTGTCATGGCAGAAGGCAAAGGAAAAACAAAGGCACTTTTTACATGGCAGCAGGCTAGAGAGCGTGTGCAGGGGAACTGCCCTTTATAAAGCCATCAGATCTCTTGAGACTTATTCACTGTCACGAGAATAGCATGGGAAAAACTTGCCCGCATGGTTCAGTTACCTCCCCCTGGGTCCTTCACACAACCCATGGGGATTATGGAGCTACAATTCAAGATGAGATCTGGGTGGGGACCCAGACAAAGCCATATCACTTTCCTAATAAGAGTGTGAATTGCTAGGCCGGGCGCGGTGGCTCAAGCCTGTAACCCCAGCACTTTGGGAGGCCGAGACGGGCGGATCACGAGGTCAGGAGATTGAGACCATCCTGGCTATCACGGTGAAACCCCGTCTCTACTAAAAATACAAAAACTAGCCGGGCGAGGTGGCGGGCGCCTGTAGTCCCAGCTACTCGGGAGGCTGAGGCAGGAGAATGGCGTAAACCCAGGAGGTGGAGCTTGCAGTGAGCTGAGATCCAGCCACTGCACTCCAGCCTGGGTGACAGAGCGAGACTCCGCCTCAAAAAAAAAAAAAAAAAAAGAGTGTGAATTGCTAACAACAGAACATGCCAGTGCCAGAAGATTATTTAATAATTGCCATCCATCCTTAGGGAAAATAAACATATATGATAAAAAGCTTGAGGGCAACATTGAAGGGAAAAGTGATATATATGGGTCATTTTTCTTGGTTACTTTTTCGTCATAGAAAACAGTGTAGAAACATATATAGCAAGCCTAAACAACGATTTGCTTTTGGTAATAGTATTATGAGTATTTGTTTTACTTTTGCTTCTCAATATTTTCACGTATTTTTTTCCAATGAACATATTTTAATTTTGAGTTAAAATAAAAAGTCTCATGCTTCCAGGAAGCCTCTCCATCACTTGAGCCAACTTTCACCATTTTTTTTCTTACAAATTCTTAGGAGCCCACAAGCAGTCTACCATGTCTGCCAATTGTGTATAATCTTAGCTTTCTCTGTTGTGTTTCATTGTGTTTATATCTTGTTTCTCCAAGTAGAGTATAAGAATCTAAAGAACAGAGGGAGCAGTATTTATTTGGCTGCCTCTATTGTACTTGGCAGATCCATACGGAAACCATTTCATGAGCATCTTCTATCTGCCAGGTCTGGGGCACCTGTTACATCATGACTCTTTTGCAACAGATCCTTAAGGGTGGAAGGTTATAGCCTGCACTTTCAGATGTTAAAACTGAATGTCAGAGAAGTTAAGGAACTTTCCTAAGACCCTTAAGCTAATCCACAGTACATGGTTCCAACAAAGAGCTTGTCCCTGGTTCCACGCCCAGGTGGGCAGCTCATGAGTGTTTGGTATTTTGAAACCTCCTATCCTCCCTGTGGACTGTGTGTCTCCCAATCATGTCATGGTCCCATCACTGTTTTGTGGCTTTCATGTAATCTATCAGTCCTGTGAATCTTAAAATGTGAATCTCATATCTGATTGAGAACCTATGGGCCAGCCCTGTGTGAGTCATTTAGAGTGGGGCTTTCTCCCTGCCATTCATTCTTTCTTTGTTTGTTTGGAGACAG
>NW_012114821.1:6379821-6391799 GCF_000951035.1 Colobus angolensis palliatus
AAAAAAAAAAAAATTAAAATAAATAAATAAATAAATAATAAAAGAAAAGGAAAAGGGAAAGGGAAGACAGCAGCCTCCAGTGGCCCAGATGAGGGCGCTGTCAGCAGTCAGCTATCCTTGGGGCTGCTGCCGCACGGCGGTGACTTCCGGAAGCTGAGACCAGCTCCTGGCTGACAAGTAGCAGGAAAACAGGGATCCTTGGTTCCCCAGAGGCAAGGAACTGGATGAGGTCTTCCAACAACCTAAGAAAGTCTGGCAGCGGATTCTTCCCCAGAGACTTCAGAAGGAGACTTAGCTGGGCCAACATTTGACTGCGGCCTTGGGAAACCCTGGAGAGGCAACTCATGATAGGTACAGACAGGTTTCTATTCCCACCGAGAAATATAAATCATGACTGACAATTACCTGAAAGTTATTCTGCTATTTACCTATGACATTAATCATCACAGTGATAGAACGAGTGATAGAAATGAAAAAAGAATTAAGTCATGTGGGGACATTTTCTTACTCTCTGTTGAATGCATATCCACATATTTGTGTGTGTAATGATATATATGCAGATTTTCTGTTCCTGTTGAATACATCTTAGAAATATGTCACCCTGGCAAAGGAATAGTCCAGAAGGGGAAGGAAGTGAGGCAGAGTGATTTTAGGAATTGTCTTTCCAGAACCCGTGCCTAGCCTCGTGGGTGCTGGTTGCAGAGATGGAAGAACAAAATGAATGCCTCCTAATGCCTTTCTTTGTGGCAGAGCGTGATATCTCCAGAGCTACGGATCTGTGTTCATGAAGATTTAGTTTTGGGAAGCAGCAGAGAGAAGGGCTTGGGAGCCAATGCTGTGTATGCACCCCCAGTCCTGCCACCTCCCTAAAGCTTGTGCACTCAGGTGTGAAGGCTGGTGCTGTGGGGTGGGGAGGAGCCTACCTGTCTACACAGGCTCACCTGTGCTTCTCCAACCAGTGGAGGCATTTATCCCTGTTCCCCAGCAGCAGCAGATGGGAAAGCTAGGTATTGAGGGGTTGCCTGGATTGGGGTGTGTGGTGGGGAAGATCTAGCCCTGTCCACCATGGTGGGTGGTTCAGATAGAGGCAGTCCCAGCTCAGGCTGGGAGCTGCAGGGAATGGAGTGTGCTGGGCCATGGATAGTGGCAGTGCAGGGGCTCATGGTGGAGAGGAAATTCTGTTCCCAGAGCCAGAACCTGGGCTAGATCACAAGGGCCATCAGAGGGGAGAAGCTGTTTTGGGGACCTTATTGTGGTTGCCCCTCAAATGTGCCAAGCTCATTTTCTCAGTGAAGACTTTGCTCTGGCTGTTCCACCCTGGCACACTCCCTTTCAGTCCTCCCTGTGTCGTCTGCCCTCATTTCATTTACGTCTCTATTGAAAGGACACCTCCCCCAAGAGGTCTTCCCAGACTCTGCCCCCACCTTGTCCAAAACAGGAGCAACCCAAGGCATCTCTGTTTAACCCTGTTCCTTGTAACTACCTGGATGTCCATGACACAATGGTTTGTATAATCACTATCACCTCCATGGGTGGTACACAAGCCCCATGAAGTTCCTGTTAGTTCCTCTTGTTGTCACATCCCTTGTGCCTGGCACATGTTAAATGACCACCACAGAGCCTGCTCCTCTCCAGCCATTGCTATGGCACTCTGCATCCAGGGATAAAGCAGGCCATGTGGGAACCGAAAGAGCTGGCACTATAGGCTGTAATGCTTTGGGGTCTATGGTAAACTGAACTCTAGCCTTCAAATATGCACAGGTTCAAAATCCTGTGAATATGCGTGTTCCTTTACATGGCGAAAGGAACTTTGCAGGTGACAGTGAGTGATCTGGAGATAGGGTATGCTCCTGGGTCATCTGGTGAGCCCAATCTCATCACCAGGGTTTTTGTAAGAAGGAGGAAGATGGAGATTTGACTGCAGTGGTGAGAGCTCTGGCAGCAGAAGCAAGAAGTCAGAGTGATGTAGGGAGGGGCCACAAGGAAAGGAAAGTGGGCAAATTCCGGAAGCGGGGCTGGGTGTGGTGGCTGATGCCTGTAATCCCAGCACTTTGGGAGGCCGAGGTGGGTAGATCACCTGCGGTCAGGAGTTCAAGGCCAGCCCAGCCAACATGGTGAAACCCCATCTCTACTAAAAATACAAAAATTAGCCAAGAGTGATGGTACACGCCTGTAATCCCAGCTACTTAGGAGGCTGAGGCAGGACAATCACTTGAACCCTGGAGGTGGAGACTGCAGTGAGCCAAGATCGCACCATTACACTCCAGCCTCGGTGACAGAGCGAGACTCCATCAAAAATACAAAAACAAAAAAACAAAAACAAAAAGCAAATTCTAGAAGCTGGAAGGGGGGCAAGGAACAGATTGTCTCTTGTATCCTCCAGGAGGAACTCAGCCCTGCCAACACCTTGATCTTAACCTTGTAGGACTCATTCAGGGCTCCTGGCCTCCAGAACTGCAAGATAATGCACTTATGTTGTTTCAAGCACACAAGTTTGGGGTAATTTTCTACAGTAGCAACAGAAAATGAAAACAAGGCCCGAGACTGCTCACTCTGGGTCCCCACCTGGGAGTCACACAGGGACAACTTTCTTCTTCTCACTGTGAAACCAGAGGTGAAGCTCTCACAGAGATATGTGATTTGAGAGCCGCTAGCAGATTCCCAGGTCTTGTGACTTTGGCCAAGGAAGGTAGCTTGGGTCAAGAAGAGCAGCTCAGCTGTGAAGAGGCCCAGTGGGAATCCACCTGGGTTTCACAGCCAAGTCCCTACCACCACCTTCCAGGCTGCCAAGGAGTCCCAGAAAAACTGTAGAGGGGACTTCTGCAGAGGGATTTTTTTTTTTTTTTTTACTGGCTGGGAGCTCAGAGCCCTTGAGATTCCTTTAGCCGTGGTAGGGTGCCTGCAGTCCCATTGCTGGAACAGTGGCCGATGTGTATTTCCTTGGTGTTAAAAGCTGATTCTATCCCTGCAGACTTTTGTTTCCTTTAAGGTCTGGATTATATTCTATCCAGCTATGGACTCCCAGTGTCTGACATTAGTAGGTTCTTAACAAATGTTAAAAAAAAAAAAAAAAAGCCCTTGGGGTCACGCATGGCTGGAACTTCAATTTCCCTTCTGATCTCCCTCTTCTTTAGAGACCTCATTTTACCCGTGTCCACAAGTATGGGCTGGTGAGGCTCTACCTTATACCTGAGATGATGCTAGTTCTCTCTCTCTCTCTCTGATGTTCCAGAACTTATTCAACGGAGTAGTCTCCCAGCTCACCTCCCCTACCACCTCCCAACCATGCCACTGGCAGCAGGCTCTGCAAGGCCCCACCCTGGCCATGCTCCTGCCCCTCTAAAGCACTTCTGTGACTCCTGGTCCTCAGGACCAAGTCTGTCCCCTCAGCAGGGCTCGCCAGCCCCCTCATCTGTGCCCTGCTCCCCACCCAGCCTTGTCCCTGGCCATGGCCCTCCACAGGTCCCAGGGCACAGGGGACTCGACTCTCCATGAGCTCAAGTCTTTCCCTATGCCTAGTGAGCTCCCAGTTCCCCTTCCAGCCCTGACTCCAGGGCCTCCTCTCCATGGTGGCTTCGTTCATTCTTCAGTCCTTCACCTGCTCAGCACACCTCTCCTTAGTCCTGAATATAGGGTTTGTACCCCTCACTTTGTTCTCTGACTCAGCTTTTTTTTTCTTCATAGCACTTATTATAACTTATTGTAATTTAATGTGGTGGTCTCATCCCTCTTTTCTGTCTGTGTTCCCACTGGTGTTACCAGAAAAGAATCCCAATCCACACTCCAGGTGAATAATTCAAGGCAAGTTCATAAAATGAAAGCAAATTTATTAGGGAAGTAGAGAAACAAAAGGATGGCTATTCCATAGGCAGGGCAGTGGCATGGGCTGCTTGACCAGATATACTTATAGTTCTTTCCTGGTTATATGCTAAACAAGAGGTGGATTATTTGTGAGTTTTCTGGGAAAGGGGAGGGGATTTCCCAGAACTGAGGGAAACTTTTAGACCATATAGGGTAGCTTCTGGATGTTGTCATGACATTTGTAACCTGTTATGGCACTGGTGAGAGTATCTATTAGCATGGTAAAGATTATAATTAGCATATAATGAGCAGTGAGAATGACCATAGGTCACCATCTTGGTTTTGGTGGGTTTTGGCCAGTCTCTTTATTGCATCCTGTTTTATCAGTGGGGTCTTTGTGGCCTGTGTCTTGTACCTACCTCCTATCTCATTCTGTGACAAGAACGCAGCCCAGTAGGTCTCAGCCTCATTTTACCCAGTCCCTATTCAAGATGGAGTTGCTCTGGTTCAATGCACTACTAGTATGCCCAAAGGCGCATAGCACTGGGCTTTCGCAGGTGCAATCACTCTCTTCTCTGCCTCCCGTCCTCCTGGTAACTGACAAGCAGGGCACTCATCTCAGCCTCTCTCCTTTCTCATGATAGGGCCAGCCCTCTCCTCTACTTGATGGGCACCAGACACGGAGGAGGGGGGTTCAGTCAACACATGTGAAATGAATTTCCACAAGAGTGGCTAGAAAACAAGACCGCAGAGGGAGGAAGCAGCTGGATTTTTGAGAACTCCTTGGGTCACAGAGGAGCCCGATTCTGCCTGTTTATGAAATCGTTGCTACCCAGCAGTCACCAAATAAAGACACCCCAGAGTTTAGGAGACAGAATGGGAGTTGGGGGTGGGGGAGGTCACACGGATTAAGCCATGTTCTCATCTAGTTCAAAATACTCCTGCCTGGCCCATTTTTAGGAACAGTGCTCAGAAAAAGCAGAAGGGTGCCCCGGGCCTGCACCTGTTCATGGTCTGCCTTTGGGGGCTGGGAAGCCCATTAGCCAGGGGAGCGTCCTCATCAGGCCAACGTGGGCCCACATCCCTGCTCTGCTGGGCGCGCTGGCAGGCGATAAAGGCTCTCTCAGAGGCTTCACTGTCCTCATCCCCAAAATAAGGACGCGATGACTCTGTCCTCAGAGCTGAAGTCACAGCCAGCGAACAGGGCTGCCTATAGGTGGAACCCCTGGCACAGAGGGCTGCGGGTTACCTGCTCTCACCTGCTCAGACAGGAGGGAGACTCAGATCCGGACAAAGAGCCAAGCGCGCCCCCTCCCCAGGCCCCCTGGTGGCGCCAAACTTCCCAAAGTTTCGGGCGGCTGCGGCACTAGTCGGTGGTCTATTTCAGACCAGCTGGAAAAGGGAGCAGAGTATCAGTGAAGTCTATAATTGGACAGAAAGTCGTCAGCCCCTCTTTTGGGCTTCCCAGGGCAGCCTCGTTACTGCCTGGACCCTAACGCTGTCCAGTGCCCCACAGCCCTCCCGAGGTCCCTGCCCACCTTTCCCCGCAGCCCCCTCGCCACTGTCTGGGCCCTGGTCGGCCTCTCTCGTTTTCTCTGGGGTCCGCCCCTGCACCTCCGGCCCCTCCCTGCTCCCGGCCCCCTGATTTTCCTCCTCCTTCGCGGCTTGGCCCCCGCCCGCTCCCGCCCGGCGCTCCTAGGCCCGCCCCCGCCCCAGCTCCTCCCCAGCCCCGTGCTCTTAGCCGGGGAATCCCAGCGTTGAGGCCAGTTTGCCCCTGGGGAGGCTCCAGACAGCTTTGTTCCAGGGCAGCGGCGGGGCTGGCCGAGGCTGCGGCATTTCTCCCCAAGGAAGTGTCTTCCCCGCTTTCCCTGTTCTTCTGTTTCTCACACACTTTCTATCCCATTCTGTGACTTTTAAGCCTCTCCTTCTAACTGTATGTATTTAGTTACTTGTTTTCAAACTGGTTCTCTCTCTGGCCCCCTGGCCTGGGGAAAGCCTCCACACTTACTGCCAAGTCTTGTTTAGAGTCTGAGTTTGTGAGATTATTGGGGGGAGAGTAGTCGAGTGGCTGACAGGTGACCCCCAGGAGGAGGCTTCCTGGGGCTGGTGTCTTCTCCCAGCTGCTGCTTCCAGTGGGCCTGGGCCCAGGACTGGACCTCCGCGGGCATCCCCTGAGTGCCTCCCTGCCAGGTAAGACCCGGGTTCTCTTCGTTGCTGCAGTGCTGAAGGTCACAGACTTCAGCTGACGCCCATCTTCCCAGATGACAGTGAGGGACGAGAGGCGAGGGGGTGGATGCCGGCTGGGGAGATTGTTCTCTCCAAATACAGACGCGTTTCCTTCTGAAGCCTGAGCACACTTTGCTCTTTAGGGAGTGACCATAGTTGGAAGCAGATATGTCTGTGCCTTGACTTACCTTCAGAGTAAAATAGAGGCAAGTCCGTGAGAACACACCTGCTTGATTCTAGCTGAGCCGTCAGGAGCCCAGCGATGGCCGCCGAGTGTCAAATGCAAGAGCTTGTTTTCGGGTTGCTATAATACTTTAAAGTAGTTGAAATGTACCAGCTCTTTAAACTTTCAAGTAAGAAGTTTGCAGTAAATGGAGAAAAAGATGCGGGGGAAATGGAGCACGGGGTGGGGGAAGAATAGTCTTCCTTTGGTTTTACATTTACTGTCAAGGAACTTAGCTTTCTTGATCTAGATTTGGATCTCGTTCCTATTTGAGCATTTTATTCCACCTCTCCCAGCCTTCTCTAGGTCAGAGAGGTGTTTTTGTCCTTCCCCCAACCCCTGAGTATCATGTTCTGTAGCAGACCAGGGTTTCGTGTGCCACTTTATCAAGCACAATTTAAATTAGTTGTGTTATTGGAAAATGAGTCCTCACTTCTCCCCACTCAAGGCAAGACTCACGGATGACAGGTGGACATGCTTATCAAGCATCTGCAGAAGGAGGCGCCGCCTGCTGGCTTGTCTCAGAGCTGTGTGCTGAGTCCACCTCCTCAGAACTTCATTCCACGACTTGTCATCTTCCAGAGCCCCATCATGGCACATTTTTTTTTTTTTTTTTTTTTGAGACTGAGTTTCACCCTTGTTTCCCAGGCTGGAGTGCAATGGTGCGAGGTGCAATCTTGGCTTACTGCCACCTCTGTCTCCCCGGTTCAAGTGATTCTCCTTCTGCCTCAGCCTCCTGAGTAGCTGGGATTACAGGCATGAGCCACCACACCCGGCTAATTTTGGATTTTTAGTAGAGGTGGGGTTTCTCCATGTTGGTCAGGCTGGTCTCGAACTCCCGACCTCAGGTGCTCCACCCACCTCCGCCTCCCAAAGTGCATTACAGGCATGAGATACCATGTCCGGCCCCATGCCAACACTTTTATGTCTACATGGGTCATTCTCACTCCTAATCTGTCTCTGATTATTTCTACCAGGCAAATCCTGGAGAGCTGAAGGCCACATCTTCAGACTGGTTGAGTTCAAAGGTTCCAGGAAAATGTGAAGTTCAAAGGTTCCAGGAAAATGTGAAATTGCAGAGCTTCATTTTTGTTAGAGGCCTACTGCATGGGGTGTACTGCCTAGCTGCATGCAAGGTGTAGTTGAAGGGTGTAAGCTTTGCTGCTAATCTTGTCTTCCAGTGCTAACTCTGTGCTCTCTCTGGTTGCCCTGGGTCATGCAGCTATCCTTAGTGAGCCTCAATTTTCTCTTTTGCCAATGGAGCTGATGGAAGAGATAGGGATAAATAACACAAGAGGTATCTGGTACGTGGTGAGCATGCAATATATCTTAGCTTGCTTCTGTTTCACAAACCTGGGAAGCTTCAGCAGGAAGCACCCCCACCTCATTCTACATTTCCTTGTTGCTGTGCTATTGAGGCACTGCACAGCTGCAGGAAATGGTCACTTTGATATTGTTGGGCCTGTCTTATTAGACAAGATGTTGCATCCAATGAGGATATTCTTTCCTGGGATCCAGGAGTGGCTCCCAGGGATCTGTGCATCCTTTCAAATGTTTGGAGCAGAAGTTTGTGTCTGGTTTTTCTGTGGTTTGGTCAAACTTTCATCCAATTCACAAAAGGTTTTATACCTATAAAATGATTAAGTAGACAGATGCAGTCCACAGACAGTTTTAAGACTTTGTGTGTGGTTTCAGTTGTTGCCAACATAAAATGATCAGGAGATTTCTTGTTACAAATCTTAGTCTCTGGCTTCTCTTTTGGCTTGAATCCAAGCAAGGCTGTCAGTGACTGGGATGAGGATTAGTCACCCACTTTAGACAAGGCATGTGCCGCCTGGTCATCCACTGTCATCTGTGTGACCTGCAGGGCCTCTGAAGACCTGGGAGCTTGCTTGCTCTGAGCTAAAAGATCAGGGTTATCTCTCTCTGATTTCATTGTAAGAGGGTCACAGATAAGTGAAAGTGCATTTAGAGGAGGCAAATCAGGATTTCCTGGGAATAGAAGTCATAGCTTATGTGGAAGGATACTACCGTAGGAAGGTCTTCTAGTGCAGAGAAGACAGTGGCCTCAGCCATTTGGAGGGCTGCCCTGTAGAAGAGGCAGCTCGTCTGCTGTCTTGGTCCCCAGAGGGTCCAGCTAAAAGGACGAGTGGAGGAGCTTCACTGGATGTTGGATTCCAGTTCAGTTGGAAGACCTTTCCAAAGGCAAGAGGGAGTGATTCATTAGGGAGTGAGTCCCCCACTACAGGAGGCATCCAAACAGATTGGATGGCTGTTGTAAGGCTGATCTAAACCTGGAATGCTTGAGCTAGGTAAGCTTTTAAGGTCCTTCCTAGCTTGAGATACTGCAATTACCAAACGCTTCCCTTCCAGCCTTAAGAGTCTGCTAGTTCCCTCCTGCATCCCTCTCTTCCTTCGAAGGTGCTTATGATGGTTTTGATAGAGGTCAACACAGGTGGTGTGGTTACTATGGGCCAGGACCATGGACTACGTGTGTGTCATTCATATCTCAGTTTTAGAAACAAGGAAATGAAAGATCAGAGTTTGAATGATTTACCTGGGAATAGGCAGAGGGAATAAAGAGGAAGTGGGATTCAAAGCTCATTTTTGTTTCAACAAAGGCCTTTTCGCACATGCTGGGAATGACGCAGGCCTGCCAAAGAAAACCAGAAACTGAGAAAGGCCCACAGGAATGTTTTAGGGTAGGAAAGTTCCCTGAGGATTTTTTTTTAGCCAACCCCCTATTCAAGAATTCAAGATGTATTTTTCAGGTTACCAGATAAAGATAACTGCAAAATCGAGGAAGACCAAGCCCTAGTAAGATGGGAAAAGTATCATTCTCCTATTTCACAGACCAGGGAACAGAGAGTTCTGGAAAGTAGGAATGACCTGCCAGATCTGCATTTTGAGACAGAACTGAGTCTCAAACATAGGTCTCGTGAGGTACCAGGACACAGAGGGACTGGCCTTTCACTCTTCCCACCTAGGATCCAGCATTTGTGTGTGTCCCTGTGGTTCTGTGTGTACCTGTGTGTGTGCGCGCATATATGTGTCTGTGTGGGTGTGTGTGTTGAGGGGAAGAGTTGGTGCCCGAGACATCTAGCCCAAGGCCAGGTGGCCAGACTGACATGTCTTTGCACTTTGCCTGAGGCCAGCATGAGGTTCATTGAATCAATGAGTGAGTGAATAAGTGGCTACGTGAATGAATAATTGAATGAATAAATCATATGACATGACCATTCCTCAGCTTTCTTATTGAGTAAAGTCAGCCCTCAGTCCCTTGCTTTGTGGTGTTACTGAGTTTCGTTTTGTATTGCTTCTTCACATTCCTGCAAGCGGATGGACCATGATAGGTGAACCAGTCCCTTCCTGCTGCTGTGGTGAGCATTTTTGTTTGTGTACAATATTTCCCCCATTGGACAATGATGTATCTCAGATTATTCTTAAGGAATCGGATATTTGGGTCAGAAGGCATCGGCATTTTGATGGTTCTCAGGAGTTATTAGTTATTAGGAGCACTCATGAGAGGCTGAAAGCAGGGCTAACATCCTGGCACAAGCAAAGGGAAGTCCTGGAAGATACCCAGAGAGTGTTTGAGGGTGGCCCTGCCAGCCCATTGTGGTTGTGAAGATGCCCTGCTGGAAGCAACTCAGAGGCCTCCTGGGACAAACTCAGCCATGCCAGCTCCCTCCTGCTGTCCACTTGCCTTAACTTATACACTCCCAGTTACTGGAAGCTCACTAACCTGGTTAACCCTGGTTGTGTTCTGATAGAGATTGGGGTATCTTAATTTTTTTTTTTTTTTAAGTTTGGCTTATAGTAAAATTTTTCTAAAAAATCAGAATTGATACCATCTCTTGGTTGAAACTGTATCCTAAGGAGAAGCTTTTCCTTTAACTGCACACTGGCAGGTCCAGGCCAATTGGAGCTGGCCTCACCTGCCCCGTGGCTGAGTTGTCAGGGGCACATTCTGCTCTTGATGCTATAAAGACAGAAAAAAAAAAAAAAAAAAAAAAAGAAAAGGCAAGTCAGCCACAAGGATAAATAAGGAAAAAATAAAATATCATTTTAACATTTGGGCATAAAACTTCACTTATGCAAGATGAGTAAGTTCTGGAGGTCTGCTCTATAACATTGTGCCAATATGTAGCAATGTTTTGTTGTAAACTTTATTAGGAGAGTAGATCTCATGTTAAGTGTTATTACTATAAGAAAACAAAATAAAGCACAAGTACAAATAAAACAGCCACAAGCTTCATTGTGATTTTGCATTAAGGATGATCACACATAATTTTGCCAAATAATTAGGACTATGATAGGCCCTTGACATCTGCAGCCTGCAGGACGTCTATCACAGGCAGCCTGTCCAGTTTCCTCATCTGTTGACTGGATCCTATTACCTTTCTCCCAGGTTCTTGCCCACCTTCTTCTTGCCCATCTCCAGGGGCAGAGGGATTGCTACCTCCTAAGGCAACCTCCAGTGCTTTGTTGGATATCTGGTTTAAAATTCTTCCTCTTATTCAAATGAAAGTGCTCTCTCTGCCATTGCCATCTGTCTGACCTTATTCCATCTTTTTGGAGGTACTTAGAATAAATTATTTCTTTTTTCCTATGATAGATTTTGAGCTCTGTAAAAGCAAAAATAATATGCCCCCAACCCCATGTGAGATTGAGTGCCAACTAGTGCCAGGTGATATGTGAGATGTTATCACATAGATCCTTTCCTCCTGTGAATTAACTATGCTGTTACCCCCTTTACAGATGGACACAGTGAGGTTTAGGAACATTTGGTCCCTTAGCTAGTAAATGGCAGAACTGAGATTTAAACCCATGTCTTGGTACAAAGCCCATGCTCTTAAACAAAAATTACAAACTGCCATAAGTGAATAAGATAAATGTACATAATTCATATGAGAAAGCAGATGTACTATTTGGACAGTTTTTTCTTTGTTATTTCTTGTTAGAATGTTTTAGATTTAAAAAGTAACAAAAGCATGTTTTTACAAGTTCAACAGTATCTGCAACTCAGTGAGTTCTTATCCCTCAGCTTAACCAATAGTAACATTCTGGCTTATATTCTTTCACAACCGATGTATATCCAAACATCTACATTAATCAAAATCCAGCATTTGAACAGTGTGGGAACAATAGCCAACAAATATTTAAAAACATGGGCACCTAGCACAGTGTCTGGCTCTTTGGTGGTACTGCATAAATGACTGAAAGGTTGAACGGTTGTATTTTGTTTTGACTGGTTTCATGCTTGCTGCGGACCCATTGGGAAGTAGGGCTGTGGTCCCCATTGTTTGTGGCATGAATGAGCCTTTGTGTGGGGGAGGGGGAAGGGAGGGAGAGCAGAAAGAAATGTCTGCATGGACCAACAGGTGTTGCGATTTGAGTGTGTCTCCCCCAAGTTCCTGTGTTGGGAACTTCATCCCCAATGCAGCAGTGCTGGGAGATGCGGCCTAACAAGAGGTGATTAGGTCATGAGGGCAGACCCCTCATGGAAGGTCTACTATTGCTGTTGTAGGAACAGGTTAGTTCTTGTGAGTGAATTTGGCCTCTGGGTCCTCTCCCTGCGTTTTACATGCTTGCTTCTGCCTTCTGCTGTGGGGTTACCCTGGCAGTGCACCATGCACTGAGATTTCACAGCCTGTAAAACTGTGAGGCAAATGCATCTCTTCTTTTTTTTTTGAGGCGGAGTCTTGCTCTGTCACCTGGGCTGGAG
>NW_012114821.1:6391849-6397655 GCF_000951035.1 Colobus angolensis palliatus
AGGCTCTGGTGGGGATCCCATGTGACTGAGTAGACACATGTCCCTGCTCCACATTTGCTGTGGAGTTGATGCTCAATAATTCATAAGTTAATTCCTGGATAAATCCGTTCATATGAGGATGGCTACAGACCTTGAGACAATTCGCAATAGGGAGGGAGCATTTTTCTTACTCACGTGTTAGGCCTGCCAGTCTGATCCATGGGTGATTAGTGGTATTAGGACTAAAGTAACCACCCTTGAACAACCAGGGGTGGATGACTATAGAAACATTTCGTGTTTCCATGATCCCTGAGACCAACCATGTTTGGTCAAAGCCTGCTGTCCTGTGCCTTCACAAGCCTTGACCCCATCCCACAACTTCCTGTCCACTTTCAGGCATAACAGAGACCAGCCCAGTCAGTTCTAGTATAAAAGTGCAGGCCTACATCACAGTGAAGTTCTCTGCCCTCCCATCATAGCCGATGCTAATGCTAAGCCATTGTCCTGAAGGACCTGGCTGGGGCTTTTTCTCTCTTCCTCTCTCTTTCTCTGGAGGGTTGGGGTAAGGATAAAGGGAAAGGAGAGGGGCAGTGGCCTCTGCTTTGATGGTCACGGTAGTAGCTCCTCTGGCCACGTTTGCCACGAAAGCTTCATTGTGTTTCGGGCATCCACGTGGTGGCTCTCTCATGGAGCGCCTCACCGCTCCCAACTTGGGAGGTCTCATCCAGTGGGAACTCCCCCATGCCCCTTCCTCCCCTGCACCTGCAGCGACCTTCACAGTGTCTTACAGCTGGAGTCTCCTATTTGTGCAGTTATCTGCTGGGCACCAACCCGGTAACTCAAGCCTCACCTCCTCCTGTGGTGTCCATTTGACTCACGGGGAGCCCGCTCACCATGTCTCAGGAGAGCAGGGGAGTGCGGATAGCCCTCCATTCCCCAGCACAGCCCCTATCCCTATTGTCTTCTCCTTCATTCACATAGGTCCAAGCAGACATGTAGTCAGGCGACACTGGAGAGGTAGGTGCAAGCCAGCCCGTGAAGGTCTGCAATGAGCACTTGGACTTTATCCAAAGGTGACGAGGGATGCAGCAGGGTTTGTCCATGAGTCTAACGATCATATTTTTGTGTTGGGCACCTCATTTGGGTCTTGTGAGGATGTGTAGGAAGTCCCAGTAAAGGCCAGGCACGGTGGCTCATGCCTGCAATCCCAGCACTTTGGGAGGCCGAGGCGGAAGGATCACTTGAGGTCAGGAGTTTGAGACCAGCCTGGCCAACATGGCAAAACCATGTCTCTACTAAAAATACAAAAATTAGCTGGATGTGGTGGCGGGTCCCTGTCATCCCAGCTACTTGGGAGGCTGAGGCAAGAGAATTGCTTGAATCCAGGTGGTGGAGGTTACAGTGAGCTGAGATTATACCATTGTACTCCAGCCTGGGTGACAGAGCCAGACTCTGTCTCAAAAGAAAAAAGAAAAAGAAAGTCAGTCTTGTGTCAGTTCACATGTTTTCTATCTTCTCAGGAAGTAAAAGTTTCAATTAAAAAATATAAGAAAGAGCTCCCTCTTACTAAGTTAAATATCCCATTGAATACCCAGTTTAGACACTTAACTCATTTATTTGTTTCTCTGGGTTACACAGATACATGATACTGCTCTGTGCCCATCACTGTTCCAGGCACAGAGGAAGAGAGACTAGATATATAATGTTTAGGTTTAAGCAGCTCAGTTGAGAAGACAGACCAATATGTAGGTAATTTTAATATTACTTGTAGAGTGCTAAAATCCATGAGTCTGTGGGAGCCTCTAAGGAACATAGTGGAACACTCCCTGCCTGGGAAATCAGGGAAGTCTTCACTGAGGAGAAGGCACATAAACCGGGTTTTGAAGGATGAATAGGAGTCTGCCTGGCAAGAAAAATAAATTCTCTCTGAGGTAACGACACAGACAATGTCAGGAGTTAGGAAAATAAGATGCAGGTGTTCAAGGAAGGGAGAGGAGTCTTTGAGGTTGAAGAATAAGGTTCATGAGGTGAAATGTGAGGTGAGGGATCAGGCTGATAAAAGGCCTAGAGGGGCCAAGAGGAGGCTTTAAGCTGGGATAGAACATGAACGAACCTGTCTTGTCCAATAACATGGAAGCTGAGGGTGAGTGAGGTCCTTTGCAAGTTCACAGAGTGCAGTCAAGGGGAATTTATAATCTGGCACAGAGGGAGGGGTCTCACTCTCAGAATGGAAACTCCTCAGAGGCTGTGTGGATTGTGTCCCCCAGGGGCAGAAATGGGAGTTTGCAGGGTCTCTTAAGAAAGGAGCTCTAAACAGCCTGGTTGCCTGAGGTTTCCTGGTATGAAACAGAGCTCTAAACTGGGACAGGGGACCTAGGGCCCAGTCTGAGCTCAGCCATTGGCCTTTCCTTCAGCTAAGACAGCCAGCATCTCAGAAGTTCCAACACTTTAGAATTCTGAGATGCACTTACCATCTTGCAAAGTAGTGAGTTTCTGGTCCCTGGAGATATCCAAGTTTAAATGGGTGTATAGGAGGTATCTAGAGGGAATTCGGGCATGGGCTAATAGAGGTTGTTGGGGTAGATCACTCCCTCTGATAGAGTTTTCTGAGTGGAATTTATATGGTGGTGCAAAAAGTACTGTCAGTGTGAAGGAAGCACTGAAAAAGATTATTTGGTAATGACAGCTCTTTTTTAATTAAGTGCTTACAGTTTGTCATGTATCTAATCTAGTTGTCTGTCCATCCATCCATCCATCCATCTATTGATATATATGTTTTAATGCTGCTATTGACTGGGGACTCAGCAACTGATGAAGTAGATTAGTATCCCCTTTTTAACAGATGAAGCAACCGAGGCTTAGAGATACTAGCTGAGGCCACGTGGCTGGAGAGTGCTGGAGACAGACACCAGGCTCAAGTCTGTGGGTCTCATGGCCCATGGCCCTCCCGCTGTGCCATCTCACATCTCAAAGGGAAGGCGCTGCATGTGGCTTCTCATTATCCTCTCCCAGAAAAAGGGGAGCCTGCTGGGATGGCACCTCCAAACTCAGTGTGGATGCTGGAGCACTATTTATACATATTGCTTCACCAGACCAGACGCTGCTCAAAATAAATTAAACAGAAATATCTTTCTGTGTCCTCAAGACTCTGTAATCTGAGACAATCTCTTGTGAAATGAATGGAGACAGTGTACTCAGTGGGGGGCTGACGGGGGGAGAGAAAAAAATTGGGAATAATTCAATACTGAAAACGTGAAAGAAATAAAAATGGGGTTATTACAGCTCTACCACGTTTGAAGAAATGAATCAAACAATAGAGAGTGGTTAAGATTTGCTTGTACTGATGGGCAGGGCAGGCTGAGGGGAGGCTGAGAAGGGCTGTCCTATCCTCCCGTATGGGTCCTGGTCCTGCCGTCTGTGCCGCCTCTTCAACCCCATAGACCCAGGGAGGTTGCAGGGGTTGGGTGGGGGAGGTGGTAAGGGTGTGTGTGTGGGGTCTCTGGATTGCTTTTGGAAGTTGGCCCTTGGAAAGGGAAGTTGAATGGGGTAATTCTGGAAAAGCATATCTAAACTGAGTTGTCAATCAAAGATGAAAGGAGAGGAAGAGAAAACAAGATATAGAGCCCAGAAAGCAGTTTAAGAAGCAGGGACTCCCCATGTGAGCTCCGCGATGAGGTGGCAGTGTCTGCTGGGTCCTGCTAAGAGCAACAAGTGCCTGTCTGTGGTTTTGAAGTGGAAGAACTCCAGCTCAAATTCGCTTAAACTTAAAAAGCGGGAGTAGGGAAATATTTGTCTCATGCAATACAGTAGCTCTGGGCACCTCTGGACTTTGGACAAAGCTGGGTGCAGGGGCTCTAGGGATGCATCTTGCCTTGTTCTCAGCATCCAGTCTGCATCAGGATCCCCCACACGCTGACACGTGGCCGTCGGCCCCCCAAACTCAGCAGCTCCAGCAGACGTATGCCTCTTTACCCAGGAACTCTAGCAGAGGGCCTGGGGATGCTTGGCTATTGTCAAATTCCAGCGTCCAGGGGGATGTGGGGCCCAAGCCAGCTCATTCTGGTCCCCTGCTACCTCCTAGCTCAAAAAGCAGGGTGCACTTCCATGAACCCCATCAGCTGATAGGAGGAGAGAGGTTTTTACTGAAAGCGAAAGACTGGCTCTGCTCTCTGAAGGAGGGAGGCTGGGAAGACAAAAGCAATTGTGGGCCCAGGTAGAAAACAGTGACTGATGTCAGGAGCCAAGCAGGGCGCCGGGTGAAAATGGCCTCCAGATGCTCTTTCTGTTCTGCACAACAGGTTGAGGTGCCGGCTCTTCTCTCCAACTCCACTTAAAGCCCATTAGACCTTCATGGGATGCAACATATGATTTAAAATATATGAGCATGTTTGCTACATGTTACCCCAAGCATAAAACTCAAACCACAACATTGAAGGCCCCCCAGTCTGCCCTGAACTGTCCCTTTCCATGGTTATCTCTGTTTCCTTCAGGAAGTCGCTGGTAATCCTGGAGTTGAGTGGTCCAGAACGTGAATCCAGCCTCTTTCATTTAATAGCCACGTGACCTGGAACAATGTCCTGGCCTCAGGGTTTCAGTCTGTGAAAGGGACAGTAACTTGCACATCAGGCTATGGTGGGGATCCCATGTGACTGAGTAGACACATGTCCCTGCTCCACATTTGCTGTGGAGTTGATGCTCAATAATTCATAAGTTAATTCCTGGATAAATCCGTTCATATGAGGATGGCTACAGACCTTGAGACAATTCGCAATAGGGAGGGAGCATTTTTCTTACTCACGTGTTAGGCCTGCCAGTCTGATCCATGGGTGATTAGTGGTATTAGGACTAAAGTAACCACCCTTGAACAACCAGGGGTGGATGACTATAGAAACATTTCGTGTTTCCATGATCCCTGAGACCAACCATGTTTGGTCAAAGCCTGCTGTCCTGTGCCTTCACAAGCCTTGACCCCATCCCACAACTTCCTGTCCACTTTCAGGCATAACAGAGACCAGCCCAGTCAGTTCTAGTATAAAAGTGCAGGCCTACATCACAGTGAAGTTCTCTGCCCTCCCATCATAGCCGATGCTAATGCTAAGCCATTGTCCTGAAGGACCTGGCTGGGGCTTTTTCTCTCTTCCTCTCTCTTTCTCTGGAGGGTTGGGGTAAGGATAAAGGGAAAGGAGAGGGGCAGTGGCCTCTGCTTTGATGGTCACGGTAGTAGCTCCTCTGGCCACGTTTGCCACGAAAGCTTCATTGTGTTTCGGGCATCCACGTGGTGGCTCTCTCATGGAGCGCCTCACCGCTCCCAACTTGGGAGGTCTCATCCAGTGGGAACTCCCCCATGCCCCTTCCTCCCCTGCACCTGCAGCGACCTTCACAGTGTCTTACAGCTGGAGTCTCCTATTTGTGCAGTTATCTGCTGGGCACCAACCCGGTAACTCAAGCCTCACCTCCTCCTGTGGTGTCCATTTGACTCACGGGGAGCCCGCTCACCATGTCTCAGGAGAGCAGGGGAGTGCGGATAGCCCTCCATTCCCCAGCACAGCCCCTATCCCTATTGTCTTCTCCTTCATTCACATAGGTCCAAGCAGACATGTAGTCAGGCGACACTGGAGAGGTAGGTGCAAGCCAGCCCGTGAAGGTCTGCAATGAGCACTTGGACTTTATCCAAAGGTGACGAGGGATGCAGCAGGGTTTGTCCATGAGTCTAACGATCATATTTTTGTGTTGGGCACCTCATTTGGGTCTTGTGAGGATGTGTAGGAAGTCCCAGTAAAGGCCAGGCACGGTGGCTCATGCCTGCAATCCCAGCACTTTGGGAGGC
>NW_012114821.1:6398365-6406328 GCF_000951035.1 Colobus angolensis palliatus
GTCCGAGGCTGTTAGTGGCAGAGATTCAACAACTGCTGGAGGCTTTTCACTCCTCACGCTGTTCCCCTTTCCAAAACGCTCCATCCCATTAATCAGATCTCAGTTCAAGTGTCCCCAACTAAGACGAGTCTTTCCTTTTTTTTTTTTTGGAAAGCAATGGTGCTTTTAATGAAACTTCTTTCAAATCTGTGAGCATGCTAGCTGTGAAGTAAATGCTTTTCCATAGGACATATTTCCAAACAATGATCACAGTGTTATGGCTAATAAGATGCTGGACAGATGAGTAGCCAAAGAATATTATAAAATATTATAATATAATATTATAAAACAACAAAATCTCATCAATGATATATCGAGGAGTCTTTCCTTTTACAGAGTATAAAAAATGTCCTACGCAAGTCACCTTCTATCACATGACCCCGTTTTTTTGTGTTCAAATCAACTATTACTCTCTAAAACCATCTCCTTTATTTATTTGTTACTTTGTTTACTTTCTCCCTTCTCTCTCTAGAAAGTAAGCCGGATGGAGGCAGGAACACTGCTACATTTGGTGATTAAGACAATGCCTGGTACACAGTCTGGGACTCAGCAAATCCTTGTTGAAGTAATTGATCAATGACTCTGAAGAACACAAAGCATAGTGAAGAAGTGGGCGATGGCTTTAGAATGAAAGTGACCATTCAAGTCACTTGGAGCCCAGGTTTAAGACATCTTCATTGTCTCAAGAATAGACAGATATGCTTCTATATCATTTACAGTTTCTAGCAGCTGGGAGAGAAACAGAAATGGCATGCAGCTCTTCTTAGGGAAGTGATAAAAATAAAAAATATGACTGATAATAATTTTGAATTCTGTAGCATAAAGAAGGAGGTCTGGAAAACATGTCTCACTTTTTCCATCTCCTCCTCCAATCATCTGAATCCTTCTGCGAGTTGGCAGTGTAGGGCTGAAGCCAATTCCATTGAAATCATTGGGATGTCTGAGTGGACAGGAGGCAAGGACTGAATAGTTGCTGTTGCTCGTTAGAAGGACCAAACACTCCTGATGGCCAGAGCTCTTTTTTTATCTCTGCACCTGCCAGTTACCTGATCAAGCACTGCCATTCTAGAGAGTGACAGAGACCAAGCCTTCCGGTTAAATGAAAAGAGCACAGAATCTAGGATCATAATGACCTGGGACTAAATCCCTCTTCTACCCCTTCCAGGTGGTGTAGTCTTCAGCACGTTTTTTCACTGCCCAGAACATGAGGTTACTCGGCTGTAATAACTGCTTTGCTAGCCTCTTGTGAAGAATAAAGCAATGCAGGAGAAACAGCCAGTACAGTCCTGGCTGCTATTTATATCATCTGCGTCATCATACCTTTGCCATATCTGGTACCCTACAGTCGACTGGATCAGCTGCCATTTTTATTTATTTACTCGTTCAACAAATATTTATTGAGCAACAACTTTGTGCCAATGGTTAAATGTCAGGGATCATGATAGGTAAGACCACTTTGCTCATCAAGAAACTTATGACCTAGTGGCTCATGCTTATAATCCTAGCACTTTGGGAGGCTGAGGTGGGTGGATCACCTGAGGTCAGGGGTTCAAGACCAGCCTGGCCAACATGGTAAAACCCCATCTTTACTAAAAATACAACAATTAGCTGGACATAGTGGTGCATGCCTGTAATCCCAGCTACTCAGGAGGCTGAGGCAGGAGAACTGCTTGAACCCGAGAGGCGGAGGCTGCAGTGAACTGAGATGGCCCCACTGCACTCCAGCCTGGCCATTAGAGTGAGACTCCATCTCAAAAAAAAATTATATATTATTTTATATAATAAAATATAAAAAGACATATTAATGCACACAAGTTCAAAATACCAACCGGCATAATAACACGAGAATCTGTTAACCAGACAGCACTGACTGAACCCTTGAGTATATTGTATCTCACCATCCCTGGATTTTCTTGGCTAAACCAGATCTTCTTATTTTCTGCCTCATGTCCCCATTTAAAGGTCCTAGGATTTTCTCAACCTTTTTTATCCATAAACTGGTTCTGAGTGAATATACTCTCTGTATTCACGTCTGGCATGGTGAAAGGTGGCAGGGCATGGTTTTGGCACTTATAGGACTTACATTGTGATTGGACAATACAATGGACAAAAATAAATGAAGGATAAAAAGAGGGAGGGTAGAAAAAGGAGAAAGGGGAGAATGAAGATGAGGGGGAAGAGGAAGACGAGGAGAGAAAGCAGCAGGAATGGTGTTAGAATAAGGAGTAACATATGGGATTGATGTGAGCAGGTCACATTTCTAATATATCCTTGCATCTGCAGCATGTGACTGAAACTGTACCTGTAGCTGGGTGAAGAAAGAAATGAGAAAAAATGGAAATAATCTGTGACTAAGTATTAGGTTTTTTTGGTATTTTTGTTTTCTTAAAGATGATAATGCTTCCTTGTAGGGAATCTAGTGTAGAGGGAAATAAGAGAGCAAGGAAGGAGACCAGTTAGGAGGTTGTTGCTGTGCTCCAGGCAAGAGAGAAAGGAGGCTTGGTCTCCACCAGCATGAGTGGAGAAGGGGAGGTATTGCAGACCTGAGGTGTACCGGGATAGGAGAGCTGATAGGGCTATAGAACATATGTTCTATATGGGCAGTTAGCTGAGCAACAGGAACAAAGCTTGTCTTCAGGGGCCTCAGGGTAGTCTTTACTCTTAGGGAGACATTTCAGTAAGTTGGTCTTTGCTTTCCCTTTATCCCTGAGGGATATTTTTGCTGAATAGAAGATTGTGGGTTGACAGTTCTCTTTCAGCACTTGAAGAATGTTGTGCCATTTCCCCCTGGTTTCTTGGTTTCAAGTAAGAAATCAGCTGTCATTTGTGTTTCTACCATAGGCAATGTGTCATTTCTCTCTAGATTCTTTCAATATATTTTACTTGTCTTTATTTGGTTGTCAGAAGTTTGATTATGATGTATTCGAGTATACATTTCTTTGGGTTTATTCTGTTTGGGGATAAATAGAATCTACAACTTCTAGGATCTCAGCAAGTTTGAGAATTTATCATCCATTATTTCTTTGAAGTTTTTGAGCTCCGTACTCTTTCTTCTCTCCCTGGATTGCTGTGATACGAAAGTTACATACATTGTTATTGTTCATAGATTCCTGGGGCTCTGCTCATTTTTTTTTCCAGTCTGTTTTCTTGCTGTTGCTCAGATTGGGTAAATTCTATTGGTCTGTTGTTTCAGTTTGCTGATTTTTTAGTCAGTTGTCTCATTTCCAGTCTAGTTTTAGGCCTCTGCTGTATGTTTTCTAAATGTTGTTATTGTATTTTTTTTTTAGCTCTTAAATTACTCTTTGTGTCTGTTTTACATCTCCTATTTTTTTGCTGAGAGTTTCTATTTTTTCATGTTTCAAGAGTGTCTGTTATGTTTTATTCAAGCATTTCTATGACTTCTGCTTTAAAAATATTTGTGAGAAAATTTGGGTTATTTCAGCATTGGAATCAGCTGATCGAATTTTCTCATTCAAGCTGTAATTACCCTGATTCTTAGTGTAATGAGTTATTTTCAGTTGTATCCTCAACACTGGCCATTATTCTGATAAACTCTGGATTGTATTTAATTTTATTGTTTAGTAAACAGTCACCTCATTTAGGTATAGTAAGATGGCCTAAGTGAGGATAGACGTTCAGCTCCTGGCTGGGCTTTGCTGATACCACCCCAGAAAAATACAGGTTTTTTTTTTTTTTTTTTTAAGAGACAGGTTCTTGCTCTATCACCCAGGCTAGAGTGCAGTGGTGTGTTCATAGCTCACTGCAGCTTCAATTTCCCGGGTTCAAGCAATCCTTTTGCCTCTACCTCCCGAGTAGCTGGGACTACAGGTGTGTACCACTACACCAAACTAACCAGGTTTTTTGTTTGTTTGTTTGTTGGTTTAAGGTAAAAATACACCATACAATACTCTTTACCATAAAAGTCACAGGAAAATATTGGATCAGGGGAAGAAAATTGAAGATACGGAAGTACTGTAGCATGCTCACTTACATTACAAAGTGTAGTAATTGAAAGGGAAGCTGACACTAAGGTCAGAGATGGGACATATGGGGCTCCTCTCCCTCCGCTGACTCACCTAAACACTGATACTACTGAAAGCTCTGTTTTCTACTCCTTCTGTACTTTTCCAGGAGTATCTCCAGCTCCAGTTTCTCTTCTGAGCCATAGACTCAAGTGTCCATCTGCCTTTGATCTCTCCTTGTGACTGTTTTACAGGTACCTCAAATTTACCTCAGTGTTTCCAGCCTGCACTCTTCATCCAGTCCCCTCACTGACGGGCTCCCTGATGCTCAAACTGGAAATCTGGGCTTGCTTCCAGATGTTCTTCTCCCTCAGTCCCCTGCTCCCTGCCCGTCACCAGTGTCATGGAATCTGCAGCTGGACCACTTTGCCCATGGATATGTTATGGAAGGTTGTTGGGATTTCGGTTTGAATCGTTGCACTAGAACACCTCATTGGTCTCTCTAGTCCATCCTTGTCAACAGAGTTTCCTGAATCGCATGGGTATATGCCACTCGCATGCATGTAAACATCCACTGGCCCCAGGGGCTATCCAAGCATGTCTGAACCTTTTCTCTGGGTCACTGCACAAGTCTCCAGGCTTTCTTATTAATGTTCTTTCCTTACACTTGAATGCCTTCCTCCCCATGAATTCCTATCTTCTGCTCCAGCCTGAACTTTCATTGTTTTCTGCATCTTTTCCTCCAAACTACTGTGCTCCTTGGCTCATTCTATGAGTAATAACAGATGGGAGGTGGGCTATTTCCTGGTGAAGGCAGCCCTTGTCCTTTTGCCTACTTCCCACTCATCTTTCCAGACTCAGTTCAGCATCACCTCCTCCAGGAAGCCTTCCCTGACCTCCCAGGCCCAGGATAGGTACTTGTCCACTCAGCTCCCATGACACCATGTCCACTGACCATATGGAAATATAAGCATTTACTTCCTTGTCTGTCTCCACCATTAGGCTGCAAGCTCCTTGGACAATGTGTAATGTAAAATGCCTACCAAGCATTTAGGGCATAATTGAATTAGAGACTAAAACAAAGAAATACACAGTACCCCTATACAGTCAACATCAACCGAGTTCTCTGAAATGCTCAGGTGAACACATCTCCCCTTGATAGCCAATTACAGTAATGGAAACCTTTTACTTTATAAAAATTATCACTTCCATTGTCTCATGTAATCTCTTTCACAGATCGCTGAAGTAGGGGATATTGTTCCCATTTTATAGTTGAGGAACCTAAATATTGGAAAGTAATAAAAGTAGTGTGGCTTAAGCACCATCTATGTCCAGGTGTATTTTAGGCTTTTTATATATAGTAACTCATTTAATTAACCTCCCCCCAAAAAAACCTGTGAGATAAGTTTTTTAATCCCCACTTCCTACATCAAAGAGTTGACGTCCAGAGTGGTTAAGCGAATTCCCCTAGTTTGCACAGCTAGTAAGCAGCATAATTGGAATTTGAACACAGGGATGCTGATTGAAAAGCTTAATCATTATGCTAGCTGCCCCAAGAGTAGTCAGACACCTGTGACAGTGTCTGGTCTGGCATGTAGAAAGTACTCAGTCTATATTTGTTGACTGAAGAGGACTTGCTCCAAGCTCCACAGAGTTGAGTTTCGAATCCAGGATGCAGGCAAGCTTGACTGGGCTCCCAGGAAGCCCTCTTAAGACAGAAGCTGCCTGATTCTATCTTCCCCTCTCTGATCAGCAAGTGCAGTTTCCATCACAGACAGCTCAGCAGGACTGTGCCAGTGGTTCCGAGCTGGGTCTGTGATAGAAGGACACAGTTCAGTGGTCTGGACACAGACGTACTATGTGCTTATGTCCCAGCCAGATTCCTGCCCAGAACATTGCCCATCACCCCAGCAACACATCAGCAGTGCCTCATTCCCCCAGCCCCCACCTCAATGGGTAGAGGCCAGACCCTCTGACTCAGACAGAGCTCGAACTCTGCCCAGGCTGCCCTAGCAATCTGCCGAATCTCATTCTCTCTCTCTAAATTGCTTTCTGCTCAGTGTTCTTCCTCCTCCCTCCTCTGGGTCTCTGAATGGGAATGCTGGTTACTATGGCAATGGGCTGGCTTGTGGAAGGAACTCAGCTCAGTAAATTAATTGCTGGACTTTTGGGAGACTAATGGCAGAGCTCTGCCTCCCAGGGACAGGGGTGTGGCCTACGTCCTGCCAGCTTGGCAGCTAATCCCTGAAAACAGCTCAGGGCTGGGTGAGAGAGAGAAGATGGAATAATGGTACCCCATGCATGCTGGGGCTGCAACCTGAGATGGGCTGGGGAGCATGGAGGGGATGAAGTTCCAGAAACCTCATGTTTGGTGAACACCTACTCTGTGCCAGGGCCTGTGCTGCAGGATTTACAGAAATCATTTCCTGTAATCCTTACCATACTCCCTGACAGAGTAGAGATCATCCCTTTCTAATGGTTGAGGAAACCGAGTATAAGAAATGTTCATTCGTGCCACCAAACGGCAAAGCTAGGATTCCATACCAGGGCTTCCTCACTCAGTAAACGTTTTGTTATAAACACTCCATTTATTTCTGGGTAGAAAGCCGTTCTCTTTTCCACAATCTCTTCCAGAAGATAGAAGCAGAGGGAACACTTCCTAACTCATTCTATGAGACCGGCATGGCCCTAATACCAAAACCAAATGAGGACATTACAAGAAACTACAAACCAGTAACTCTCATGAACATGGGTGTAAAGATCCTCAACAAAATATTCACAAATCAAGCAACATATGAAAATAATTATGCATCACAACCAAGTGGGATATGTCCCAGGTATGCAAGGCTGCTTCAGTATCTGAAAATCAATTAATGTTATTCATCACATCAACAGGATAAAGAAAGTCATGCTCTTCCCTCTCGGGGGTTAACTGAAAGTTTCTTCTGCAGCAAATTTTTCCTTTCTCTTTCAATGCTCTTGTCCTCTCCTTCTTGTGAACTGGGCGGTACATAGTTTGGTGTTTGACTATATCCTTTGCTTTTTTCTCTCATCGTTTCTGTACTTATGAAGTAAGTGTTGCTCCAGCCAGATTGCAAACATCCTGGGAGAAGCAATGTTGCTGAGTGACTTGAGTATGGACCTATGGTTAGATTGTTTGGGATTGAATCCTTCCCATGACTCCTAGATGTGGGAGTCACGGGAGGATTACTTAAGCCCAAGTTCTTCAGTTTCTTACTCTGTACAATGGGGCTAATTGTACCTACTCTTCAGATTAAATGAATTATTATTTATAAAGCCCTTAAAGTAGCTACTGTACTTATGAGCATATAATGTACGTTAATGGTTTAGTGCTGGAAAGAACATGGGCTTTGGTGCCCTTCGGATCTGATGCCAAAACCAGCTGTCATTACTAGGGCTGTGTGCTTAGGGAAGTGGTCTATCCTTCCTGAACCCAGGTTCCTCACTGGTAAAGGGGGTGATTAGTACTAATTTGCAAGTCTGCTGTGATTACTCTGTTTCTAGAACATTTTCATCACCTGAGACAGAACATCTGTCAACCATTAAGCAATAAGAGAGAGATCTTTCTTCTGATTTAGATCTTTAACTTTTGTCACTAGAGTTTCATAGTTTTCAGTGTATATGTCATTGTTGATTACATTTATTCCTAACATTTTATCCTTTATGATGCTATCATAAATGAAATCATTTTCCTCGTTTTATTTTTGCATTGTTCATTACTGGTATACAGAAACACAACAAACTTTTTTTTTTTTTGGTGGAGTCTCACTCTGTCGCCAGGCTGGAGTACAGTGGTACGATCTCGGCTCACTGCAACCTCCGCCTCCAGGGTTCAAGCAATTATCCTGCCTCAGCCTCCTGAGTAGCTGGGACTACAGGCTCAATGCTGCCACGCCCGGCTAGTTTTTTTTTGTTTTTGTTTTTGTTTTTGTTTTGTTTTG
>NW_012114821.1:6406738-6410026 GCF_000951035.1 Colobus angolensis palliatus
GCCACCTTGGCCTCCCGAAGTTTTCGGATTACAGGCGTGAGCCACTGCACCCAGCCCGCAACAAACTTTTGAGTGCTGGTTTTGTATCTTATACTTTGTTGAATTTGTTTATTGGTTCTACCAGTTTTGGGGGGATTATTTGAGTTTTTGCACATATACGATCATGCCACCTGTAGCTGGACATGGTGATATGTGCCTGTAGTCACAGCTACTTGGGAGGCTGAGGCAGAAGGATTGCTTAAACCCAGGAGTTTGAGGCTGCAGTGGGCTATCATTGTGCCACTGAACTGTAGCCTGTGTAACAGAGTGAAAACCCATCCCTAAAAAAAAATAATGCCATCTGCAAATAGAGATAATTTCACCTCTTCCTTTCCAAGTTGAATGCCTTTTATTTCCTTTTCTTACCTAGTTGGTCTGGCCAGAACTTCCAGTAGCATGTTGAGGAGATATGGCAAAGAAACATCCTTGTTTTGTTCTTGGAAAAAATTTCAGTCTTTCACCATTGAGGATGATGTTAGCTGTTTTTCATAGATGGCCTTTATTGTGTTAAGGAAGTTTTTTTATGGTCTTAGTTTATTTATTTATTTTTTTATCATGAAAGGGTGCTGGATTTTGTCAAATGCTTTTTCTGCATCAATTGGGTTCACTGTGTGGTCTGTTACATTGATTAATTTTTGTATGTTGAACTACTCCTGCCTTCCTGAGCTGAATCTCACTTGGTCATGGTGTCTGTTACTTTTCATATGCTGCCCAAATTTGATTTGCATTTCTTTTGGTAAATATTTTTGCATTTATGTTTATAAAGGATATTGGTCTTTAGTTTTCTCTATTCTTGAGTATTTAGAAAGATACATGATAAAAATTTCTCTAAAAACTTGGAGATTACAACATTGATAAAGCCCAGTTTCTGCAATGAGGGAAATTATCAAATTTCTAGAGGCTGGGAAAATACTGAACAACGATGGATGATCCATTTTATTCCCCGCCGTCAACAGCCACCGTCTTTCTTATTTCACAAGACAACAGTGGCTCAGTAGTTGCAGCTCATATTTGGATTTGTTGTATCCATTGAGTTCAGGGAGAGAGTGTGGGTTTAGTGCCCAGAAGAGGCGTGTTTCAGCCCCAGTCCCTTCTTCCATCAACTGAGTGACCTGGGGAGAGACACATACCTTCTCTCCACCTCAGTGTCCTCCTTTACCCAGTGGAAATGATGATGCCTGCCCTGAAGGGTCACATGAGCTCATGCATTAACCAGATACTGCCTAGCACATGGTAGATAATAAGTAATAATCAGTTACTTTCATAGTTCCTTGATGATGTCTATGTTCTTCTAATGAATGACTTCTAGCTACCCCAATGTAATATGATACTATAACAGCATCAGATGCTGGCCGTTCATCATTCATTCATCAATCTAATGCTTATTTAGGTGACCACTACATGCTAGGAGCTGTTCTAGGTGCTGGCAACAGAATGGACAAGTCCAACAAGTCCTTGTCTCCATACAGCTGTGAAGCATAACGGGCTGGGCAATCAGCTCTGACTTGCCAAGATTCTGTGCCTCTCCCCTGGACCATCTGTCTCCTGACCTTGGAACTCTGACTGCCCTTATGTGTTCCATTTTTGGACAGTGCCTTTCTTCCTGTTCCTGTAGCTGCCTCCTGCTGCTCTCTGAGGCAGGAGTCTGAATGACAATATCATTCAGACTATTATACTGTGTGCTCTCACAAGTGGCCTGTAGTGCCCTGGTAAGATGAGTGTACTTTGTCCTGAAGGTGGTAGGAACCAGATTATACCTCTCCTGAGAGCAACCCGCATACCTCTTGTGCATGGGGGAACTTCCCTAAGTATCTAGCAGATGCCATTCCTTCTGCCTGAAATTATCACCTACTTTCTGTCTGGCTGAGTCCTGCTCAGCCTTCCAAACTCGCTTTGGAAGGAAGTTGGGAAGCCTGAACTTCCCCTAAAATAGTCAGGTGATGAACATCCCCGCCTCTCTGCCTTCCCCCACAACCCCTTGGGCTTCTTTCTACCAGCATTAACTTGATCCTCCCTCCCCCGGTGTGTGTCTTACATGTGTCACAGGGTCATTGAGAACCTGTGCAGGGTAGGCTCAGTGTCATTTATCTGCCTATCCTCAGCACCTGGCACAGGAGGGCAACTCGTGAATATTTCCTACATGAAGAAATCAATAGTGAAATGTATACTGTTTTCCCTATCCAGGACATTGGCTTTAACAATGAAAAATACCTTTAGAAATGTACAGCCACATGAAAATAAAATATACAGAAGGGAAAATACACTTAGCTAAGAAGCCTCGTGGAACAAAGAAATGCATAGCAAACAAGCCACAATGCCTCTTCTGTTGAGTTACCAAAGATGGAAGGAGTGATAATACTCAATGCTCCCAAGTAGGTGGTGAGAGGGGCACCCACACACTCACACACTGCTGGAGGCGGTGGACATTGGTACAACCTTTTTGGAAAGCAATTTGGCGATACGAGTCAGGATGCTTCCAAAACCCTTATGACCCCCTAAGTGTTTTACTACAAATCTACACTTAGAAAATAATTACACATGGGTAAGACTTAGGTGCAAAGATGTCCTCTGTAGCATATTCAATAAATAAAATGGCCTACTAAATGTCCCAAAGTAGAAATTGCAATGAAAACAATAGTGCTAGTGCCACAGGTATAGTTCTAGGTAGCCAGTAATGGTGACTTTTTTTTTTTTTTTTTGAGACAGAGTCTCGCTCTGTCGCCCAGGCTGGAGTGCAGTGGCCGGATCTCAGCTCACTGCAAGCTCCGCCTCCCGGGTTTACGCCATTCTCCTGCCTCAGCCTCCCGAGTAGCTGGGACTATGGGCGCCCGCCACCTCACCCGGCTAGTTTTTTGTACTTTTTTTAGAGACGGGGTTTCACTGTGTTAGCCAGGATGGTCTCGATCTCCTGACCTCGTGATCCGCCCATCTTGGCCTCCCAAAGTGCTGGGATTACAGGCTTGAGCCACCGTGCCGGGCCAATGGTGACATTTTTAAGGCATTTTTAATAGGCCAGACATTGCACAAGATACAATCTTAAGAGAGACTGGCTGGGCGTGGTGCCTCACGCCTGTAATCCCAGCACTTTGGGAAGCCAAGGTGGGTGGATCACGAGGTGAGGACTTTCAGACCAGCCTGGCCAACATGGGTAAGCCCCATCTCTACTAAAAATACAAAAATTAGACAGGCGTGGTGGCGGGCACCTGTAATCCCAGCTACTCGGGAGACTGAGGCAGAGAATTGCTTGAA
>NW_012114821.1:6410786-6459522 GCF_000951035.1 Colobus angolensis palliatus
ATATATATATATATAAATAAAAGAGAGAAAACATCCCCAGCATGGAAAGGGGATGGAGAACAGCCTGTGACCTGAGGTCAAATCCCAGCACAACCACTCACAGCTGAGACTTTAATCCCCCCATGCTGTACTTTTTTCATGAGATATTGGTACCTAGCTCATAGCATGAATGTGAGGCTCCAATAAAACAATATGTGGACAAAAACTGCTTAGCCCATTTCTTGAAGCAGACTCTTAATACTCTTTTCTATTAGTAATAGGCACCAAAGTAATCTTTTACTGTTGAAAAAATCAAAAAGATCAAGTTTGGGTGCTAGTAAGTCCTAGGCAGAATAGAGACAGGAAATGTGCTTGGATGAGTCTATGCTCAGAAACTGCCAAAAGTCCAGATTCTCTGAGTTCACTATTTCCCTAAGGTAGCCGAGTCATCAGCCTCCCCTTCTTTCTTTCCTTTTCTTCTCTCCCTTCCTCCTTTCCCTCTTCTCTTCCCTTCTCTTTTCCTTCCCTTCAAATATGAACATTAACTGAGCACCAATTCTGTGCTGGGCTTTGCGCCGGCCACCAGTACTACAGAAACCAGTAAGACACAGTCGCTGCTTTCAAAGACCCTCCTCACTAGGCCACAGGGGAGCCAGGCCCTGGGCAGACGATCACAGCCTGGCATGACACAGGCTGTGCCTGGGACCCCTGCCAGATCCCATGGGAACAAGTACGTGTTTAACCCTCAAGTGAGAAATATGACTGGATGCATCCATCCACTCATTCATCAGGGAGGTGGCAAAGGACCAGAGGGGAGAAGGTGATATGGGGAATAATTTCTCCAGATGTAAGCATCCAGATATCAGCCCCAAAGCCTGCAGAGGGTACCAGGAGATGTGGGAAAAAAGATGGAAGTCTGTGGGCAAAATTTGGAGGATAGATATAACCTGAATGGGTTGTTGGAAAACAAAAGTTCCATACAAAATTTTTGAGGCATTTGATATAAGCCCAGCACAGGGCCATAAATCTGTTTGATGAGATGCATCTAAAAATGCTGTGCTAAAAGCTGTGTGAGACCAGGCGTGGTGGTTCATGCCTGTAATGCCAGTACTTTGGGAGGCCGAGGCAGTCAGATCACCTGAGGTTGGGAGTTCGAAACCAGCCTTACCAACATGGAGCAACCCCATCTCTATTAAAAATACAAAATTAGCCAGGTGTGGTGGCACACACCTGTAATCCCAGCTACTCAGGAGGCTGAGGCAGGAGTATTGCTTGAACCCAGGAGGCGGAGGTTGTGGTGAGCCTCCAGCCTGGGCATCAAGAGTGAAATTCCATCAAAAAAACAAAAAAAAAAAAAAAAGCTGTGTGATACATTAGCATTTGGTGAATATAGTGGGTAGGAGGGATTTGAGGCAGGGGAGTATCTCTAGACTTAACCCTCCAGGGGCTAAGGGGTTGCAGGTGCAGCAGAGACACTTAGACTTGATGTAGAATGGGGGTCTGGCTTTCTTTGGAGTAATGCATCTGCTGGTTATAGGGTGTCCAGTGCCTGCTCCACCACTTCCAGGAGTGTGACCTTGGGCAAGTTATGTGATCTGGCTGAGATCAGGTATAACAGGCAGAATAGGAATGACCACAGCCACTCCATAGGGAGTTGGAAGAACTGATTGAGCATCTGGAGGTCAAGTGGACTGGGGGCATTACAGGATGGAGAAGCAGCCTGGATAGAGTGCAGGGTGAGAGCATGTTTGTGTCCTTGAAGCCACAAATAATTCCTAGTGGCAGCATGTGACTCCAAGCTGCAGTGGACATGCCAGTTCATAGGATGTCATTTCATGGTTCTCTGCAGAATTATCTGCACAAATATTTGTGTCCTTGGAGCCACAAATAATTCATCTACTGCTCCTGCAGCAGATGAAGCCCGGTGGCTCATGATTTCAAATGTGCATTCAGCTAGCTTATCCTGTGTGTGCGTGTGTGTGTGTGTGTGTGCATGCGCATATGCACATGGGTGTATTTCAGGGGGATAATCCCAGAAATTCATTTACCTATGCTTGTCATCAGGCACAGCCCTGTTGATATTTTCTTCACAGTTAATCCAGGTTTTTGGAGGTTCCCTTGTGATTCATTTTAACATTTTAGATTGTCATTGATGAAGAGTGAAAATGTCAACATAATTCAGAGAAAGATCAGCAACAGAAACACGTACAGACACCCACGAGCTCACTCCCCTGCCACATGTTTTTTATGTTTCGATAAGCCCTCCTAGCCCTGGTCCAGGGTGCTGGTGGTGGCACGTGACTCCGGGCTGCAGCGGACATGCCAGTTCATAAGATGTCATTTCATGATTCTCTGCAGTCTTCCCTCTGGTCATTGTAAATACTGGCATCAGATTGGTACTTTACAAAGGGTAAATGAGTTTGGTCCCAACGTACTCTCTTGCCACCATCTTAACATTTTTCTGTTTATTAGAAACTTTTAAAAAGTATTCACCAATTATTTGAAGCAGAATAACCCTTATGAGGATGGTTTGCCCAACTGCCTTTGAGATAACTTCCTTACCATTGCAAACACTGAGGTCCAGGAATCCTTTGAAGAATTCTTCATTAGTTCTTTCCTTCATAGGTACTTACTGACCGTGCGTAAATGCTCTAATCTTCCATGCCCAGTGAGGTTGGCCTGGCCTCAGCCTCTAGGGATCAAGCAGTCCAAAGGGCTGACAATGAAGCAAATGGAGAATTAGAGTCACAGTCTCCTGCTGAGGAGCTCAGGGTTCACTTGCAGGCAGCTGAGCAGTGACCCCCTCAATCCATAGGGAAGTGAGGGGTCTGGGAAAAATTTTCCAGAAGGGGAGCATCTGAGCTGAGCATTGCCAGAGGCTCCCAGGGTAGGTGTGAGGATTTTAGGTAGAGGGAAGCCCTCCCACAGGCGCAAAGGGAGGTGTGGTGCACCTGGAACCTGCAGGAAATGGCTAGAAAGTTCATGGCTACCAAGTGCGGCATGAGGGAGTGAGGCGAGGTGAGAGGCCAGGCTGGACAGGGGTGGGTGGAACGTGGCAGTCCCCTGTGCCGTATTCAGATGAGGACAGTGATACTGAACGATTTTAGGTGGTGTATTAGTCCATTTTCACGCTGCTAGAAAGAACTGCCCAAGACTGGGTGATTTATAAAGGAAAGAAGTTTCATTGACTCATTGTTCTGCATGGCTGGGGAGGCCCCAGGAAACTTACAGTTATGGAGGAAGGGGCAGCAGGTGCTTCTTACATGGTGGCAGGCAGGAGAGCGAGTATGTGAGAGAGCAGGAAAAACTACCATTTATAAAACCAGCAAATCTCCTGAGAACTCACTCAATATCACAAGAACAGCATGGGGGAAACTGCCCCCATGATCCAGTCACCTCCTATCATGTCCCTCCCTCGACACGTGGGGATTTCAGAGAGGGAGATACGGGTGGCAACACAGAGCCAAGCCATGCCAGGCAGGATGTGGTGTGGAGTCCTCAGGTGCAAGGCCCTCTCCTACTCCCTTCTGCAAGCCCATCTGCTAATTGGATGGCTGGGGGGACCCAGGCATACATCCATGAAGGGAGGTCACACTTGGCTCTGCTCTGGAAGGTTACACATTGGCTGCCTGGAGTTGAATCCGGGAGGGAAGATGGGTTGGAAGGCTGGGCGTGGGGGAATCCCCCTGGGCGGGGCCCAGAGTTTGCCTCTCACAGACTTTCAGCTTGAGAGCCTTCTCTAAGGGTGTCTTTCTCCACACAGGCCATGCTGCAGTAGACCCTCACAGCGTCTCTTCCTGGCCAAGAGAAGCCTGTCCCCAAGAACAGGAGAGCCATGGTCGGCCTCCGAGGGAACGCTGTGGCCGGCCTCCTCTGGATGCTGCTGCTGTGGAGTGGGGGCAGCGGCTGCCAGGCTCAGCGGGCAGGTGGGGCCACCATGGGCTGTGCCATGCTGTGCTGGGGACAGAGCAGACAGCATGTGTCTGAGCATGGGCTGTGGTGTGTGCACGCAAGTGAGCTCACAACTGACCGTGTGAGAGAGAGGGAGAGTCTGGAATCCAAGTGTGAGTCAGCTGCCCTCCAACGTAGGGACAGAAACTCACCAGCTGCTCAGCAAGGGCCTGTGTGTGTCTGAGAGTGTGTGTATGAGTGTGTGAGGAGGTGCGAGGGTGTGAGGGAGTGTGAAGGAATGTGGGGAGTGTGAGTGTGTGGGACTTTGAAGTGTGTGAGGGAGTGAGAGAATGTGTGTGAGTTTGAGGAAGAGTGTGGGGGAGTGTGTGTGAGTTTGACAAAGTGTGTGGGAGTGTGGGGCAGTGTGAGCTTGAGGGAGTGTGTGGGGGAGTGAGAGTGTGTGTGAGTTTGAGGGAGTGTGTGAGGGAGTGTGAGGAAGTGTAGGAGTGTGTGTTTGACGAGGGAGTTCGAGGGAGTGTGTATGAGTCTGAAGTGTGGGGGAGTGTGAGGGAGTTTGAGGGAGTGTGTGAGGGAGTGTGAGAGTGTGTGAGTTTGAGGGAGTGTGTGAGGGAGTGTGAGAGTGTGTGAGTTTGAGGGAGTGTGTGAGGGAATGTGAGAGTGTGTGAGTTTGAGGGAGTGTGTGGGGGAGTGTGTGTGAGTTTGAGGGAGTGTGTGAGGGAGTGTGAGAGTGTGTGAGTTTGAGGGAGTGTGTGAGGGAGTGTGAGAGTGTGAGTTTGAGGGAGTGTGTGAGGGAGTGTGAGAGTGTGTGAGTTTGAGGGAGTGTGAGAGAGTGTGTGTGAGTTTGAGGGAGTGTGTGAGGGAATGTGAGAGTGTGTGAGTTTGAGGAAGTGTGTGGGGGAGTGTGTGTGAGTTTGAGGGAGTGTGTGAGGGAGTGTGAGAGTGTGTGAGTTTGAGGGAGTGTGTGGGGGAGTGTGTGTGAGTTTGAGGGAGTGTGAGGGAGTGTGAGGGAGTGTGAGAGTGTGTGAGTTTGAGGGAGTGTGTGAGGGAATGTGAGAGTGTGTGAGTTTGAGGGAGTGTGAGAGTGTGTGAGTTTGAGGGAGTGTGTGAGGGAGTGTGAGAGTGTGTGAGTTTGAGGGAGTGTGTGGGGGAGTGTGTGAGTTTGAGGGAGTGTGTGAGGGAGTGTGAGAGTGTGTGAGTTTGAGGGAGTGTGTGGGGGAGTGTGTGTGAGTTTGAGGGAGTGTGTGAATACGTGTGGCGATGTCAGTATGCATGTGAGTGTGAATGTGAGGGGATGGGTGTGTGTTCGTGTGAGAGGAGGAGAGAGTGTGACAGAGGGAATGAGTTGCTTTAACATGTCTTGATCAGTCACATCCTGGGTTGTGAGCCTGTCTCTACCAAGTGTGTGCAGGTTTGGAGCTCGGGGAGTAGGCCCTGGTGAGGACCTGGCTGTGTTGTCCTGTGAAGGTTCTGGGACACATTCTGGGGACGTGTACACACTGGAGCCCACTTAGCAAAGGCATCCAGGACGGTGAGAAAAGTGTGTTTATGTAGTAGACCCGGTAATTGGGAAAGTTGACTGGAGATGAGAAGGCCCGGGGCAGGAGGGGAGCGACATGGCAACATGGTTTTGCTAACCTGTATGAGGGCTCCTGCCCTGGGGGAAGGCACGGGTCAGTGCTTAGTTGTGAAGGAGGGATCAGGGTCCACAGCCTCGGCATAGAGCCTGCACACTAGGGTCCTTAATACACAGACAGGTGCAACGTTTTGTGTACTGCCCACAAGGTGGCCAGGGAGACTGCCTGTCATTAGATCCAGGAAGCAAAATGCTGGGCCCATCTTACAGGAAGTGATATTCTAAGGCTTTTCTCCCTGGACTTAAAAAAGAAAGGTTGACATTATTTCTTTATTGAATTTACAGAGTTATCTCATGCTTTTTTTTTTTTTTTTTTTTCCTGAGCCTCTGAAAGCCTGGCTAGCTGGAAGGGCAGTACTAACTGTAGACATCCTGTTTTACATGCAGGGAACATGAGATTTCTGCGCCCATCTAGCCAACCCCAAACGCACAGCCAATGCACAGGATTATCACATTGAAAAGCAAAAAGGCCCTAGGGTGGTCTCCTCCGTGCCCTCATTTCAGAGTGGAAAGTGGTGGGCCCAAGGAAAGCACTCACCTGCCAGCAGTGGCATAGCTCCTGCCTTAGCAGAGTCAAGGCCAGAAGCCAGGGCACCCGTCCCAGTTCAGATCTCTTCTCTCCACATTGCACTCCAGCCTCACGGGCACACAATCCCGCCTGTTCCCTGGCCTCTGGGAGAAAATGTGCCCTGAGCTCAAAAGGGCCCCTTGGGGAGGCCTCCTGAACAAATGAAACTTCTGTAGCCTTCAAACAAATTTGCTCTAGGATTAAAGCCTGCAGGCCGGGTTCTGCCTGGCCCTCAGCAGCAATTATCCTGAACAGACTGGGACATTATTGTCCCAAGCACAAAAGAGTGACCTTTTGTGTCAAGGAGAAAAACTCCCCAGGAATTATCTCCAAGTCTGCACATCTGGTCAAACACACTCCAGAGTTCTAATCCTGTTAGGGATCAGTCCTGCTAAGGCTGGGATATAACTCAGTGCCTGACATGCAGATTGTCACTTGGATTTTTAAAACTAGAGGGAAAGGTAGGTGTGGAACATTCAAGGGTGGCATTGGCTCAGACCACATAGGGAAGCATTGGTGGGAGTATGTGTGTAAATACGTATAGCTTTATTGTTTTTCTGTTTTTTGAACTTTATTGCTTGCAAATATAAAAGCAAAAAATACAAAAAATAAAATTCACTCATAGTTCTGCTTACCAGAGGTAAGCAAGTATTTCCTTCTCAGGTTCTGTCATGCATACATACATATACAATTGTGCGTGCACACACACGCACATAGGTTTTCTTTCCAGAAATTCTATGTTACACATACCATTTTATAAACAGCTTTTCACACCCAGTGCTATATTGGAAAAGTGTATCCATGCTGGTAAATAAGGATTCCTCTGCAGCCGTCACTGTCATGGCTGCCTAGCAATGAATACATCATAATTTTTCTTTAAGTAATTTCTTTAATTCCACATAGGTGATTGTGCTGTTATCTCCAGCATTTTTTTTTTTTTTGGCCATGCTGCTGTGAATTTCTTTATACATCTTTTTTTTTTCCCATTTATCTGATTGTTTTCTTGGGATAAATCACTAACTTTGGAATTGGTGGATAAAAAGATACCCTCCTTTATGAGGCTTCAAAGCCCCTGAGAAAGGGTGTGACAAGTCCACGGTCACTTGCTGAGCACGCAGGTGCATTCTCCTCTAACTCTCATGTGCCCAGGCCACTACCAGACCATTTTACCTTTTCCAATCTGGTATTTCAACAAAGTGGTTTTTTGTTTTGTTTTGTTCAGTTTTGTTTTTATAGCCAAATGTTTGTGCCTGGTGTTCCCAGAGGCCTGGTCAGCTGCTTCTGTTGGGATGGCCAAACCCCACCTTCTGCAAGAGTCAGACTAGGGCTTCTTTTTTTCTTTTTTTTGAGATAGGGTCTCACTCTGTCACCCAGGCTGAAGGGCAGTGATACGATATTGGCTCACTGCAACCTCTACCTCCTGGCTCAAAGGATTCTTGTGCCTCAGTCTCCTGAGTAGCTGGGATTACAGTCATAAGCCACCATGCCTGGCTAATTTCTGTATTTTTAGTAGAGATGGGGTTTTGCCATGTTAGCCAGGCTGGTCTCAAACTTCTGGCCTCAAGTGATCTGCCCACCTTGACCTCCCAAATTGCTAGAATTACAGGTGTGAGCCACTGCGCCCGGCCTTAAGACCAGGGCTTCTTGATAATTTCTTGAATATTTGTGCAGTGTTCTAGAGATTGGAAAGCACTTCCCCTTGTATTATCTGATTTTAAAGGGCTGAGTCGTTAAATATCTAACGGGAGAGCGCTGGCTAAATCAATTATGTTCATCCCTGCAGAGGACTCTGTGCAGCCATGGAAACCGGCATGATCAAACTAGAAATGGATTTCTACCTTATAACTAAACGCGGGGAGAACAGCATAAGTATCAGTGTGTCTGGTACAGTCCCATTCCTATTAATAATTATATGGAAATAAAAAAAAATCAAGTATATATACCATGCTTTAATAGTGGTTATTTCCGTGTAGATGGGAATACGGGCATTTAAAACATCTAAACTTTTTTTTTTTTTTTTTTTTGAGACAGAGTCTTGCTCTGTCGCCCAGGCTGGAGTGCAATGGCGGGATCTCGGCTCACTGCAAGCTCCGCCTCCTGGGTTCACGCCATTCTCCTGCCTCAGCCTCCCAAGTAGCTGGGACTACAGGCACTTGCCCCCACGCCTGGCTGATTTTTGTATTTTTTAGTAGAGATGGGGTTTCACCGTGTTAGCCAGAATGGTCTCGATCTCCTGACCTCGTGATCCACCTGCCTCGGCCTCCCAAAGTGCTGGGATTACAGGCGTGAGCCACCGCGCCTGGCCATCTAAACATCTTTTGATTGCATTTTCTGACTTCTCGGAAACAGGCATGCATTATTTGTGGTCAGTTGAAAAATAATGAAAAAATGGAGTTACCTTTTAAACAAAATAAAAGTGAAGAGATTGGGGCATAGTGCTGTGTGGTGGCTGTTAATCATTTTAATGTGATGCTACGTATTGTCCGTTGAGCCTCATAGTAGTCTTGGGGAAAATTCATCATTATTGCCAACTGAAGGTTTGGAAACTGAGGCTCAGGCCCTTCAGGCAGCCCAGGGCCCCTGGATCATGAGAAACAGGGCAGGTGGGCATTTGAGCAGGTGTGTGTGACCCCAGTGACCTTTATGCCCCAGGACAGTGTCCTTTCCATGCCCATTTGCCCTATGCCACCCCTTCTCTCACCCCTGCAGGTTGCAAAAGTGTCCACTACGATCTGGTCTTCCTCCTGGACACCTCCTCCAGCGTGGGCAAGGAGGACTTTGAGAAGGTCCGGCAGTGGGTGGCCAACCTGGTGGATACCTTCGAGGTGGGTCCCGACCGCACCCGTGTGGGGGTCGTGCGCTACAGTGACCGGCCCACCACGGCCTTCGAGTTGGGCCTCTTCGGCTCGCGGGAGGAGGTCAAGGCAGCCGCCCGGCGCCTCGCCTACCACGGGGGCAACACTAACACGGGTGACGCGCTGCGCTACATCACGGCCCTCAGCTTCTCCCCGCGCTCCGGAGGCCGCCCCGGGGACCGCGCCTACAAGCAAGTGGCCATCCTGCTTACCGACGGCCGCAGCCAGGACCTGGTGCTGGACGCCGCGGCGGCTGCCCACCGCGCTGGCATCCGCATCTTCGCTGTGGGCGTGGGCGAGGCACTCAAGGAGGAGCTGGAGGAGATCGCTTCAGAGCCCAAGTCCGCCCACGTCTTCCACGTGTCCGACTTCAATGCCATCGACAAGATCCGGGGCAAGCTGCGGCGCCGTCTGTGTGAAAGTGAGTGCGCCCGGGCCCCACGCGACCCCTGCCAAGAGTGACGCCACCAGCTGAGCCCACGGGAGAGGTCCTTGGGCAGATAGGGACCCTGCAGCTGGCTCCAGGAAGGCGGGGGAAGTAGCAGGTGCAGAGGCGGAGGGAACCCACATTCTTGGGTTTGGCCACACAGGGAACCTAGTAGCACATGCACCCCCTGGACATTCCTGTTGTCAGGAAGATGCGATGTCTTCTTCCATCCAGAGGCAGAGGCCGCCAGCGGAGGCAAGAAGGGGTTTGGAATGGAAGCGGGCTGGGTTCTAACCACCCTGACACCTGGGAGATACTTGGTGTCTGATATGGGAACATCCTCTACTTACTGCCCAGAGCTGTGAAAGCTAGAAACTGCATGCAAAGTCTGGCCTGAAGCACTGGGCATATAGCAGGGTCTCCCAAGGGGCTGTGATGAGAGATCATGCAAGAAAATGGGCACGTACAGGCTCCGTCAGCTGTTCCCAGCAGCCCAGAGTCAGTCATTTAGACACAGTCAGGAGCTGCTTATCCCAGAGGCCAAGTGCTGTTGACCCGGTGCCCTCTGAGATAACCCAAGGCCTCTAGCTTATTTGTCTGGAATCTGTTGATTGTGGCTGGGGGTAGGGGGAGGGGAGGCAGAGAGCTGATGGTCCCCAGGGCTCTGACCTGGAAGCCTGACCTCCAGGATTTAGTGGGGGTCATTCTGAGGACAGCCCCCTCCTCAGGACAGGAAGGGTGAAGTGGGTTTCTCATGTTCCATACTGTCTCCAGCTTCTGCCTCTGCCTATTGCATTGGGGTGACATTTGTCCTTCTTGGGTCACAGTGGCTGCTGAGTAACCTTCTCCTCCAGACCTAGCAGGAGCTGTGCTTTGAAGCTGGTCAGGTGGAGTGTGGAGCCTCAGCCTCTGTCTTTCTGATTACTGCAGGGGACTGAACAACCGCTAACGGAAGCCATAGGTTATACCTTGGCCAGGGGCAGGGAAAGCCTTGGGGGGCTGGGGCAGCATGGAAGTGCTGGCAGTGGGAGCAGCCAGGTGTGACTCAGCAGGGGAGGCAGGGGCCTGATCCTGGGGCTGTGCCTGGCTTGCAGCCCAGTGAGAACACAGCTAAACCATTTCTGAAACTGGGGTGGCTCTAGGCTGCTGTACCAGAGTATGACCCTTTTCTCTGCGTTGGCTCTTTTAATCTCCACTTACTTATTCAACAGATACTTATCAGATACTTATCTACTTTTTTGTGTGACCTTGTGCTGATTCCTGGGGTTACAGAAAAAGATAAGACACAGCACCCATTCTCAGGGTGCTCATAGTCTAGAAGGCAGGAAAGACACATAAAAAGGAATATGGTACTGTGCAGGTAAACTTGAATAAAGGCACAGGCAGCCAGGTCCATGTGTGACTGTGGTATGTGTGGGGATATGGAGAATGAGGGAGGGCTTCCTGGAGGAAGTGGTGCTTAGGTTATTCAGAGGAGGAGCATGAACTGCATGGGATTGAGAAGGATGAGATGGAATGGGATTAAGGGATGCCATGACATGGTCAGTGAACCATGATGGGCCCATGCAGCTGGGGAAAAGAAGGAGATTAGGGCTGCTGGGTGTTGCCAGATTGTCAGGGTCCCCGTAAAGGGGGGCCTTGTGTGCTAAGGTGAAGACATGCTGGAGGGTTTATGCAGGGGTGCGACATGGTCAGATCTCTGTGGGGAATGGAATGTGACTGAACAGCAGGACAAAGGGAGGCCCTTCACAAGACTGCTGGAGAAATTCAGACAACTGTGTTTCGGGAGAGATCCAGCATTGATGACTTGGCCCATGTTGCAGAGGTGGAAATCAATGCCCAGAAGGCTAAGTGAAGGTAATCTACCCTAGAGTATGCAAGGCATTGGCTGTGGACTTCCCATAAGTGACTTCACTGACCCGTATCACAACCTCACAGGATAAGGATTCTGTCTTTTGTACAGATAAGAGCACACAGAATGCTGAGATCATGGAAGGCACAGCTTCAAGGCGTGTTGGGCCGTCAGTTGTAGGCCCAAGAGGGGATGGGTCTGGTGGGGAAAGAGGAGTGATAGGAGACAGCCCAGGCAGGGCTGGAGCTAAGGGATTGGTCGAGGTGTGTACTGGGTGAATCAGAAATCTGTGCAGATGAGATCTAGGCACAGGGTCACAGTCCCAGCTAAGAAGTAGCAATTCAATGTGGTAGCTCAGGAACAATGAATTCTACTTGTCATTCCAGAATCCAGAACCCCTTGATGCAGAGTGCTGGGAAACCAGGTTACTTCCAGATCCTTCCCACTGTTTTGTGTTTGTTTGTTTTTGCCATCCTGACAGTTTTGGTTCAGAGTGGTTCTGGATCTCAGCAGAGACAACTCTAGACTTTGAAGCTCTTTCATGCCCAGGGATGGCTCTGAGAATGGCAGAGACAACCCCAGAGAGATCAAGTCCCTGGGATGTACCACACAGTTAATAGACACCAGGGGTGGGAACAGAACCCAGGCCTTCAGACTTCAGGCCTCTCCCCCGTGCCTCCAGAACACAGGCTTCACCATCATTGACCTTGGTAAAGCAAATTTATTAGTATTATCACTTTAAATTGAAAGACCAGAGGTCAGGCAGCTTCAAGCGATGAAACCTTGATTCATTCATTCCACTCTCCATTTCCAGGTACCTCTGTCTTGGTGTTAACTCTGTTCTTGGCTTGACTTATGTATCAGAATTATACTGGTAAATGGGTTTCAGTGAAGAGACTCTGATGAAGGTTTTATTTAGAGGAGGGTGAGATCAACAAGGGATACTGAGGTACGCACGAACTAGTGATGGGAGAAGCCAGCTGAGAAGGGATAGAATGTGTCACTAGAGTCCATGAGGGCTGAGATTGGGTGGCCCTGTAGGACCCTTAGTCATGAAGGAATACAGTTCTCTTGCCAGACCACAACATACAGGCAGAGAGGGAGCAAGAAAGAAACCCCTGCCCCTTATCTGCTCTTATATGGCTGCTCCTTCCACTAGCCTGACCCTGTCTGACTCCAGCCAAGCAAGGCTAAGTGATGCAGTCACAGTGGCTGGCCTCCTGGGCTGGGAGCAGGGCAGAGGGAGAGAATGGACATGGGAGGGCAACCTGGGGACACCATGGCAAGACACCTCTCAGTGAATTTCAGAGCCATGTCTGCCTGCAAACCCAGGAGGAGAAGAGACTATTACCTAGCAGGCCTGGCACTCAGTCTCGTTGGACTAGTGTAGGTCATGTGACCATCCGTACACCAATCATTAGTCTGGGAGTGAAAATAGTTTGAATATTTTGGGCCTGTCACAAGACCTTGTTTAACATTTGGGAGTGGAGTTAGTTCCCAACCCAGCTTCCTCAAGGAAAGGGATTTGATATATGAAGGAAAACCAGTGAGCTGTTACCAAGAGAAAGGGAAACCTATGCAGGCCAGCCCAGAACACACGTCCGCCCTGATCTCGTCAGGAAAAGCTCATGGATTCTGTGAAGATAGGGCTTCTCCAAAATCCGAAAATAGATGTAAGATTTAAGTGAATGCTCAGTCATCTGAAGGGAATCAGTTTTAGTAAATACAGCTGTGAGATGAAGAGGGCCTGGTCTATTCTGGCTACAAACGAAATGAAATCCCCTTACAATTGCTTCAATTAGAAACAAAGCAAAACAAAATAAAAGAGCTAATAGTAACATATTGGAAAGCAGCTAGTGAGATTGAATCAGGGAGCATGGCAGAATTTGAACACCAGAAATCTCTTGGTACACAGAGGGTGCCTGCGGGGGACTTAACAGCCTGAGGAGGAACTAGTCTCAATAGGGGCCACTTATTAATGACCTGGAAAATGGTAGACTAAAAATATCAGGATTTTTTTTGATGTAGTAATCATTCAGTTAGATCCAACTCATTCATTCATTCAACAGCTATGCATTAAAACAGCCATTTGATTCAATCTCATTTATTCATTCCTTCATTAACAGTCATGCATTATAGTAAACATTCACGTCATTCATTCATTCAACAAGCACATTGAGTGATTCCTCTGTGCTGGACACAGGCCAGGTGCCCATGATGCAGTAGTGAATCTGGCATCCTCTTTGTCCTTACGAGAGAAACTCTTGTCTACTTGGGGCAGCAGGAAAATGGCAGACGATTACACAACAGAGTGTGTAATTGTATATATGCGTTAGTTTACCTGCTTAGTGTATCTTCACACACAAGGATATAAGCTTCACAAGGGCAAAGTCTGTTCCTTGTGGTACCTTAGTGCTTAGAGCACAGACTAGTATGTAGGATGAGCTCCTAAATATTGTTTAAAGGAAATCAAGGGCAGTGGCCTGACAGTTCATTCTGTGCTTGCTGTTGTGATGTGCACATTAGAAATTCATGGGCAATGATCTATTTCACTCCCCACCCCACCCCCGCCAAAGAAAAGAATAAGAACATGAAGCAAATCTGAAATTATAGCCAACAATAATGGAAATATTGAATGTGTTCACACTTTGGTGAACAGAGACAAATGGTTAGATTGTGAAGGCTGGTGCAGATTTAGAGAAGGCAGGCTGGCTGTTTTATGGTTGGTGACACAGAGGCACATAGGGGCTGAGTGGCCTGTCCAGGATTGCAGGGGACAGGTGTGGAAGTCTTTCTTTGGTCAGAACCTAACTGCCTAAGAGTGAGTGCTTTCAACCATCCTTCTGGAATCTTACTGCATATCTAATAATCAAACTACACAGTGTCTAGAACAGATGTGGCTCAGACCTGGTGGCCAGTGGCTGTTTGTTGAATGAATGACTGAAACGAACTTGAAAAAAATCATCATCCCCATTTTACAAATGAAAACAAGTATCAGCAGACTGAGGAGTGGAATAACAACAGTAACAACAGTAACACAAGGCCAGTGGTATTACAAGCACATTTCAGGCGTCATCACTGGCCTCCCCAGTGGCCTGACCTCCCCAGTGGCCTTCCCTAAGGTCTGCCGTGATGCTGGTGGCCATGTGTTTCCTTGTCTTTGGACACATTCGGGGAAGTGCCTCTGTGTCACGGCATCAACTCCTGCTTCTCCATGGCCTGACAGAGGCTCCCAGGGGATGCCATCTCAGCCTCAGCTTCCTGCAGTGTGTGGGGTGGAGGCCGAGGACAAGGCCAGCCCCAGAACATCAGCTATAATTAAGAGTTTTCTCCACCCTAGGCTTTGTCGTGGCCACAAAACGAGCTTTATATAGCTTATCGGGTCACTGTAAGTGAGCCTGTGGAATGCCAGCTGGCCATGGCCGAGAAAGCCTCCACCTACTTCTATTTTGGGGGCACGCTATGGTGGTCCTCTCTCTCCTGTCCCCACAGCCAGGGAGTCCCTTGCTGCATCCTGTCTTTTGCGCTGGGACTCTTGGGCTGAGATGTTGATCTGGGTTAGGGCAAAGAAGGAGCCTCTCCCATGCTCCCGTGGTGTTTTCTGTCTCCGGATGTGTGGTCATCCCCTCCCCACTCCCACCCTGTTGTGGATATGTTCATAGTTAGCTCTATTCTTATTTAGTGAGAGTTCTGACTCCTGGGTGCTCACGCTTGCCAATACGACTGAGGCTGGGAGTAGAGGGAGGCTTCTTTTGTGTGAGGAGATTAATTTTCCCATTTTATTGTTCACCTGTGGTTCTCCCCGGGAAAATGTCAGCATTGAAACTCCAGCTCTGCATTTTGATGAGTGTGTCATTCTGTGCAGTTGACTTAGCCCCCTGCGTCTCAGTTACCTGTAATGTGGAGTCAGTTCCTCCTTGCAGATGGGTCTGTGGCCATGATCAGGGAGATTAGTCTAGCGGGTGGGTGCTGACACTGATGGAGGGGCTCTCCTTTGCTTTCTGTTGTAGTTAGCAGGCAGAGCACTTAACCTTTCAAATAAATTCATTATGAGGTTGACTTAAAAATCTATTGTCGGCCGGGCGCGGTGGCTCAAGCCTGTAATCCCAGCACTTTGGGAGGCCGAGACGGGCAGATCACGAGGTCAGGAGATCGAGACCATCCTGGCTAACATGGTGAAACCCCGTCTCTACTAAAAAAATACAAAAAACTAGCCGGGCGAGGTGGCGGGCGCCTGTATTCCCAGCTACTCGGGAGGCTGAGGCAGGAGAATGGGGTGAACCCGGGAGGCGGAACTTGCAGTGAGCTGAGATCCGGCCACTGCACTCCAGCCTGGGCGACAGAGCGAGACTCCGTCTCAAAAAAAAAAAAAAAAAAAAAAAATCTATTGTGCACATTTTTTCTTTCTGTAGTTCAGAACACCTTTAGAAAATAATACAACTTATGTATATAGTTGGGAATGGACTAAATAAACATTTATAGGTAATATCTTACAACACTGGATGCTTTTACCCACTCTTTATACATATTATTGACTTATTTTTTCAATGTATATTCATTGAGCTTCGGTTGTCTTTCAGATACTGTTCTGAAGTGTGAGAGTTACAGGGGTATGCAACATATATGATCCCACTTTTAGGGTGACACTTTCCAGAAGGGAAAGGAGAGGGGCGGTCCCTCAAGTGATGGGTGAGGTCATTTCCTGTGGTGATAAGTGCTTCAAAGCTGAGAAACCTGGGACACTGGGTCTCTTGGAGGAGAGAAAAGTTGCCTTGATCTTAGAATGGTGTGAAACAACTGTGCAAGCCAAGATTGACAGGCTGAGTTCCAGGCCTGGGGAACAGGGACTGCAAAGGGACTGAGTGGGAGTGGACTCCACATGATGGAGGAGCCCAGTGGCTGGGGTGGAGGTGGGGTGGCAGCCAACAGTGCTTAGCAGGAGAGCGGGACTGTTCCCATCTGTAGGAGGCAGGACTGGAGCATCAGCCATGGGGCTTACCTTTCCCAGTTCACACAGCTCGGAGGGGCATCCGGGGGCAGCCCTGAGTCTTCCCTCAGCGGGAAGAGGGCCTACCTCAGAGCCCCTGCAATTATCTTTCCCTTTGAAGACACAGCCACACATGTCCCAGGGGACGGCAGGGAGGCTGGCTGTTGGCAAGTCTGGGTGGCATGTCTGGCCTGGGAAATTCTAGGCACTGACTCCCTCTAAACAGGAGTTTTGTAATGGAATCAAAGTGGGCATGGCCCTGCTGGTGGCATCACCCCCTGTGACCATGCCTTCCAGGTCACACTCCTACCTCTGTCCCCACATCCCTCCGCCTGGCCTGAGACTCCACGGTAAACTCGGGGTGCACCACACCCACGTACACACACCCCCACACACAAACACCATGCGTACCAGGCACATCACACACCCTAGATAGAAGCACATACACACACACCCCTCGCAAACCACACCCACTCACACACATCCACATATACACACACCACACACACTCTCCACACTACACATGCCACACACACTATGCATGCAACATGCATACACACATACAAAACACTGTGCACACCACACATGCCACATAGATATGAACCACGCACCACATGCAAATACACGTTTTGCACACTGCACATAAACACACTATGTATACCACAGACACTCCGTATACACATCACACACATACATGAACACATACACAAACACCATTTACACCCTGCACACCACATGCACCACATACACACACTCTATATATAGGCACATGTGCACAAACACCAACACGCTACACTGCCCACATGCACACACTTCACATACACACCCGTTCACCTATGCACACCACACACACTGCACACTACATATAGCACACACACCCCACAGAAACACAAACCACGCATACCACACACACTGCACATAGGCTACACACAGCACACACACACCACATACACACTACACACCACACACCACATATATACAGCACACATTCTGTATACACATGCTATACACCACATACACATACACAATTCACACACACCATATATACAAACAGCACCCACACAGACACCACAGATGCATCCACCCACCTGCCTACATACAACATACACAACTCCACACACTGTTGGCCATGTACTGAACCCTCCACACGCACACGCAGGCCCACCATGCACATAAGACCCTCCACACAAACACAGACCACACACACGCTCCACGCACACCACATGCACACACATCACACACACGTGCATATTATGTCCATGTGCCCACATACATAATACTCCACGTATGGCCCCATGGGCCACCCTCCACATACACACACATCAGGCACATAACACCCCCCACACATATACACACTACTCATACACACATGCAGCACATATATCACACACACCACACACATCTGGGAACATGTATGTGACCACGAAGTGACCCACCCAGCTGTTCCCTCTGGGTGGACCCGAAGGCTGGGAGGGATGGGCAGCAGTGTGGGTTGTGGGTTTGGAGCCGCCACGTAGAGGTCTGTGGCCTGGCACTTGGGACCATGTCAGCCTCAAGAAGTCAGTCAGTCCGGGCCCTGCCCTCCAGCTGCAGGTCACCAGGAGTTCCTCTTGGGAGGCTTATTAGGACTGAGGTCACCAGATAGAAATGGTAATTGAATGACTGAGTTATGATTATGTGCTGTGAAATTTTATGTGAAAATTCCTGAAAATGATGGAAAACTAAAACTCCCTCATCATTAATTCTAAATGTGTGTACTTCAAGGAAGAAGAATAGTCTTCTAACTCTGCCCAGCCAGACCTAAGCCTGGAGATGACCCCTAGAACCACTGTTCATGTCACTGACTCCTGCCTCTGCCTAAAACTATACGACCCACGTATTAGAAGCAAGGAGCTTGTGTGACACAAATGCTTCGCTGTCAGCGCATTTCAGACCAGGGCATGCAGCCCATCTCATTCTCAGTGGCACAGGTCTCCTTTGGCTGGGGGAGCTTGCACCATCACCTCTTCAGTCATTCCCAAACTGATGGTGATTTTTCTTGCTTCCAGGTTATGGTTTCTTGCGACAATGCAATATGAGACTTCCTTGTACTGAGCTCCTTATGTACCTGGGGAGTTATTCCTGCAGGCGGACTCCTAGAAGAGGTTTCCACAGTCAAAGTAGCTCCACCAGTGGCTGAAGCTGGTTAAGCCACAGCCTCTGGAGCCAGATCACCCAGCTGGGCCTCCCAACTCTGTCTGCTTCCTCTCTGTTAATCTTAGGCCAGTTACATAAGCTTTCTCTGCCTGGTCTCTTCATCTGTAAGAAAAGGATGCTGGGCTGGGCGCTGTGGCTCATGCCTGTAATCCCAGCACTTTTGGAGGCTGAGGCAAGTGGATCACCTGAGGTCAGGAGTTCGATATCAGCCTGACTAATATGGTGAAACGCCATCTCTACTAAAAATACAAAAATTAGCCGGGCATGGTGGCGGGTGCCTATAATCCCAGCTACTCAGGAGGCTGAAGCAGGAGAATTGCTTGAACCTGGGAGGCGGATGTTACAGTGAGCCAAGATCGTGCCACTGCACTCCAGCCTGGGTGACAGAGTGAGACTCTGTCTCCAAAAAAAAAAAAAAGAGGAGAACAATGTTGACACTCTCTACCTTGTAGTGTGTTAGGATCTATTGAGTCAATACCAGAGGAACTGTTGGTGCAGTGATGGCCCTGAGTGTGGACTCTTACTGTATACATTTACACACATGATGTATTTGTGTGTGTATTTATTATGTATATGTACTTTCAGGAAGATGATCGAGTTAAATATCTTTCACTTGGCACAGTATTTCTCAACTTTTAAATTATTATTATCTACCCCCAAAGGAGCCTCTGTAAATATTTTTTTCCCTAACTATCCCCCTTCTCTGAAACTGCAATAGCATACATGTATTATATACCCCGTGTGCTGTTGGGTAGGGTAGCACTTTGCAGGGCCTGAGGCTATTGTGATATCTAAGATTCTCTCCCACTCCTTCCCAAACTGAATTTTGCCCCCCTTGGAAGTGATGTTGCCCCCTTTGAGAACCCCTGACTTGGGATGTATGAGAGGATCACAGGATGAGAACTCAGGGAAGGCCTGGGGTTGGATCCGTTCCTCTCTTCCTCGGAGGCTGTGATTTCATAACCTCATCTTCAGCGGGTGGACTCAGGTCTAAAAGCTTCAGTGAAATCCAGGCTTTCTTGTTTATTTTGACAAATTCGTCTTTTGAACTTTAGTTTTCCACATAAAATAAAGACAATAGGCCGGGTGCGGTGGCTCACGCCTCTAATCCCAGCACTTTGAGAGGCTGAGGTGGGCGGATCATGAGGTCAGGAGATCGAGACCATACTGACCAACATGGTGAAACCCCATGTGTACTAAAAATACAAATATTAGCTGGGCTTGGTTGCGTGTGCCTATAATCCCAGCTACTCAGGAGGCTGAGGCAGAAGACTTGCTTGAACCAGGGAGTCAGAGGTTGCAGTGAGTCAAGATCGTCCCACTGAACTCCAGCCTGGTGACAGAGTGAGACTTCGTCTCAAAATAAATAGAGACAATAATAATACTACCTAGTCTCTAGAGCAGAGGGAACACACACATAAAATGCTCCCACTGCAGCCTGGCACATCAGTGCAAATCACAGGTTAACTCCTGTTATCACATGTCAATGTCAGTGGGGCTAGAGTGGAATCCCAGGTCGGCCACCTGCCAGCCAGGGATCTAGTCAGGGACTTCACCTCTCTGAGCCTCGGTTTCCTTGTCTGTAATCTGAAATGATAGTTACCAATCTGGTAGATAGTTACCAAGTTGTGGTTCTTACTGTTATCCTACTTAATATTTTTATGGCAAGTCTATATAAAAAAGAACATGCCACAAATCAAAGTGCCTGGCAATACCGTGACTGTATCTGAGCACCATGTCACAGGGAGGGAGTTGGGCAGAGTTGAGAAGTTCACCTGTCTTGAGTTCTGTATGGGAACTAGTCCATTCAGGAGCGGAAGACCCTCCATGATTGAATTCAGAGGACAGCAAGCTACAGCCCGAAGGCCAGATCACTGGCCAGAAACCAATTTTACAAATTGTGTTACTGGACAACAACCATGTTAACTTGTTAACGTACTGTCGATGGCTGCTCTCACACTGGGATGGCGGGTTGAGTCGTTACGACAGAGACCTCATGGTCCAGAGGCTAAAGTGTTTACTATCTGGCCCTTTACAGGAGTTTGCCAATATTTGATAATATACTCTGAGGTGATGACTGAGAATCTGGAGTTGCTGCCTCCAGCTCCTGAGGTACCCTTGGCTAGGACATTTTGTGGGGGCCTCAGTTTCCTCCCTGGGGTGCTGAGTGGTGTGGCTCCTCTTAGAGGGTCCCTCTTCTCTTCATTTCCATGTCTTGGTCAAAATGCATGACCAGCTGCCCACTCTGTGTGACATCTAATGACAGATACTTCCCTACCTCCCATTTTTAGGGGTTAGCCATGTATTCTCAAAAAGCATCACACCCTCCTAGGTTTTGGACACAGATTCATGTCCCAGTGGAACTAGAATTGGCTTGAGGTTTAATATGAATCAATGCTGCCTGGCCATGGGGCCTTGTGCCAGCCACATCATTCTGTCCTTGGTGCCATCCCAAGTAAAGTGGAGACTGCACCATACAGGTGTGACGATCTCATCGACTAGGGTCATGCCATGCCCAAGCCTTCAGCTCATGGAGACTCTGCATTTCACATGGGGGTTTTCGTTTTGAGTTGAGAAAGAGATGAAATATAGCGACAATTAAATAGGTAGTTGTAAAAGGACATATGCATAAACACAGACAATCCCTATATAAATACATGTCTCTATATAAATGTGCATATATGTAATGAAATTCATAGAGGAATTCTGCACTTCTGAGTGCTTCTCATGTCCTGCAGCTAACCTTATCCTGGCAGAACTTGTTTTACACTTGTCAGAGAATGAGTAGGGATGTGGGGTTATGCGATGTCTTGGGGATTTCCAAGAAATGTGGTTGATTAATTGTGATGCTTCTGACACAACCTCACAGTTACTGGAAGACTGAAGGAAAACAAGTGTCAAAGCTGTAGGTTTTAGGTGACTTGTTTCGCTGTAAGATATGTGTTCTCTTTGTCCTTTTGATTATATTGACCCTGGTTTCTTTGAATTTACCCCCACACAAACACATGCACAAACACACACACAGTCATACAAACGTACACACATCGACACACTCACAGGCATGCAAACATACACACATAGACACACAGGCATATAAACACATATACACTCACACATAGGCATACAAGCATACACATACATTCACATGCAGGCATACAAACATACACAAACATACATACACATATACACTCACACACAGGCATACAAATATGCACACACATACACTCATATACAGGCATACAAACATACACACACATACACTCACAGGCATACATATACACACACTCACACACAGGCATACACACATACACATACACTCACAGGCATACAAACATACACATACTACACACACACAGGCATACAAACACACACAAACACACAGACATGCAAACATACACAAGCATACACATGCATACACTCACACACAGGCATACAGACGCATGCACAATACACTCATATACAGGCATACAAACACACACACACATACACTCACAGGCATACATATACACACACACAGGCATGCAAACATTCACATACAATCACACACAGGTATACAAACATACACATACACTCACACACAGGCATGCAAACACAAACACATTCACACACAGGCATACATACACACACATACACTCACACAGGCATACAAACATACACACATACACTCACACACAGGCATGCAAACATACACACAGGCATACAAACATACACACATATATACTCACACACAGGCATACAAACATACATACACATACACATTCATACAAACATAAACAAGACACACATATACACTCACACACAGGCATACAAACACACACATGCGTACAAACATACACAAATAAGACACACACACACTCACAGACATACAAACATACACACAGGCACACGTGCTCACATACATACTCACTATACAGCCCCACTCATATACACATACTCAGATGCACACACATAGACAACCAAACCTAGAAAGGGATGTTCAGGACAATAAAGACCGCTTCCTTTTGCCCCTTACCCTGGAACAATCTACATGTACTTGCCCAGAAAAAAAAAAAACTTTGTTAAAACTCTGTCTGCATTTTGAGTGTCTGTCTACTCTTGGGAAATGTCTACTTCCATTTTCTGGGAATCCAACCAGTCAATTTTGCTTGCTCTGTAATAGACACATGGGGTGTCTATTTGTTTATAATAGGTTCTTATTTACATCAATCTAACAACAGATGTAAACATAAATGGCCGAAGGGGTGGAAGGTAATGAGAGGAGCTCATTGGCACTGCCCTGGGGTGCCACGACCCCCTGCAGGTGACTTCTGGCTCCCCTGAGCACCCAATGCCATGTGTGTTTTCTACTGAAGACGTTTTCTGTCTTGGACCCCTAAATGTGGAGAGTAGAAAGACATCCTCCTGCCTTTGCTCAGGTTGGGCTGAGAGTGAAACACCTCCCAGCTGAGAAGGACCGTGCTGGCTGGAGATGAGGTTGGAATGTGGAACTGAGCACCTCCATCCATTGCCTCTGCTCATCTGGGCTGAGAGGTCTGGGCCGGACCTGGCTCTGCCCTCAGATCGGCCCTAACCAGAGTAGCCTAGGGCAAGACAACAAAAGGAAGCTTACTTACTATGTGCAGCTCCTATTTATGTCTTGTAGATCAAATTTTAAAAGTGTCCTGGAAAAATCACTTCTTTCCTTCTAACTTGACAAATTTGCCTGCACAAAAACCTGGGAGGCGGGTTTGAATTCAGCATCCTGGGACCTTAAAGTGACATGCAAAATCATGGTCACCCAAGGAGAGTCACACCCAGGCTCCCAGCCCCAGTCCACGGTCTGGCCTCCTTCTGTTTGTATCTCCTGCTTGGTCTTGTATCTTGTCCTTGGATGAGCCAAGGACGGCTTCATCTGCATGTGTGAGGACCCCCTGATACATAAGATCAAGCTCTGTCTACAAACCTGACAGACAGCTACCCCTTAAAGACCCCTGGGCCCAGGAGACCCCAGGAATGGTCCAGTCCACCCTCAGGAATACAGATGGACAATGAGGCTGTACTTTAGAAGGAGAATGGGCCAGGTTCAGATCATTTGGGCGGGGAGGTCCAAGGTCCAGATCCTGAAGTGTGGTCTAGAAGATGAGCATAGGGTCCAAATGGGAATGGTTCCTTGGTCCCTCCTCTTCCTCTGTGGGATGAAGTAAAACTGGAGGAGGTCCAGAGGGAGGCCCTAAACTCTTCTGTGCCCAAGAACGGCGTTGCTGTTTCTTTTTTTTCTGGGGAGGGGGAGCAAAATGGAATTGAAAGAATACAGTTTGTGAAATCCAATAGGCATAGGTTGTAAACCCTTTTCCGCTGTTCGCTATGTGGATTTGGGCAGAAATCTGGAAAACAGCAAGCAAAAATCTCCCCCATAGATATGTTGCAAAGATTCAGTGAGAGAGCATTTGTAGATGATCTGTCATAAGTGAATCTAGACTCCACCTCACTACCTCCTACATTGCCCACTTTAGAGAGGGGTTAACCAGAGCCCAGACAAGGCAGGAGAGCAGTCAAGTAAAACTGCAGGAGGCAGAGCACAGCCACGGAGCCCTGCAGGCTCCTTGCAGCCACTGCTGTGTTGCGTTCTCACCCCTCCATCCTGGCAGCCCTTGATGCAGAAATGTACCCTTAGGGAGAGAAGATGACTTGCTCAGCGCTATTGCTTTGTAGACTGGGATGCAGGTAAAATGAACCACAGAGACTTTGATCTGTGTACCCCAGGCCCCCAACACTATCCCTGAGCAGAGATGAGGCTGGGATGGTTTCCCAGGCTGGAAGTCAGCTCCTTACCCTCCTCACTGTGTCACGTATAGTTGACAGCAGAGTCCGCAACCAGGGAGGTAAGAGTAGAACTGTCTCATTGGGAACTCTGACCGAGCAACAGATAATTTCAATGTCAAAAAACAACCGGCCTGTGCAACGTGCTATGCTGTCACTAGATGGGCAGCAGGGACTGGGTTGAGGCATGTCCAAGGCTCCATGGTCCACAAGGTTTTGTGGCTTGGAAGCCACAAGTGGCTTTAGGCATCGACAAGGAAAGAAACTGGGAGCCAATAAGCCTTCAGTGAGACACATTAAAAATCTGGGCTAGCAGAGGACTTTATTTTATCTTTTAAACATCTTAACTCCTGAGACCCAGCAGTTTATATCCTGGTTAAACACTTGGAAGTTTAGACTGACAGACCTGGGCTTGAATTCTTGTGTTTGCCCCCTGTCCCCTCTTTACTTATGGCTGGTCCTCTGTTGTTTAATTTCAACATCTGTGAAATGGGTAGAACAAGCCCATCTATTACTGTGAAGATTCAATGCATTAACACAGGAAAAGTGCACCAGGGGGCGCTGGGCACAAGTTTCCTCCTCTCTGATTGATGCCCATGCGTCCTAGAGGACATTACAAGCGCTCTCTGACTCAGTTTCCTCACCTGAAAACATGAAAACAAAAACAAAAACAAAACACCTTGTATTTTTGCTGCAAACATTTTGTTCATTGATTCAGGAAATATTGATTAAAGGCTTACTGTGAACTAGAAACAGTATCTGCTTGGGTCAAGGTAGTATAATAGTTAATATAAGGGAAAAAACAAGAGGAAAGACAGCACTTAAAATTATAGCTGACTATTATAGCTGGAAGTTATAATAAGTGCTCTGTAGGACATAAACAACAGTGGGAGGGTAAGAAAAAAGGAGGAAGGGTTCTGCTCGGGTCAGGGAATTAAGGGACCCCTCTGAGGACACAGCCAGGCAAAGGGCACTCCGGGTGGAGGAAACTCTATATAAAGGGACAGCAGTGACCTCAGCTCCAGCCTCCAGAAGCCAGTGCCCCACAGCTTCTGAAGTAAACACAAAAGCGGTAGACGACAGGAGTGGGGCATGGACAGAGGCTGACTTCCCTAGGGTGTTGTGGCCACGGGAAGAATTTGGAGTTTTATTGTGATTTGAATGGCAACCCATTGAAGACTTTGCTTTGTTTTACTTCAAACTTTATTTGTGTATTTATTTATTTTGAGACAGAGTCTCGCTCTGTCTTCCAGGCTGGAGTGCAGTGGTGCTATCTTGGCTCACTGCAACCATCGCCTCCTGGGTTCAAGCAATTCTCCTGCTTCAGCCTCCTGAGTGGCTGGGACTACAGGCATGTGCCACCACACCCGACTGATTTTCTTTCTTTCTTTTTTTTTTTTTGAGACGGAGTCTCGCTCTGTCGCCTGGGCTGGAGTGCAGTGGCCAGATCTCAGCTCACTGCAAGCTCCGCCTCCCGGGTTTACGCCATTCTCCTGCCTCAGCCTCCTGAGTAGCTGGGACTACAGGTGCCCGCCACCTCGCCCGGCTAGTTTTTTGTATTTTTAAGTAGAGACGGGGTTTCACCATGTTAGCCAGGATGGTCTCGATCTCCTGACCTTGTGATCCGCCCGTCTCGGCCTCCCAAAGTGCTGGGATTACAGGCTTGAGCCACCGTGCCCAGCCTTTAATTTTCTTTCTTTTTTCTTTTTTCTTTTTTTTTTTTTTTTTTTTTTTTTTTTTTTTTTTAGTAGAGACAGGGTTTCACCATGTTGGCCAGGCTGGTCTTGAACTCCTGACCTCAAGTGATCTGCCTGCCTCAGCCTCCCAAAGTGCTGGGATTCCAGGCGTGAGCCACTGCGCCCTGCCTACTTTAAGCTTTATAGTGAAGGATAGAAAACATCCAGATAGCTGAACACATCTTAAGTGTACGGCTTGATGAATATTTCACAAACTGTACATCCCCTTCCGCCCAATGGAGCAGTCTGAGCAAGAGAGGAGTACTGCCTTACTGTGCTTTAAGTTCACTTTGTTTTGTGTGGAAAGCAGGTTGCGGCCAGGAGACACAGAGGCAAGGAGAGAAGCTGGGAAAAGTCTTAGGCCAAGTGAGAGGTGCCTGTGGCAGGGATTCTGTTCTGTTGTTTATTGTAAGGTCCAACCCCAAAGCAGCAAGAGTGAGGGGAAGGAGGCGAGGCCCGGGAACATGCACAGAGACGGTGTTACAGAGATGGCAGTGGCTGCCCCAGAAAGCAGCACTGTGCGTTGAGTCCTGTAGGACATCAGCATTGCAGAGAGGCCAGCCTGCAGTGGGTGCCCTTGGAATAGTCTACCTGGATGGGGACAGGGTGGATAACTGATTTGCCAGCTCTTTTGTGTTTCTGGCTGGTTAAATTCCAGCCTGAGGAGTGTTAAGCCCTCTATAGTTCCAGGCTGCGTACCCAGTCCCTCTTTGCAGCTATGGGGAAAGCCAGATCCCGTGTCCCATGAGCTTCATGTGAGCTTGGAAGTGGCAAGTGGAGCTCTAACCTCCTTGGTCCAGTTGGTCTGCTTAGGACCCAAGACCCCCGAGGCCCCTGTCCCCAGCAGGAGTGATGGATGCCCTGTGGAAGTGCAGCCTCCTGGGTCAGGGCTGAGGATGCTAGTAGTGTGAGGAGTTGGCAAACCAGCAGAAGGGGTTGGGATCTCCGCTAAACAGATGAGGACCTGGGGGTGGGGTGGGGTGATGGCAGCAGGAGCTGAGCATATCTGGGGAGGTGCATGAGAGATGACAGGGCAGAGCCAAAGGGGAGGCAGTGGAGACGGAATTTCCCAGAAGTAGTATCTGGAGAAAGAACATATGGATGGAAAGCAAGCTCCTGGGTGCAGAGCCACCCTCATGGCACTTAAAGTTTGGGGGCAACAGAGGGAGAGAGGTACAGTGGCGCGGGAGAAAGTGAGTGGTCTTTTTGTTTTTCGGAGACAGGGTGTTGCTCTGTTGCCCAGGCTGGAGTATAGTGGTGCCGTCATAGCTCACTGCAGCCTTGACCTCCTGGGCTCAGGTAATCCTCCTACCTCAGCCTCCGAAATAGCTGGGACTACAGGCGCGCACCACCGTGCCATGCTAATGTTTGCATTTTTGGTAGAGATAGGGTTTCACTATATTGCCCAGGCTGGTTTCGAACTTCTGGGCTCAAGTAATTTGCTCGCTTTGGCCTCCCAAAGTGCTGGGATTACAAGCGTGAGTCCCCACACCCAGCGAGTTGTTGTCTTGAACTCATTGTATCATTGGTGACTTTGAGGTCATGCATATAGAAAATTCAAATAAAGCTTGAGATCCAGAGAAGCAGAGCGAGATGAGAGGGCGAGAAGCACAATCTGAGGAGGTGCTGGGTCGCTCAGTGTGGGTGCAACATCAGGGTGGCCACCTGGAGTGAGGTCTCTATGCTGTGCCTCTGGACCCTCCCTGGCTTAGCCCAGTCCCGGCTCTGCCACAGAGGGGATACACACGTGGGAACCTCTTCCACAGAACTGAATGAGAAATCGACTAGATCAAGGTAAAAGAAGTGGAAAGAGAGCCAGGGTGAGCCCGGAGGTCTTGTGATGTGTGGAGGTCTGATGGAGGAGGGTGAGCTAGCAGGAGGCTGGCAGAAACCTAGAGAGATGGGGTAGAGAAGAGAGGGGAAGGGAAAGAGGGTTTAAGATCAGCGGTGGGGTGGGTGAAGGGGTTGGCTGGTTAGTTGGGAAATGTGAGCAGATAACTGATCAGAGAGCACAGCACATAGTAATGGTCTGATGAGGAAACGGAAGATAGAAAGACTGAGCAGCTTGTTCTCAGTCGCTTGGAGGAGCTGAAGGTGAAAGCCTACAGCCACCGTTGCTTCACTCTCAGGGTGTGGGGATGGGCATGGCAGGGGTAGCAGAGCCCAGGATGCAGTAGCGGCTCAGCCATGCAGGGATGCAAAGGTGGGAGGCCATGCCCCTTTGCCTGCAGATCCTCAGAGGTGACCTCAGTCTACAATGGGAGGTGCAGCACCCCAGTGGGTGCCCTGGAAGGAGGAGAGTAAGTGTGTGTGTGTGTGTGTGTGTGTGTGTGTGTGGCGGTGGCGCCACCTCTAGATTGTGTGCTATACCCCCTCGCTTGCCCTCTCCAGGCCTCAGCCCTGTGCCCAGTGACAGCTCTGATTCATGGCTGGTTTTGTACTTGGGAAGGCTGCACCAGGTGCCAGATGTTCCTCACGGACATCTGGCTGTCATTCCCCACAGCCTCACCAAAGCTGCCTCAGGGATGCACCAGTTCCCATTCCGGGAGCCCACCTCCACCAGCCTTCCAGGGAGGGCCATGGGCAGCCACGTCCAGTTCTGCCCACTGACCTGAGGCCCAGTGAAGGGGTCCTGGTCTTGCCATCTGCCTCTACATGGTGTTCAGGGGGCCTGACAAGGTGGAGGGCTGAGCCCAGCCCCTTGTTGTTTCCTGGGGGCTCCATGTTCCTGTTCCTGTGACCTGCCTTTGCCACTGGTACTGATTTTGGGATCATGACTGTGTGAGTTTGGACTGTGTGCTAGTGGAGAGAATGTGGCTGGAGGTAGCACAAATAAATCACACCTTATCTTGTTTGCATGTCTTCCCTGAGAACCACAGACTAAAAGAGGCAGGATATGTGGGTGAGGAGGCATTCTGGGCTCATTCGGCTAGTCCCTTGTTTTCTGGGGACTGAGAAGGGAGACCGTTTATCCACAGACATGGAGTGACTTAGGGTCGATGCTGAGGGCAGGGCTAGCCTCCTGGGGCCTCGTCATACCGTGTTTCTGACCTTCTCTCTGACCTCTCCTAGGGAAGGCTTATCTCCTCTCCAGGGGCTGCGTGAAATATCTCTTCAGCCCTCCTCTGGATTCACGTGATACTCTTGCAATGTGCCACTCCTTTGATTTTATGCAGCTCCTTCTAGTCACAATCCATGTAGGGAAGCAGGGAGGTGTTTTGCTTTGTTTTGTTTGGTTTTTCATCGCCTGCCGGCCTGCTCAGCAACCCTCTCACCCGGGGTCGAGCGCTGTGCAATAAAGATTCTGGGGATCTTCAACTCCTCCTCTCTGAGCCTGTAGAAGCTCAGGGTTTGGAGGTTAATGGACTGACTAGGTTTGGGGAAATGTTTTGCTTGGCCCCTCAGGTTCCACGGTCAGAATCTCCAGGGGAAAGCTGGACGTGGTGGGCACGTGCCTATAGTTCCAGCTACTCAGGAAGCTGAGAACGGGGGATCACTTGAGCCCAGGAGTCTGAGGCTGCAGTGAGCTGTGATTGCACCACTGCACTCCAGCCTAGATGATAAAGCAAGACCCAGCCTCTAAACAAAAAAAAAAAGAAAAAAGAAAAAACATTCCAGGAGGACCGTGCTCTGTGTGACTTGGAAGTCCTCCACATTGAACTTGATGCTCTATGCACCTTCTCTCATCCAGTTCCCATTAGAACCCTGAAGAGCAGATATTGAGACTTTCCTTTGGTTCTAAAATTGAGCAGAGTGAGCCTTGGAGGGTCTGAAAAGGCTGGAGGTGCCACACACATAAAGCACAAGGCTTTCTCTCTGTTAAGGAGCAAACAGAACAGAGGCAGCAAGGACGAAGCCTGAAGAGATGTTAGTTCACACTGAACTGATGACATCACCACCCAGGGCCATGACCTTGGGTCAAAGGTTTGATCAAAGACAGAGGGCAAAGCCATGTGCTGTCATTCCAGGGCCAGTTTTCCTGTAAAAGCCAATTATAACTGGAGGAGCAGCTCATGAAGCTATACCCCTCAGCAGGCAACCTCTATGGGTTTCGGTTTATGGGAAGGAGGTGCTGAGCCAAGTGCCCGGGGAGGAGGCCCAGTGCTGGCACGGTCTGGTGGGAGCTGCACCGTGAGGCATCTCCTCTTTATTGACATCTGATGCCTTATCTGTAAAACAAGGGGGCTGGACCGCAGGGTCACTCAGACTTTCTCTTGATCCTGAAGCTGAGTCTGTGTTGTCAGAACATTGATTCCAGAGGGAACCACTGTTCCCAGTTGACCCCTTGCAGCTCAGCTCAGCTTTTGCCCTTTATGTGGTTGTTCCTCTCTACCCACTCCTGAGATTTTCAGGATGGAGTGGCAGATTCAAGGGGCAGGAGGGGCCTGGACATGGTGGGCAGAGTCAGGAGCAGCTCCAGGCCCCAGGGTCGGCCGATTCCCTCTAAGCCTCAGGTGCCTTGCTGTGAAATAGGGAGACCGTAGGTGCCTGGGCACGGATCTGCCTCAGGGGCCAGGTCAGCCTTGAACGTTCAGGCGAAGCTGTGTCTGGCCAGGGCATGGAAGGTTGTCATGCCAGGGGCCACACTGAAGTCCTGCTTGGCACTGACCCGTCCTCATGTCCATCTTCTGAAGCTTCTCCCCAGATCTAGGGCCCGTGGGGGCAGAGCTGTGGTGAGGGTGGGCTCTGAGTGTGAGCAGTGGCAGTGGACCTGGGCCCAATATCTCTGGGGCAGGAAGTGCGCAGGATAAGAGTGGGCAGGCGGCAAGCTGGAGGTGGGCATGGGGTCAGCAGATAGAGGTAGGGGCAGGCGTGGACAGAGGCAGGAGTGCAGGCGGATTCAGCCTGGAGGAGAGGGGAGGAAGCGGGGATGCGGACAGCAAGGCCAGGAGGAGACAAGTAGGGAGAACCAGAGGGGCAAAGGCGGCCTTTCGCCAAAGAAAGAGGGGCAGGCACAGGGTCGGGGAGAGTGGGGTGGGGACATGCAGGACAGGTGAACACCCGGCTGTCCCAGGCACACCAACAGGGCAGGGGAGCAGCCAGAGAGGTCACTGGGAGCCTGGGGCAGGCCTGGCCCTGCCTCCAGCCCTGGGCCTGTGGGCTGGGGTTTTCCATGTCTGCCAGGCTGGGGCCCTCTTCCTTGTCAGGAATGTGTCCCTGGCAGTATGCCCTAGAAGGCGCTGGCAAGAAGGGACCCACTTGGCCATCCTGGGAGTGTGTCCCACAGGCCGCCCACACAAAAGCTCCTCTCTCTCTGTGTCTCTCTCACTGCCTCTGTCTCCCTCTGTCTCTCTCTCTCTCTGTCCCTCTCTCTTGCTGTCTCTACTCTGTCTCTCTTGCTGTCTCTCTGTCTCTCTTTTTTTCTCTTGCTTTCTCTGCTTCTCTCTCTCTTTCTTGCTGTCTCTCTCTTTGTCTCTCTCTCTGTCTCTCTCCCTCTCTTTATCTTGCTGTTGCTGCTTCTCTCCCTCTCTGTTCCTCCAAGGCCAGCACCCCCACTGTAGAAATGCCCAAAAGCATTCACATACAAATGCACACCGGGCACATGCACCTAATGGTTTCACACAGTGAACAGAGCAGCCCTGCACACACACGCAGAGACACGCAGAGTCTGCTGGGAGCGCTCACACACAGGTGCAGTGACGTGGCCACACCTTGACTGCTCTAGGGGAGCCTCGGGGTGAGAGGCACAGCTGGCGGGTGCAGAATTGCCATGCCCTCTTCATTCCTTTGCCATTTGTAGTAACTTCTGGAGCTGCTAATGAGCAGGCCCCCCTCCGAAGCTCTAGGCGTGGCCCCCTTTTCTACAAGTCCCCCACCCCAGTCCCCCTGTCCAGCTCTGAGCTCCTTCCATCCTGCCCCTGCTTTGTTTAAAGTCTCCCTCTAAGAAGAATCCAAGTCAGCCTGAGCTGTTATGGCTCCAAAGGCCTCTTCTTCCACAGGAGGGAGGGCCAGGGCAGATTGAAGGACCCACTGTCCCGCACCCTTGACAGTGGGTGGCTTGGAAACAGATCAGAAGCTATGTTGGTAGGGACAGGTGAAGTTGCTGAAGCAGCTCTGCCTGGGGGTGGGGCGGAGGCTCCTCCAGAAAAGGGATTAGTGTTGCTCATGGAGCCCTAATCTAATGAGTAAAGCTGGGTTGATTCATAAAATCCTTTCCAGGCACAATCCTTGCTCAGAGAACTCAAGGGCATGGCTTGCTCAGAAGGTGGGAAGCTCCTTGTTCCCGGGGAGATTCAAAAAGGGCCACTGCACAGGGGTTGTGAGTAGAAGGAAGGATTGCTTTGGGCAGGGAGTTTCCCAGCTGGCTTTGAAAGCTGTGGTGCTCCTGCTCCGATGCACAAGAGGCCCCACTGCACTCAAATGCGGAGGGGATGTTCAAAGGAGGAGCTGAGACCACTCTGCCCCAGCCCAGCAGGCAGCAGCTAGGAGCATGCAGGGCCCCTGGAGCCACACTGCTGCTGCTTGGGATCAAATGCTGGCTCTGTCGCCTACCCGTCCTGTGACTTTGGATAAGGAGCTTTACCTCTTGGTGCCTTATTTCCCTCATTTATTCCAGACAAACAATAGCCACGAGAATTGCCACTTTATGGGGCTGTTAGAAGGATTCAGTTAATTGATATGTATGCAAAGTGAATGGAGAGATGGTTGTCACATAATAAGCACCATGTGGGCATCAGCTTCTGTGTGCCAGGCACTGTATTGGACATTTTTTCTTTTCTTTTATCCTATCCTTATCAAAATTCTGAGAGGCAGTTCATTATTTTATAATGGAGGAAGCTGAGATTCAGAAGGATGCTGGAGGCCATGCAAGGTCACACAGCAAGTGGATAGGAGAGCCAGCCTCTTGACTGCTGGCTACCTGAGTAGACCCATGCTCCCCTCCCACTATCACCGTCACCCCCTCCATCATCACCATCATCACCATTGCTACCACTGTTGCCATCACCACCACCTCCTCCATCATCACCGCTGCTATCACCATCATCGTCACCATCACCACCATCACAATCACCACCACCTCTATCAAGCCGTCTCTAGGAGAAGAGAAAGACGTTAGAATCTGATGGAGTCTGGGAGGCCAAGGCTGGGGCAGAAGGCCTTTTAAGGTAACTGGAATAAACCATCATTCTTAGCAAACTATCACAAGAGCGGAAAACCAAACACCGCATGTTCTCACTCATAGGTGGGAACTGAACAATGAGATCACTTGGACTCGGGAAGGGGAACATCACACACTGGGGCCTATCATGGGGAGGGGGGAGGGGGGAGGGATTGCATTGGGAGTTATACCTGATATAAATGACGAATTCATGGGTGCTGACGAGTTGATGGGTGCAGCACACCAACATGGCACAAGTATACATATGTAACAAACCTGCACGTTATGCACATGTACCCAAATAAATAAAAAATATAAAAAGAAATAGGCAAGTGTGAGAGCCAAAGGGATTGCTGTCCCTCTGGGGGCTCCAGAGGTGACATTTCTCATTGGTGATCATCAGTCACGGCAGTGAGCAGAGATCCAAACAGTGTGCTGAGCAGGCCAAAGCAGAGTGCCATGGGAAGGGCTCCATCACCTTAGTCAGACCTGGCCTTGAGCCCTGCCTCTGCTACCTCCCAGGAGAGTAACCAGGAGCAGGTCACTTGCCCTCTTTGAGCCTCAGTGTGTTTGTGTCACTGGGAATGTCAAAACCCTTCAGGAAGACTGTTGAGAGAATTAAATGGAATCCACTGAAATTCTGGGCTTCAGGAGGGCAGAGACGCTTGTCCTCTTGTCCTTTCTGTTCCCTGTGGCCTCCCTAGCATCCAGGTAGTGGTCATGTCCCAGCAGATGGTGGACACCCAAGATGTATTCATGCCTTCACTCCTCTGCTCTTCAGTGAGGCCATCAGCCTAATGATCATAACCTCTGAACAGAACACGAGCATCCCACAGTCACAATGATGCATTCCCTCTGTCCCTGCTCATACTGTCCTATGGCCAGACACCCTTGCACCATCATCCCTGTCCCTTATCTGCCATGTGACAGTCACAGGCACCATCTCTATCAAGCTACTGCATCCTGCTCATTTAAGGGGTCCTTAAGGGTCTCCACACCCTTGCTGAACAGATGGATCATTCTACCCCACACTGGTCTTGCGGTTCACCCCTTCCCTTGGCCATCTCCGCAGGGCACACTGTTATGCAAAGGTGGGAGATTGGGTGTCAGACAGACTTGGGTTGGAATTGTGGGTATTAATGAGTTCTGTTACTTTGGAGCCGTCTCTTACTCTTGTAAGTGTTCGTCTTCCCCTCTGAGAAAATCAGAAGGGCTGTTGGAGGTCATGGTGTGTGAACGTGCTTGCTGAATCTAGGGATTCGGTAGCTGACACGTCTTTCCTTTTTCTTTTCCTTCTTACACTACCACCACCTTAATCCCAAATGTTTGGAAGTATTTTTCAACACTGTTGAGCTCCTTGGAATAATGAACTTGTTGGTTTCGAGCTAAACCAGGCAACAATCAGTCCACATGTTCTCTCAGGGCACCGCAACTTTGAAGTATACTAATTAGCATCTTGCTAATTTTCTTGGTGAAAATGACTTTTAAATCATTAAACAGGGAGTCTCTTCTAATAAGTTTTTAAAAAGAGAGAGACCTGTTGTGGAAGCATTGGGAGTATGTGTGTTTTCCTGAAACTTCCCAAGACAGCTCCCTCAGGAGTCATTATTAGAGGACAGTGTTAGAGGTTCAGACCATCTCTGAAATGAGGAGTCAGGGGAAGAAGAGTATGGGTTTGACATGGTTGCTGTCCCTACTGTCTCCAGTTGCTGCCCAGCCATTCTCCCTGAACCTGCCCCAATGGTGCCATCATTCAGGGCACCAATGACCTGTAGGATGCTAAACCTCACCATAAATGCTGCCCCTTCTTTTTTGAGACCAGGTCTTGCTCTGTCACCCAGGCTGGAGTGTAGTGGTGCGATCTCTGCTCACAGTAGCCTCTCCCTTCTGGGTTCAAGTGATTCTCTGCCTCAGGCTCCAGAGTAGTTGGGACTACAGGCACGCATCACCACGCCCTGCTAATTTTTGTGTGTGCGTGTGTATATATATATATATTTATATTTTATATTTTTATATTTTATATATATATAAAATATATTTATATTTTATATATATTTTAGTAGAGATTGGGTTTCACCATATTGGCCAGGCTGATCTCAAACTCCTGGCCTCAAGTGATCCACTCGCCTTGGCCTCCCAAAGTGCTGGGATTATAGGCCTGAGCCACTGGGCACAGCCTGTTTCCCTTCTCATTTGACACTTAAGAATTGGTGCCTTGGACCCTGCTGTGTGAAACACTCCCTCCACATACCCTGCAGACCTCACTCTCCCTGGTTCTCCTCCCACCTCACTGGCCACCCCTTCTCAGTCTCCTTTGCCGGCTACTCCTCATCCCCCGCATTTCAATATTGGAGGCTGCGAGGACCTAGTTTGCAGACCTCTCTCCTCTGTCTCATATATCGCTGAATGATCTCACTCACTCCCGAAGTTTTAAACACTATCCTTGCTCCAGCAACTTCCAGATGGAAAGCCCCAACCAAGCCTCACGCCTTGAAATCTGAAAGCCAGGCTTATAGATCCAGATGCTTGCTGAGCACCCATACGACATCTCACATGGCAAATGTCCACCACTGGACTCAGGTTCTGTGGCTCCAGCATTCCAGCTGCACAGGGCAGAGCATTCACTTTCTCAGACACTCCACATCTCATCTACCTTCAGAGCCTGCCCAGTCTTTCAGGATAGATCCAGGGACTGACTACCTCTCCTCTCCTCTACCCCGACCACAAGGAACAAGCCACCATCATCCTTTCCCCCTGACCACTGTGGTGGCCTCCTGGCTGGTCTCTACCTTCACCCCTTCCCTGTCACAGCCAGGCCCTCCTCCTGCTGCAGGGTGACACATCTTACCAGGGTCCATCAGCCCCAACCCTAGCCTCTGGCCCCTTCTACCTCATCTCACCATTGCTCTTCCCTTTGCTGAGCATCCCAGCCGTGTGTCCCCACTCTTCCTCACCTCCAGGTCCTTTCCCAGACCTCCCATGTGTCACTCCCCCAATTCCTGCCTTCTTGTATTTGCCTCTAATCCCTTCTTCTCCGAGTAGAGACATCCAACACTTCCAGCCACCTGCTATGCTGCCCTCTCTTCCATCCCTGCCTTTGCGCTTCCCCACTGCCGCCCCCACCTGCTATCATTACACACATTTTGGAGACCCCGGGGCCTTATTTGATCAATTTCCATCTTTTCCACTGGATCGCTGATCCTTGAGGACTGAGAGCTTGTCACTTTGCCATTATTTTATGCCCAAGATCAGTTCAGTGCCAGGTGCATACTGGGTGTTTGTTAAACACGAAATGAAGGCAGGTTTGGTCTCAGAAGGTCTGCTGGCTCTCACACAAAAAGGCTGCAAAGGCTCTGCTGCCCCTGAGCTCCCCTTGCTCCTCCATCTCCTCCCCATCCTCTCCTAGAGAAAGCTCCACACAGTCTCTGGTGACACCTACTGGTGCTTAGTTCTTGGGGGCCATTCCTGGGAGGGAAAGGAGATCCGAGGAACCCTTGGGCCATTTGAAGTCATGGATGATGGCTGGCACCCAAAGTCCTTGTTGGACAGGTAGCCCTTATACGTAGTAACAACCATGAGCAGCGCCTGCTGCTACCTGGCCTTAATCGCGTCCACCTTGCACTCCTGGGCAGAGTGAGCTCTCCATTTCTCTGAATTCCAAACATGGGCTTGGGCCACGAGGCTCTCCATGGCATGCATGGCATTTTCCCATTCGTCTCCTGTCCCTCTCCTCCTGCCACTGTAGCTGTGGGGCTTGGCCCCTCCTCACCCCCATGATAAGTGAAGCCCCTCCAGGCTCAGGCTTTGCCCTGCTCTTCCCATGACTGGACTGGTCTCCTTCTTAGCTCTCAGCTCAGATGTCACTCACCTTAGAGCTCTTCCCAGACCAGCTTATCCAGCATCTGTCCAGTGTCCCTGCTCCCAAAGCCCCATTATGTCGCAGGCATATTTCCTCCATGGCAAAGGCTGCACGCCATGGCTGGCTTTCCTCTCTGTGGCGGCTTCTGTGCTGTTCTGTGTTGCTCTCTGTTTCCTCCACTAGCGCGGGAGCACCAAGAGGGCAGTAGCCACTCACCTGTGTGTACATGTGTTTGCACTTGTTCCTTGCACTGAGACATATGTGCCAGGCACTTGGAAAATACGTGTTGAGTAAATGAAGGAATAAATGAATGAGCACTTACTAGATGCCAGGTTTCATGCTGAGAACTTCCCATCCACTGTCCATCCTATTTAACCTTTAGGACAACCGTGGATGGAAAGGGGAGGGACTTTCACCCCTGCTTTTGACTTTGGAAACAGACACACAGGGGGCAACTGACATGAAAGAGGTGAGGCCTGTCTGACCCCAGAGCTTTCTCCCATCAACCTTGAGGCTCAAGATTCTTTCACCTGGTCTTGTCCTTTTTTGGCTTCTCCGTACACTGGTGCACAGCTCACCAGTGGCTGGGAAAGGAGAGAGGCCCTGGTAGGCCCTCACCTTGTTACGGTTTCTTGTACCTCACCAGCCTCCAAACAAAGATAAGTGCATCCCCAACTCCCATCAGGTAGTGCCCAGCTGTGCCAGAGCCCCACCCCTCATTCTTCGTGCTGCATCTTCCTGAGATAGAGAAAAGGAAGGGAAGGAGGGAGGTGGCCCTGATCCCCTGAGTCGGTGTTTGCAGCTGTCAGCAGGTCCAGGGGGATTTCCCTTTCTGGTGATATTTTGTCTACCGCATATTTTACAGACTTCCCATGAAACACTTGCATAAACATTTTCACAAAACACGCAGCACCCTGTCCATGCCCTCTCTCCTGCCTAAAGGATCTGGGAGATGTGGATTGACCACCCAGAGGATCTGGGCCTTCTAGGGAGGCAGCTGGTGTGGATACACTCTGGCCTAGAGGAGAAATGCAAGCCGGTAATCTCCAGAAAGTTTCAAAACAGGTGGTGGAGGTGGAACTGAGCATAAGAGCCCAATGTCTGGACCCTGGGTTGTCGTCATCTTCTCACAAACTGCACACCATGGCCCTGAGATGTGGTTAATAACAATTTCCCTCCCCTTTTCAATTACTAGGAAAGTTACTTGCTCACCTATAAAATATGGATAATAGCATCTGCCCTGCAAACCATGAGGAGGATTAAATGAGAGCCTGTGTGTAACCCTGACACAGTATAGCCATTCAGCGGTTAGCTGGTTATCACAACCAATGTGGTTTCCAATGCGGAGATTGCGGATAGTGGTTAAGAGCTCAGATGCTTACATCCGAATCCCTGGGTTCAATTCTGTGCCTCTTGTCAGCTGTGTGATGTTGGGTAAATTACTTAACCTCTCTGAGCCTTGGCTTCTCATTGCATAAGCCAATGAATCCTATAGGTACAGAGTGAGGAAGACTCTTCTACAAGTCAAGACTGTTAAAAGGCAAAATGGGCTGCTGTAGAAAGTAGCAAGCTGGCTACCTGCTGGTGCAGGCTTTGGAGACAGACAGACCTGAATCCCTATTGGCTGGGTGACCTGAGGCAGTTGACCTGGCCCTTGGAGAGGCTGTATCATGCAGTGGCCAAGAACTGAATGCCAGAGCCATCATGCTGACATTGCCACCTGCAAGTTATGTGGGCTTGGGCAGTTGACTAACTTCTTTATGCCTTTCTTTCTACAGAAAGAAGTTAGTCCCCCTTTCTTTCTTTCTGTAAATAATAGCACCTACCTCGTAAAGCCATGGTAAGGATTCAATTAAATGTGTTAATGTATTCAACATGCTTGGAACAGCGTCTGGTGCACAGCAAGCCACCTACATGTGTCTGCTGCTTATAGAGATAACTGCATCCCTCCCGCAGAGCAGTCAAGAGGCTCAGAAACAATCCACATGGCATTCCCAGTGCAGGACCTAGCCACGTGGGCACTCAGTCCCTGGGAGCCATGACAGTGTAATCCTTGTTAACATGATCCCTGAGCCGTTGTGCCTGGCATGTGTCTGTTGCCTATCTGAAATGGAGATGTGTGGAAAATTCCTTGACTGGCCTTGGAGCAGCGGAGGAACTGGACCTTGTGTCTGCTGGGCATCCGCTTCAGCTCTTCCCTCCTCCGCCTCTTCCCCTTCCCACTTGGATGTCATACATCTTGTCTGTGGTTAGCTGCACTCAGCAGCGGCTGCTGCAAGGTGATGGATGAGCCATGATTGCTTCCTGCCTGGTATCCGGCAGGCTGCCCTGGCATCCTTCCCTTGTTTCTACCACTCCTGCTGATCTCCTAACATGGGGCCACCATATCTCTTCCTAGATGCTAGATTCAGGTAGGCATTTATTCAAATACAGAGACATTTCCTCTATCTGATGAGTTTCTCATCTTGGACTCAGTTTTTATATCTGTGTAATGGGAACAAAATCTACCTTCTAGGATGGTTGTTGTGAGTTAAATCCAAAGCCAGATGATTGATACATGCTGGGTACTCAATAATTGTATGTACCCACCTTTCCCAACTGGAAAAACTCTTGGCTGAGAGCCAGGGGATGACAAGGCTGTGTGTTCTGCAGACAGAACCATGGGTGCACCAATATAGGGCACGAGGACGTCAGACACCATGTTGTGCAAGCCCTTTTCCTCCCCTAAGGGACAAACAGATGCCTCCCTTTTGCCATTTGGTAAACTGAGGGCAAAAATGGATGTGGTTTTCCAGAAAGACTACAGTACATTCCTGGTGTTTTCCCTTAGAGCAGCAGCTCTCATCAATCAATAGGCCTCTGGTGAGAAGGAACCCATACTGTGTGAAGAGATACCTTTTTTATCTTCAGAAGTCTAGAATATTCCACTTACCTAGAGAGTGAAGGAAAATGATTGTCAATGGGTAGACAATAAATGGACTTTAAGGAAGCAGTGTCTTTGTCATTAGACTTTTTCGTTTTTGTGTTCTCATGTTTTCAAAAAGGAAAATCAACCAGTGAACCAGCTAAGAACAAATTAAATCCACATTTTTAACTCGTAAGAACTTATCCTTGTCCTTAATTTAGAACTACTTCTTATGCTGCTCCTGAAGGATTACCTGAGAATTTCATATTTATTAGGATAGAGAAGGTCACTCAGTCTGTATTTCCTTTACCAAGGAAATAATGCACCATTTCTCACCACCCTCATTAACTGTCCTTAGACATCCAGAAAGAGAATCTGACCTTCCAGCTGGTTACCCTGGCATATCAGTGAGGGCCACAGGAAGGAAATGCTTGCAAATTTGGAATGCACTCAACTGCAAGTAAAGAAAACCCATGTATGATGGCTTAAGCAAATAGAAGTTTTTTATTTGTTAGTTTTGTTTTGTTTTGTTTTTTAAATCTTATGCTTCCCATCTAGGATTGGAATTGCTGGTTTGATATTTCCTCCATTCTCCTAGACAGTCCCCCAAACATTATGTTTCGCATGCAAAGGGAGAAGAAGGGAAAGTAAACTCACCACCCCATCCGCTTATCTATTCCCTTACATAAAGAAAACCAAAAGCTTTTTCAGCAATCCTTTCCTTCATCCACAGCAAACTTTTGTTATTTGTTTCCTTGGCCAGCCCTGAATCACACATCCCGCCCTAGCTGCAAGTGAGTCTGGAAAGGTGGGGAAAAGAATAATCATAATTGACTTAGACCAAGCAGTTACTGCATTTCTGCTCCATGGGCTGACAACTTTGTCTTTCTGAACTAAGGTGGCATTTATTTAGCAATAAAGAAGTGGGAAATGGATATGGGGCTGATAACAAACGATGCCTGCTATACCTCCAGGGCAGGAGCCCAAGGGCCCATGAAATACTCTCAGTGGCTCATCAAAATCATAACGAACCCCATGCCTGGGAGGCTCCACATTCCACCAGTCAGTGTTTACTTCTCAGCTCAGTTGTCAGAAGTCATTTCTGCTCAATAACTGAAGGCCTGTTATGGTTTTGGAGCTAGAAAAACAGTGGCCATACAGAGGTGAGCTGAGGTCCAACCAGGTCTGAAGACTCCCAGTACCTGGGGAGACAGGCATGCCCATTAGTGACTTCAGTATGGTGCCTTCAGCTCTCAGATACTGGGACCCAAGGAAGGGCTCCCTACCCAGGCTGGGACAAATGGAAACAAGCCCCTGGGGTTGTTGAAGGCTGAGCAGTCTCTAAGATCCAGGAGGAGGAGCCTTGGTAAGCATGGAGACACAATGACTCCCGGTAGCACTGATCCTTTCTTTCACTCACATGTTTGGAGTCTGTTCGTATTAGTCAGCCCTGCAATGCCCTGAAGGCAGGGACTAGGATGTCTCTATCATCCACTTCTGTGACCCTAGAGCTAGCTCAATGCTTGGAACATATCTGGAGCTCAGTAAAGAATTCAGTTTGAATAAATGAGTGAATACAGAAATAAACAGATCATTCTCCAAGATAAGGGGATATCTTGGCCAAAAGGAAATGCAGGATGGCTTCCAATTATAGGCTAAGAGGGGCCTTGGATGCTAACCCTACCTCCTTGCCAAGCAGGTAAACCCCGAGGGCCCCACCATCCCTGGGAAGCCTGGCTGCAGGGCTATTTTGGAAGCCATTTGTTCTGACTTAACCAACTCAACTATAAACTGCCCCTTGAGCCTGGTGAATGTGTGAGGCTTAGTGATGGCCCCAGAGGGAATTTGCAGGTTGTTTTGAGAAAGATTCCTTAAAGCAATTCGAGCAAGTTCTACTATCTTTGAGTAGAATCTCCATCATTTCTGTGTTCGTGGTCCTCCCCTTGGGAAATTTGCAGAGATGTGACTCAATGGAGCAGCCTACTCTGAGTTCCTGCCGCCAGCCTCCAGAGATTTGCTCATCATCAAAGATAGATAGAACCTTCTGAGTCAACCCGTCTTAAATTTTAAACTCATTAAAATGACACGCAATTCCCAGCCTGTCTCTCTGGCAGGCTGCCAAACTTAAAGCAATTGATCGTCACCCCACAGCTGCCGCTGTCCTGGGTAGAGCTGTCTAAATATTGTGCTGTGCCTGCACCCGTTCCTGTATGTAGTGCTAGACAGACAGCTTGGTGCTGTTTCCAAAATAACCCCTTCCATGGTGCTTGTCAGACCTGGTGGTGCCTTTGAGGATAAACATTAAAAATACCTCCTTCCAAATCAGGAAAGATCTCATTTGTTTCCCTGCACTGAGACACTTATACCCTCAAATATGAGAACAGGCCATTGTATATGGAACTAATGGGGTGGTGGAGCTGCCTAATAATGTGTGATTATAATAATAATGTGTGATGACAAAATTGCTTCACGGGCAGGGCTGGGTCTTCAGGGAGGTAAGTGAGGTGCTTTGGGTACTAAATTTATGAGAATACAGAATCTCCTTACAGCCTCTCAGTGCTATTGTGGGCATAATCTTGCCCAATCCTCAAAGCAGCCCTGTGACAAATGTGTGCATTTTAAGGTCTCCCATGCCACAGGTGCCCACGCTAAGACACACAGATTAAGAGACTTCTCTAAGCCACTGTGGTAGGCGGGAGTGCAGTCAGCATGGACTCAGCACATTAAAATTCAAAGTTAATGCTCTTTCCGAAATTGTTAGAGGGACTGAAAGAGTTCATTTTTCTTCCAACTTTTTATTATTTATTTATTGATTGATTTTTGAGGTGGAGTCTCATTCTGTCACCCAGGCTATTGTGCAGTGGCGCGATCTCAGCTCACTGCAACCTCCGCCTCCCAGGTTCAAGCGATTCTCCTGCCTCAGCCTCCTGAGTAGCTGGGGTTACCGGTGTCGCCACCATGCTTGGCTCATTTTTGTATTATTAGTAAAGCCGGGGTTTCACCATGTTGGCCAGGCTGGTCTCGAACTCCTGACCTCAGGTGATCCACCCATCTTGGCCTCCCAAAGTACAGGCATGAGCCACAATGCCCAGCCTTCTTCCAACTTTTTAGAAGTGAGGATTCATGAAGACTTTAAGATGTTTATGTAATATTGTATAATAATTTTTTATTGTATGACTTACTCAATTGCTTTTGTATAACTGAGTTTTACTTATTTGGAATTTGCCTTTTTATGGAACTGTACCTGAAGCTCCATTAGATGACTTGTGGAATATCTGTCTGGTCTGTCCCTGCATACAATTTCCAGTTCATTGACATCCTACTGACTTGGAGGTTTCATGCTCTTCCTAAATGAAGTTCCCTCTGCCTGTATCACGTTTTGGTCTTTTGCCTGTCTGGCTAAACCTTACTGTTCTTTCAAAAGGAATCTTTCCAAGAAAGCTTCTCTGTCCTCCTGCATTAGATTAGGTAGTGTATCTGTGTCCTGAACCCCACAGCAGCAGGCACATGTATCTACAACTTATTCCACTTTGTTGATAATATTGATGTCCGTGTCTGGCTCCCTCGGACAAGGCTGTGAATTCATTGTAGACAGAGACAAAGCCTTGTTCATATTTCACTCCGGTACAGAACACGGTATTTGCAGAGTTGATGCTTAACATATACACGGGAAAATGAAAACATGAGTGAGTGCGGAGATGCCAGCTGCCTCCGCATCTTCTCCAGGCATTGAACACCTCACATGCTGCAAGGCAGGGTGGGGTCTCGTGTGCTGTCATATTTCACAGGGTGATGATGGATCACATTTTCTCATCAGTCTCTATTTCCTCTTGCTTTCCTCAGATGTGCTCTGTCCTAGCGTTCGTGTAGAAGGAGATCGCTTTAAGCACACCAATGGAGGAACCAAGGAAATCACAGGTAAGGGAAAAACAGCAACCACACGTGCTGTCTTTGGTGTATGATTTGCTGAGCCTGAGCATGACCCTAGTCAATTCAGGGCAGCCTCACTGACCCTGTTCTTGTTCCCATATTTCACCAGAGTCCTGATAAAATGGTCTGAATCGTGCAGGTGGCAGCTCTCATCAAAGAACCATCCAACAGGAAAGAACATACATTCACATTTTCCATTTGGCAGGCTGTGGATATTCTATAGGAGTCACTCAGTAATGCATGAGAATGAATGAGTTTGTAAAGAAGCTGGTGAATGAGTAAGCAAATGATTGGCAAAGTGAGCAAACGACTGAATAAATCAATGTGTTTTGGAGTGAAAGCGAGAGTGAATCAGAGTTATAAATATATGAGTGAATCAATGGGTGAGAGAACAAAGAGACACGTGACGACAGACCCAGCAGCAGAAAGAAATACCGCAGAGTCTCACCAAAGGCTGTCAGGCATATGACAGAATAGAAGGCTGCGAGGATGCGGGGGACAGCCGAGGCGGCTCCCCACCATCCCAATAACATGGATCCAGCCCTCCCTGTGGCTGGGCACCCTGCTCAGCACTTCAAATACATATGACAAAGAAATTTTCTTCTCTCCCGACTCCCAACCAGGAAGCCACTGCAGGACAGCAGCCCTGCTCTTCTTGCCAATGACCCTGCATTGGGTGTCCCTCCTCTTCCTCCTGCATCATCTTGGGTCCAATTCTAAGCACTTATGTGTCCCCATCCAAGCAGGGAACCATGTGAGGTCAGGATGAGGTGTTCGGCAGGCCTTGGCATCCCTGCTTGTGTCCCAGGGACCTTGCCATGTCACCTGTGCTCTGCTGTCTTAAAGATGCCGGCATCTACGTCTTGTGCCTGGGGGATTTTTCTGGAATGGTGGAAGGCTGCTCTGCCTATGTGCACAGTGGGGAAAAGCTGCCAGGGAGTGAACAAACCCCAGGAGCAGCTCTCAACCAGCGACCCTTGGTATAGAAGCACCCCGGCTCTACTGTTCCTTGGGTGGGATTGACCCCATGGTCAAACATTGACCACGTTTGACCCCATGTCCCAGAGTTTCCTAGGGACAGTCGTCCATCAGGGTAACTGGCTCATGCCATACTGTATCAGCCGCTTTCTTTCCCTGAATCCTGCCTCTACTCCCTGCTCAAGCACCTCCCCAATAAACTAGCACCTTCAGAGGAAACCAGAGACAGTGATATTCTTCAGATGGGGCACCTGGTGTGAAGCTGGTGCCCAGTGGGGTGCTATCACTGTCAGGGTTTATTTGTCTAATACATGAGATAAAGGTGACTTTCATCTTCACGTTGTTAACTTAATTTCCTTGAAATAAGTATATTTATAACTGAGCTATTAGGCTGGTGCAAAAAAAATTGTGCAAAACGTTAATGGCAGAACCACAATTACTTTTGCACCAACCCAATACTTTGCCCAAGGTGTAACACCTCTGGGTATTTTCACTTCAAGACTCCTGCTTTTTGCCTTGGAAATCCCCAGCGAGGCTCTGGCTCTCGGATAATCTATTTTCTGTCCACTGGAGTGTGATTGTGTCTGCCCAGCTTTTCCCTGAGACCCCTCCCATGGATGTCCATCTTCAAAGCAAATTCTTACCTTATTGCATTATCTACCTGTGACTTTGGGAGCTATGAGTCCTTCATAGAAGTATCCCTCAAGTAATTCATTATCTAACACACATATCCATAGAAGGGAATCCTTATGACAGTAATGTGATTAATAAAAGCAATAGTAATAATGAATGCCTCCTGAGCGCTTACTGTGTGCCAGAGGGTTTACATGCATTTCCTCATTTACCTTCACAGCATATGAGATGCATTCCTCTATATTTTATATAAGATGCACTGTTGCACATTTTACAGTTGGGAAAACTGAGACACAGAGAGACTGAGCCACTTGCCTGAATGTGTGGCGGAATCAGGATTTGCATTCAGACCACCACTCAGCAAAGCCCACATTTGTCATTGTTTTGCCACATGGAGTGGCCAGTCTTGGAGCTTGGACTGTACAATATGTATTTCTAGGTAACTGATTCAACAGAGTGAAGAAATGAAGTCATATTTGTCTTAAAAATCAGGCAAACTTACTCAGACCCTCAAAAGTTAGTCTCTTTTTCTGTGATAAGAAGAGAAAAATAGGCTGTGTTGCAACGTAGATTCTGAACTCTTCCCCTTGGACTGGCCACCCCCAGACAGGCAGCCCAAGAGAGGGGACATAGCACTTTTGCTGTCATTGCAACTACTTGGTGGCTGGAAGAGTTAAAAGAAAATTGCACTTCCCTTGCTGCCACTAGGCCCATCCAGATCACTACTGTCTTTTCTCTGGAGTGTTATAGCATCTCTATAACCAGCACGTCAACCTCCAGCACTGCCCTCTTCCCTTCCCTTCATCAAGTGCTGTCTTTCTAAAACCCGGATTCCTTGGCTCCTATAATCTAGTCCTTGCTTCCTACTCTGCAGGAGAGGTTCTGACTCTTCTGTCCTAGCTTACTCATAAGTCTATTGGAATGCTTACTAGCCCCCTAAGCTATAGTGCTCCCCTTAGCTGATGCTATTACCTCTGTGTGGTGTGCCCATTCTCACCTTATTCTGGCAGTGAACTCCTATTCATTCCCCAAAGCCCAACTCAACAGTCACCTCCAGGAAACTGCTTGAAGCTCCACAGGGTGATTAGTTGCTCTTTTTGCATTTTGTTCTATTCTGATAACTCCAATCTGAAGGCATTATAATTATTTGCTTCCCTGTCTGCCTCCCCAGCAAGCATATGAGCTGTGTGAAAGCAGGATTTGTTTATACTTGGGGTTTATTTTATGTGTCTTAAGAGTAGAGGACAGTACCTGGCACTTAGAAGGAATGTGACAAATGTTTGTTGAATGAATGGGTGGATATATGAATGAATTAGTGAAAATAAGAAGCATTAATCAAAGGATGAAAACATGAATAGTTGGATGGGAGGCTGGATGGAGGGATGTACAAAAAGATGGATGGGAGAAGGAAGAAAGGAAAGGAGGGAGAAAGCAAGGGTGGAAGGCAAGCAGGCAGACAGACAAATTAGCAAACAAATCTGTCTGCATCATCAGTAACTCAGAATGAATTTAAAGCTTTTTCGTCATTCTATAGACTGAAGAATAGCAATTATTTTCTACTTAAGAATAATTCTGGCTGGGCACAGTGGCTCATGCCTGTAATCCTAGAGCTTTGGGAAGCCAAGGCAGGTGAATTGCTTAAGCCCAGGAGTTCAAGACCAGCCTGGGCAACATAGTGAAACCCGGTCTCTACAAAAAATACACATGAAAAAATTAGCCAACTATGGTGGTGCGTGCCCTATCTCTACAAAAAATACGCATGAAAAGATTAGACAAAGCTGAGGTAGGCAGATCACTTAAACCCAGGAGGAAGAGGTTGCAGTGAGCTGAGATCACTCTATTGCACTCTAGCCTGGGTGACAGAGCAAGACCCTTTCTTAATAATAATATTGATAATAATAACAATAATAATAACTGATTCTTGCTGGGAAGATTCAAGTGTGTGTGTGTGTGTGTGTGTGTGTACTCACACTTGAAAATGCAGGACTTTGAACAGATTTCTTAGTCTATAGCATATGTGGAATATCCTTCCAAAGTGTCTGTTTGGTGACTGGGACCTCGATTATGGGCCCTCCTGTGTCAGTCCACAGCCAGAAGAATCTTGAAGCCTCCCCTCCCTCTTCGGAGTCTTCCTGGAAAAGAAATCACAGTGCCACCTGGGCATCCTTCAGTCTGCAGAGCAAATACAGTTTTTGCAGTTCTGAATGCACAGAGAACCTGCTTTATCTACCATCTCCTCTAATTATAACCAGCCCCGAAAAACTGCTCCAGCCATGTTCAGGCTGAAGAGTGAGTTATGAAGAGTTGGAGCCTCAGATTTGCCAATTTAAATGCAGTCGGGTAATAGGGACAGCTTTTGTATTCTGGAAAAAATGCAGTCCCCAAAAGCCTCACTTCCAGGCTTTCCCATAAATGACTCTGGCTATTTTTAGGGCATATCTGGGCTGGGTCTGTGAGCACAAGGATGGGAATCCACGTAGGAGATTGGAGGCATAGGTCTTAGATGGCCCTGCTGCTCACTAGCCAGACAGCCTTGGGTCAATCTTTTGACATCTCTGAGCCTTAGTTTCCTCACCTATGTAGCAGTGGATCCTACAGAATGTCTTCAAGAGTCCCTCTCAGCTCTAATAACCAAATGTTCTACAAATTCTAGCCAATAAAAGTGTTAGGCAACTTTTCTAGAAGTTTAGCTACTTAATGCTTAAAGCATATGTTAGGCATGTGCAGGTCTCAAATTTGGCCACAGACATCCTGGATTTCTCTCTCTTCCCACTTGGGTCCCCCATCCAGATAGTCACCAAGTCCTGCCCATGGCAGCTTCTAAACAGCCCTCTAATTCAGCTGCTTCTTCCATCCCTGCCTCCTCACTTGCCCTCATCTCACCAGGCCTACTCCTGGTTGGTCTTCTTACCTGTCCATCCCCTGCTGCCAGAATGACCTTGGAAAATAGAAACCAGATGGTATTTCTCCCTCATGTTAAAGCCCTCTGTGGCTCCTCTTTGCCTGAAGGAAGAAACCCAATCTCCCCGATGGGGCCGACAGAGCCCAGCCTGACCTGCCCCCGTCCACCCCATTCCCAGCCAGTGTACCCTCGCCGTGGGTCCCGATGTCCCACAGTAGCCCAGATACCTGTTCACGATTGCAACCTGAGCAGCCCACGCATCATCTAACACATAGGAGGCCCGTTACAGTGGGTCGTGAATTCCTTAATTCTCTTCTCTCCTTCCACAAACGACCCTCAAATTCTCAAACAGGAACAGCAAAAGCAGCAGGCATTTTAAGGATGGAGAAACAGATCAAATTGTCCCTTTCCTCAAAGAGCTCTCCATCTACTGGAGGAGGCAGCCCCATAAACATAAGCTCTCTGCATCTTGCCCAGACCCATGGA
>NW_012114821.1:6459756-6471909 GCF_000951035.1 Colobus angolensis palliatus
GGCTTTCCTGGCTTCAGCGAGGTGCTCCCTCTATTTTTTGCATGAAACAATTGCTTTTTTTATCTCACAGTGCCTTGCATCACAGCCTGCTTTCCTCGGGAACATTTTTTATTCTTCTTCCCAGCCCTTATTTATTTTGGGCAATTTATCTTTTTTTTTCTTGGTGCCCTTTGCTGCCACCTAGTTAATTCCTTGTTCCAAGTTTTGTTGTATTCAACTCTTTGTTTTTGTTCACTGAAACCAATAAAAGTGGAACCAGAAAGTAGAGCATAGGCTTGCTTTTTGAAAACAAGTCTATTTCATATATTCTCTCCAATATGACTGCTGAGGGGAAAAGCAGATGAGGGTGTCAGTTTTTAGCGGTGTTTGATGGTGCTGTGAAGTAGAGGACCGGCCCACTTTGCAGTTCCCGGCTCTGACTTTGCCCCTCCCACTGCTGGGGCTCCTCAGGCCCCAGGACACTTCCAGACACAGGGGCTGCAATACAGGGGCAGCCCAGTGGGTTGTAAAAGGCCCCTCGTTGTATGGGGCCCAGTCAGTTCCAACAGCTGCTCCTCACTGGGCCTGCTTCGGAGCCCAGAGCTGTGGGGACTCTTCATGCTTCTGTCTCTAGGTAATACTGAGACTGCAGCCTCTGGGGCATTGAGACCCTGTTCAGGTGGGCGGGGGGCTGTGCCAACAGCAGTGCAGTGGGGAGATAAAGGAGAGGGGGTGCTCTCAGCTTGCGTTCGGTGAATGTTTCCCAACGCCCAACTTAGGATCTCTGGGACTTCCCAGGACTCCCTCCTTGGTGGGCGTGGTGGCTGTTCCCAGTCATGCACCCTGGAGGCCTGGTCCTTATAACCAGAGTGAGAGAGGTGGGGCTCTGGGGTGGTGGCAGAGCTTTTGCCAGGGGATCCAGCTTCACTTGGGTTAACAGGTTCCCATTGTGCCCAGGCGGGGACAGTGGGGTTGACTAAGGAACTCCTGGGTGCTGGTTTCCCCCCAGGTGTTTAATCCCATCATCACACTTAGGTCTTATGACACCCCTGCAATAAATTATTCTCTCCATTTTTCCAATTACAGAAACAGGCTCAACAAAACCAGATAACTTCCTCAGTCTCCTAGCTGGAACTCTGTGTGGCAGCAGAGTGCCTTGGGCTACGTTAAACATTGCTAATGCCCAATGTGCATTGTACCTTTACCTGGGATTAACCCCATGGCTTTGAGTAGGAACTGTGGCTGTTCTGTTACCTCCTGTCTCCTGGCATACTGAACAAAGGGATTCTTCACTGCATAAAATTGCACATTCAAGTTAACTGTTATGCGAGAAATGCGGTTTGACTGGGATTCCTTCCAGCCATGGCACAAATTGGGGGAAATATGACAATAGTTTTTGGTACTAAAAACACAAAAGATGATCAAATTGCACCCAAAATTCTCCCAGTTTACAGATGAGGAGACTGATACTCAGAAAGAAAGTGACTCAGCCAGGATCACAGGATGTTAGTATCAAGGAGACCCACCCACCTCTCCATGCCGCATGTTTATCTAGAGCTTGTGAAGGTTTAGAGGACTGATCATGCTCTCATTTAGGGCGAGGGACCCATTAGAGCATCCAGCCTTTAGTGAGCAACTATTGTGTTTCAGGCATGTTCCTACACATTTTCTCATTTAAAACTCAAAGTGATTTTCCAAGACATGAATGTCTAATAGAGTCAGAATGTATTGCCACTGGCAGACAGGCAGACACTGTGCAGGGCCATTGTCCTGTCCAGGCCTGGTGACTGGTTTTTCCTTTTCCTTCCTTCCCCTTCCCCTTCCTCCTCCCCCTCCCCTCTCCTCCCCTCCCCTTCCCTCCCCTTTTCCTTTTCCTATTCCTCTTCCTTTTCCTTTTTCCTGTCCTTTCCTCTCCTTTCCTTTCCTTTCCTCTCCTTTCCTGTCCTTTTCTCTCCTTTCCTCTCCTCTCCTTTCCTTTCTTTCCTTTGCAACAGAGTCTCTCTCTGTTACCCAGGCTGGAGTGCCGTGGTGCGATCTCAGCTCACTGCAACCTCTGCATCCTGAGTCCAAGCAATTCTCCTGCCTCAGCCTCCTAAGTAGCTGAGATTACAGGAACCCACCACCACCCCTGGCTAATTTTTGTATTTTTAGTAAAGACAGGGTTTCACCGTGTTGGCCAGGCTGGTCTTGACCTCCTGACCTCAAGTGATCTGCCCACCATGGCCTCCCAAAGTGCTGGGATTACATGCATGAGCCACTTGCTTGGCCAACTGGTTATTCTTAATGTCCCATTTGGTGGATGAAGACATGAGGTGCAGAGAGGTTGAGTAAATTGCCTGAGAGCTGGCAGGGAGAGAAAATGTGGGAACAGGGATTTGCACGTAAATTGTTATCATAGCCCTTACTTGTCTACCACACTGTGTTGTTATTATCCCAATTTTACGAAACTGCAGAGGAAGCAAGCCCAGAGAGGTTGAGGCTTGTGCTCAAGGCCACACAGCTCATTAGTAGGACTTCATTCACTCAGGCGTATCTGGTCCACGTGCTGGGTGTTCTCTCCTCCACACAGTCTCTCCCAGGGACCAAGCCTGTGTTACAGCTCAGAGTGAGACCTGTGTTCAGTTTGACAGATCTGCACTGTGGGCTGGCCCTGCAGGTCCCGAGGATGGGGGATCGGGTGGTGAACTCAGCAAGCCAGGCCCTGTCCTCAAGCAGCTGGCAGGTGAGGAAAGCTGGCCTTGCTCAGCCTGTGCCCAGTGGCAGCCTCTCAGCTGGATCAACCCATGCACCACAGGGGACCTCGGTTGTGGGACTGTGGGTGCCTGCTCCCTCCCACAAACCAACCGTCTCCAGAGATGCTGAATCACTCACACTAGTGTGTGAGTGACAAGCATGGTTTGGAGGGGTGCTTTTTCCATCTATCATGAAGCTTCTGAATACTGTTCCCATCTTAAGGACCCCATATCATTTAACATTATATCATGAATTCCATTAAATAGCCAGTGTGTGAAATGCTATTTGAAAGTGACATAATGGCAGCTCTTAGTCATTTTCCGAGAACTTGACAACCTCAGGATGGCAAGGGGCAGGGAATGGTCCAATCCAAAAAGTGCAGGGCTTCAATCCCAGAGCAACCTTGCCCTGCTCAGAACCCCCTTCCCAGACCATCGCAGGCCAGAGCAAGCCTCTACCTGGTAGCTTCCGCCCCGAGCACCTTCCCTGTGACCCCAGCCCTGTTCCTCTCCAGTGCTGCCCCTGCTCACTGACTCTTCGTGCCTGGAATTGTACTGCACACTTGGACTGTGCATTTCCTGATTTCCTGGGGTCCCCACCTTTTCCAGTTCTCCTGGAGCCAGGATTTTGTGTTGGCGCCTGCTGCAACCCTGGAGCTCACAGGGCTTGGCATACTGCAAGCTCTCAAAAAGAGCTATTGAATAAATACATGACATCTATGGACAAAATGTCGTGTTAGAGAATGCTGCAATTGTGATGAGAAAACAGTAAATATGAAAAGCGCTCTGTTGGTGATTTACTGTATGTCAGGTACTTTATGAAGAACTTTGTATCATTTAAGTCTCATAGCAATGAGGTACATTCTAAAATAATCCCCTTTTTACAGATGGAAAAAACCAGTGCTCAGAGATGTCAGGCAACCTGCCTAAGGTCACCCAGCAAACACATGGTGATTAGGATCACAACCCAGACCTGTCCAATTCTAATACTCAAACTTTGCATCAGGACTACCTGCTTCCCTCCCTGGCATTTCTTACACAGTGCTTGGCATGGACCTGGCTCTCAAAAGCATTGAAGAAATAAATATTTCTTGAATGAATAAATAATCTCTTTGGGCAGAATTTAGTGGTAAAAGAGGCCAAGAGGCTTCAATCATTATGTTAGTACTACAAGTTCATTTCCTGTTTTTTTTTTTTTCTTTTTTCTTTTTTTTTTCAGTAGTGCCTTAGAATATTGGAAACAGTGAGGAACTCTTCCTAAAGTCTCATAGGTTAGGTGCCAATAGCGAGAAGTATATTATCCCTGGGGGTGCACAGATGGGCTTAGCCTGGTGCCTATCTTCAGCCAGCTTCCCTGTAACCTGCTGAGAGCTTTCGCCAGTGTCCGAGAGAGACAGTTTCAGGCGGGTGTTGAGTCACAATGTTAGCCTCCAGAACAAGTGTTGTCCTTAGGCCCCTCTGAGAACCTGGTCTGCAGAAAGCATCCCACTGTGGGGGAATGTGGACGAGCATGTGCTGCTGGTTGTGGGAAATAACTCCTAAAAAGAAACCCATTGTATGAATTTCTCACCATATGCTAAGTACACATATTTAGGGTCTTTCACAGTTGTCACAGAGCCCTACCCAGTAGGCATCATTGCTGTCCTTCCATGGTGAAGTACGCGAGACTCCTGTGGGTCATGTGACTTGCCCAGTGTCACATACACATGGCCGCTCAGGATCAAACCCCCGTCCTTACCCTTGACCCTCACCCAAGTCCAAAGCCCCTGATTTTTCTGTTACTTTACATTGACAATGCATATAAGGCCCTCTCTTAGAGGAAAATTAAACTGAACTAAGGAAAAACAAAACAAAATCCTTTCAAGTAATGTAGTCTCATGAAGACAGTTTATTCCTCTCTGATGTTTCTCTCTTAAAAAATCATGAAACTTAAAAGCTGCCAAACTTTACCCAAGTAAAGTCCAAATGCAAGGCAAAAATATGGCTGCAGAAAGGAAAGCCCTTGCTGGCCGTTTGCCCGCAGAGCCAGCCTGCGTGAGCAAAGAGCACACAACTGGGCTTTGTGAGCACCAGGGCCCTGCGGCACTCACACAACCAGGACACCCTCCATTTGTCTCACACTTAACCACATGCACACACATTTTCTTGAGAAAGCCAGTGTCTGTGTTCTTCTGCACCTTTTTCCTGGAGTTGAAGCCGAAGCTGTACATCTCATTACTCCGGTGCTTATTTTTCTCCCTGAATATGTATGTGAACAATTCCCTCCCAATCTGTTCTCCTGGGGCGGGATGGGCAGGCTGCCTTTGCAGAGAGCAGATATGATTTTTCTTTGTCTTTTATACTCTTCCGTCTCCAAACTCATTCCCAGCTCTTCTCTTTGAACAGGTTTTGACCTGATGGATTTGTTCAGTGTGAAGGAAATCTTGGGGAAGAGAGAGAATGGCGTGCAGAGTTCTTATGTACGGATGGGATCCTTCCCTGTGGTGCAAAGTACTGAGTGAGTGGTCACTTCTCTTTCCAGACCTGCCCAGGGTGTCGTGGGAAAGGGCAAGAAAGGGGCCAGCAGCCTCAGTTTCATACTTGGCACTGAGCCAGGCTTTAACCTACTCAGTGCCTGATAAGGTTGCCCTGTGATGAAGCAGCTGAACCACTGGACCAGGGAATTCAACCTGTTTTTTAGGCAATCTATTATCATTGACTTCATTGGTTCTCTGCTCCTTCTACACCCATCTCTCCATACACATTTGGCATTAGCCATTCATTCATACATGTGTTTTTCTGTCCGTTCATGAAATAACAAACGGGTATGGTTTAGTAGTGCATAGCACCTACTAAGGACCTGACACTGCATTCATGGCAGGTGTGGCTTTGCCAGAATCATGGAGTGGCTTTGGCCAGTTGAGACTGAGTATCAATGTTGACTGGGTACTTGGCTTTACACATTTCTGAATGCCCTTGTGCCTCAATTTCCTCATGTTTTCAATCCAAAGTGAATGTTCCTGCCTTGTAACATTATTGAAAGGACATCATGTAAAGATTTGTCCAGTTCCTGACACTTATTGGGCCTCTAGTCAGGAGCTAAAGATGATACCAAAATGAACACTCTATTCTTCTCATTACGGGCAGACAAATCTTTTGAAAGCAAAAATGATGCTGTTACCCAATCCAGACCCCAAGAGCGTTCTTGGATCTCGTGCAAGAGAGAATTCAGGGTGACTCCGCAGTGCAAAGTGAAAGCAAGTTATTAAGAAAGTAAAAAAATAAAAGAATGACAGAGCAGCCCCAGGGGCTGCTGGTTGCCCATTTTTATGGTTGTTTTTTGATGATATGCTAAACAAGGGGTGGATTATTCATGCTTCCCCTTTTAGACCATATAGGGTAACTTCCTGACATCACCATGGCATTTATAAACTGTCATGGCACTGATGGGAGTGTAGCAGTGAGGACAACCAGAGGTTACTCTCGTGGCCATTTTGGTTTTGGTGGGTTTTGGCCGGCTCCTTTACTGCAAACTGTTTTATTAGCAAGGTCTTTATGACCTGTGTTTTGTGTTGACCTCCTGTCTCATCCTGTGACTTAGAATGCTTTAGCCATCTGGAAATGCAGCCCAGTGGGTTTCAGCCTCATTTGACCCAGCTCCTGTTTAAGATGGAGTTGCTCTGCTTCACATGTCTCTGACAGTATCATGTCATGCGACCTCTCTTCCATCTTTAAACTATTAATATTTAACTGCTTCCAGTGTTCTTAGTAAACTAAAAGGCCAGGAAGAGGAAGGCCCCTGTGTGACCCGACCCCATCCTGCCTTTGTGGTCTCCTGGCTCATCCTCCAGTCTTCCCTGTGTGCCTTCTGTCTGTGTTCTAGGACCTCCCAGGCACCCTCCTCCCACTGGGAGGCCTTAGTTCATGTTCTTCCTCTACCTGGGACACCTGCCCTGCTCATCCTGCAAAGCATGCTCACCCATTATGCTCTCCAGATGCCTTCCTTGAATCCCCAACATCAGGCCTTCCCCTTACCTACCCTCCTCCCAATTTGTACTTCTGTACAAAATGTGTTAAAGTTGAAGTTACCTGATCCAATAGTCTTATCTCCCCTGCTCAATGAGAAGTCCTAGCAAGGAAATGAGTCTTGGTTTCTGCTACAGTCTCGGCACCCAACTAAGCCCTACTCAGAGTAGGGAATGAGGAAATATTTGCTGAATGAATGAGTCAACAGTCCGTAAGGAGTGAAAATGTTCTTTCAGATGCTAGTCTGGCAAAGACTGGCTTTGAATGCCAGCTCATAGAGTATGGGTTTCTGCATGTGTGTGATCCTTTTTGTTTTTTTAATTCAATGAGCATTCTCTGAGTGCCAGCCACACACAGGCACTGTTTCAGACCCTGAAGTCGTTTCATCCATGGCTCACAGTGTCTGCATTCCAAGAGCGATTTTACAGAAGAAGAAATGAGACAAGTCACTTCCTCTCTGAGTCTCGTTTTCATGAAACAAAGACAATAATCGCTGTCAGCCAACTTTTGAGAGTCACCTTCCCAGACAATGAGGTTCTCCCTCCACACACAGCCAGGTGCTGGGGGATGTTATTATGAATCACCTGGCCCCATGCTCATGTGGGGGGTGCACAGGGATGAGCAGAGTCTACAGCCTGTTTTCTTCTTCACTTCCCCTCACTTCTTTGCCTAATATGTCCAATTCATCACCTATTCTACTGGTAAGCAGGAAAAAATCGTGTGGAACTTTAAGAAAAAAAAAATGCAAAAGAGAACAAACAAAATAAAGCAAGCAAAAGTTACACAAATCTAGTGGAAGGGTCTAACCAAGGACCACTCTGTTTGTTAACCTTCTAAGGAGGCACTTGGATCAAAGAGCAAAGCAGCCGAATTCAGGCAATGCTCTGTGGAACACAGCATGGGACCCCGATTCTGGCTCATGGATTTGGGCTCCTTCCTGTTCTCTGAGAGTTGCTCTGAGGAGGAATTTCTACATTTGTTTTAATGGCAAAACACCCAAAATAAAATCAAATTGGCAAAGTTCTTTCTTTTCAAGAAAGGATATTACACTTTTAATTTCTAAAGCTTTGAAATTTAAACACACATATATACAATTTTAGTTTGCAAGTTAATTTTGTTCATAAAGAAAAGAGGTGTCACTTTCAATATTTATATTTTTTTCTCACCTGTTTAACTTTTAAAGGGCACCTTATCTAATTTACTTCTCACAACAATAACGGAAACGAGCAAGGCAGGTATTATACTTTTCACTTAACTGGTACAACATTTGAGACTCAAAATGGGACAGTGATTTGTTCAACACCTCACAGGTCAGAGGAAGCAGAGGCTGGCCTCAAACTCAGGTCCTCTAATTACACACCCTTTTCCCTTCCACTGTCATCTCATATCTGCTGTATTATTTGTGGAAAAGATTGGATTCAGCTATTTCCTTTCTTTAGATGTTTTCTGTTAATGATCTTTTTTCTCCCTGATTAAAATGACTGATATATACACACACACACACACACACACACACATATATATACACACACACACATATATATATGTACACACACATGCACATATATCCACATATGTGTGTGTGTGTAACCTAAGCAAAAGTTATTATAATCAGGGGAATATAAAGTCATTAACAGATAAATCTGTACTTTTTCCTATGATATACTTGTCTGTGTGTATTTCAAAGGCATAAGAAGAAAGTGTGTTCAGGGGAAAAAAAATAGCATAATTGGATTTATTAAGAAAATAAGGAGAAAATGGCCAGGTGCTGTGGCTCATGCCTGTAATCCCAGCACTTTGGGAGGCCAAGGCAGGCAGATTACTTGAGGTCCAGGGTTCGAGACCAGCCTGGCCAATGTGGTGAAACCACGTCTCTATTAAAAATACAAAAAATGAGCTGAAACCCTGTCCACTAAAAATACAAAAAATTAGCCAGGTGTGGTGGCAGACACCTGTAATCCCAGCTACCTGGGAGGCTGAGGCAGGAGAATTGGTTGAGCCCGGGAGGCGGCAGTTGCAGTGAGCCAAGATCGTGCCATCCATTGCACTCCAGCCTGGAAGACAAAGTGAGACTCTGTCTCAAAAAAAAAAAGTAAAGAAAGAAGGAGAAAATGAAAAACAAAGCAACATATTGATCTGTGGCTACAAAGTCTGTGTCTGTGGACGCAGGTGGGGAGGTCCCATCTTCCTCCTGCATGGGCAGTGACTGAGGGCGTCTCTGAATACTGAGGGAAGCCCAGCTGCTGTGAGTGATGGGCCCTGTTCCTATTACCTGGATGTGATCCTGGGTGACATCCCAACTCAGAGAATGACTTTGAACAACTGGGCCATCATCTCCCAGCCTGGAGCTGTAAACAGAATCAGAATCTTGCTTGCAGGTCCTACAGCCAACCAAAGTCCCTGCGGATCTGCAAGTCTGAGAACCAGGAACTCAGACGCCTCCCCACTTCCCTTCCTGTCTGTCTGGCCGGACAGGGTCCATCTCCTCCAGCAGGGAAGTCAGTGTCATGTACATTCCTGAGGCAGCCCCCAGCTTCCAGGGCAGGATTGGGCTCCCCCACAGCAGGCTTTGCAGTTAAGAGTGCAGTCAGCTGGTGATTAAGAGAAGAGCGCAGGAGAGCAGATCCCAGGTAGCCAGATGGCATGGAGTTAACCCCTCAGAGCCTGGGTGCCCTCAGCTATAGCACAAGGATCAAAATACCGATTTTTTTTTTTTTTTTTCCAGACGGAGTCTTGCTCTGTCGCCCAGGCTGGAGTGCAGTGGCATGATCTTGGCTCACTACAAGCTCTGCCTCCCGGGTTCACACCTGTAATACCTTCTTTATACATTCTCGTGAGGAAGAAATTAGGCAATATATGAAAAGAGTAGTGGTGAGCTTGTGTTAAGCTCTCAAAAGATGTATATTTTTGGCCGGGCGCGGTGGCTCAAGCCTGTAATCCCAGCACTTTGGGAGGCCGAGACGGGCGGATCACAAGGTCAGGAGATCGAGACCATCCTGGCTAACACAGTGAAACCCCGTCTCTACTAAAAATACAAAAAAAAATTAGCCGGGCGAGGTGGCGGGCACCTGTGGTCCCAGCTACTCAGGAGGCTGAGGCGGGAGAATGGCGAGAACCCGGGAGGCGGAGGTTGCAGTGAGCTAAGATCCGGCCACTGCACTCCAGCCTGGGCGACAGAGCAAGAATCTGTCTCAAAAAAAAAAAAAAAATTGTATATTTTTATTAAATCCTGGAATCTTATGTCAAATGAGATCCTATGTGTAAGTGCTTTATTGAATCTGAGAAACACTACGAAAAAGTAAGCTAAACTTTATTTTGATAGGATGTAAATCTAGGATAGATCAGTGGTTCTCAACTAAGAGAAATTTCACCCCCACCCCCTAGGGGGCCTTGGGCAGTATCTGGAGACAATTATGTTGTCACAACTGGGTGAGGGGTTGCTACTGCCATCAAGTAGGTGGGGGCCAGGGAGGCTGCTCAGACTCCTGCAAGGCATGGGGCAGCTTCCCCGTCTGTGCTGTCTAGGATGCGTCCTCCAGGAAGATCAAGCAGGCCCTGTACCAGCTCTGGTGAAAGAGAGGTTTCTCCATGGAAATGGCTGTTGACAGTTTTTGAAGTTCTGCATTCCTTCAACTTTTATGAAGTGCCTGCCATGCTTCAGGGACCCGAGTGGGTGCTAAGGGACAGGGATTTGTCAGTGTTTCCTCACCAGGGACCTCAAGGAAAATGTGGGGAGCCTGGAGAGCTGGAAGACAGGTGGCCGTGAGTCGAGCAGATGGGGAGAGATGAGGAAGGAGGGGGTGATATCAACGACGTTTTCCAGAACTCTGTTGTGAAGGGAAGGAGAAGAAGAAAGAGGAAGTGGGAGATTCCTCAGGTCCCGGCTGGGGATGTGCAGTCAGGGGAGGCTGTGTGTGGGTGGGGGTGGCGGGGTTCTGGACTGATATGCGAGAGGCAGGAGGGAGCCCAGGTGCCCTGTTCATGATTCAGAGGAAGATGGAAGAGCAGCGCTCCGAGGACAGAGGGACTGAGGGATGGCATCTTGGTTCTTGGTCGGGGAATTGATCCTCTACAGAAGGGAATGAACAATTTTCATTTCTGAATTTGGAGGAGGAAAAGCAGCCCCAGAACTTGGTGGGGGTGGAGCAACAGGGAGCTGAGGCCTCCTCAAGGTGAGGGGCTGGCTCTACAGGCCAGGCAGGAACCTGGGCCTTGTGGGAAAGAAGAGGATGTGCTACATCCCAGTCTATTCTGGCTGCTATGACAAAGCACCATAAATTTAGCTGGGTGGCTTATATACAGCATTTACTCCTCACAGTTCTGCAGGCTGGGAAGTCTAAGATCAGGGTCCTCATAGACACCATCCTTCCCTGCACTCTCACATGGTGGGAGGGGTAAACAAGCTCTCTGGGGTCTCTCTTATAAGGGCACAAATCCCATTCATGAGCCTTCTGCCCTCATGACCTAATCACCCCCCACCAAATCCCCATCTTCTGTTACCATCACCTTGGTGTGAAGATTTCAACATAATAAATTTAGGGAGACAGAAACATTCAGACCATGGCATCCTGGCATCTGAGACAGGGCACCCAGCAGCATAAGGTATATCCATTTGTCCTGGCCGAGGAGGGATGCAGCAGGGAGCAGCGAAGCTGGGAGTTTCTCCATATTTGATCCCGGGAGTGTGACCATTTAACGTTTACTGTGGATGCCGTCAGTCATGGTGGTAGTGGAGAGATGGAAGCAGATGCACCGTGGGGATGGATTTGAAGATGCTGAGGCTGGAGCCTCAGGGGCCATGACGATGGTCTAGGTCACATTGAGGCCCTGACCTAAGGAGAAAGCAGTCAAGGCAGGCCAAGAAGGTGGATGGTGGAAATATTTAGGAAGTCCAATTGGCAGGGCTTGATCACTGGTGGGTTGTGTGGGCTCACTTTGCTGGCTCCCTGCTCTCGTTGCCAAGCCTGCTGTGTCTGTCTCCATTTTTCTCCAGGGAGGTGTTCCCCCAAGGTTTACCTGATGAATACGCCTTTGTAACAACCTTCCGGTTCAGGAGAACCTCTCGGAAGGAAGACTGGTATATCTGGCAGGTCATCGACCAGTACGGCATCCCACAGGTAAGGACAGCACTGCCTTATCTCAGTGGTCCTGAGCTTTCTGTTTCCCTCTCACAGGGATTGGCATCACCCACCGTATTTTCTCCAGGGCTTTTATCCCTGGGCCTGGAGAGATCGAGAACCTGGTGTATGGAGGCTCAGAGGACCTGCAGGGGGGATGTCACGAGACCCAAGAGGTCCAGCTTCTTGTCCTAATGATATAGTACCAGGCCTTCCAATGGGGTAAAGGAGACTGAGTTGTACCAGGCCTTCCAATGGGGGTGAAGGAGACTGAGTTGTACCAGGCCTTCCAATGGGGGTGAAGGAGACTGAGTTGTACC
>NW_012114821.1:6471959-6511836 GCF_000951035.1 Colobus angolensis palliatus
CAGGCCTTCCAATGGGGGTGAAGGAGACTGAGTTGTACCAGGCCTTCCAATGGGGGTGAAGGAGACTGAGTTGTACCAGGCCTTCCAATGGGGGTAAAGGAGACTGAGTTCCTGTCCTCTGAGACTCTTGACCTAGCCAAGGAGATGGGCGCCAGCTCTGCTGTCCTGTGACACCTGCTGTATTGGCAGCATGAGTGACCTGGCTTTGTGATGCAGTGGAGGGCACTGGCTCAGGGTCACATAGACCTGGGTTCAGGTCTTGTGTCTACTCTTTTATTGGTATGGGTCCTGGGATGGGTTACTTTATCTTTCTGAGTCTTGGTTTTCATAGCTGTAAAATGGAAAACAGAGTACCTACCATGAATGGTTGGTGGGAGAATCAGATGGAATAATGGTCTATAAAGCATCTAGAACAGTGCCTGAGACATAATACAATCTCATCATGAGAAGTTCCCTTCAGTGTTCTTCTGAGTGAAGCTCTGGGTCCTGTCTTTACTCACCTCTGGTGTGTTTCAACTTTCAGTTCCCACAAAGGTAGGACAGCTCTCCATCAGCACATGGTCCGGTGAGGAAAGACAAATCTGAAATTCAAAGCCATCAACACCATCTGTTGGTCTGAGATAAAAGCAACACTACTGTTTGTTCTCCACCAAATCCAAATCCCCTTGTTCTCAAGTTCATAGATGAACCGTTTCTTTCTCCAGTCCTAGGAAAATAAATCGGGTGAAGATATTACTCACTTTCAGCTGGGAGATACTGACTAAACTTTCACTAGGGGCTAAAATAAAATAAAAGCATCCTCAAGCAATTGGACTCCAGCAATCACACTCATGGCCTGCCATCAGAGAGGGCAAGATACTCTTAAACAGTGAGCTCGCCTTCCCAGGTTGAGGCTGGGCCCTGACTTCAGATGTATTTGCTTATCAATGTGTACATGCTCTTAGTAGGAGCTGGGGATTGTTCGGAGGACTTTACAAATACTAATTCATTTAGTCTTCATAATAATTCTATGAATATTTTCTACTGTTTGCATCACAGATATGAGGAAACTGAGCCAAATATGAGGAAACAGAGAGGCTAAGAAATTTGCTTACCTTTTGACAGGTAATAAAAGCAGAAGTTGAGAATTGAACCCAGTCATTCAGGTTCCCACATCTGTGCTTTTAACCACATGCTTAGCTGGCTTCTCTTCCAAGCCTGTCCTGATCAATTAGTCCTGTTGAATGATTTTTCCATAACATCCCTGGTCATACTGAGATGCAGAAACATTTTCAAACTTAACTGCTGAGAGGCTGGATTTTGTAAGTGTGGGAGGCTGAATGGAGGAGTTGAGATTCATCTCCAGAGGCCACTTTTCTGGAGAAGTCCATTGCATTCCCATCCAACATCATCTCCAATTGCACAGGTCTTGCTTCTCCATTTTCTCAGGGTCTGGTGCAGTGGTACTGGGCCCCTGCCATGACATTCTTGTGGGTGAGCCTGCACCGCCCCCTCAGTCTGGGATCTTTTCCTTCATGGCGTTTGCAGAGCTGTCTGTGCCCTGTCTGCCATGTGTGCATCCTCTCCTCCTCCTGTCAAAATGAGTAATGGGGTGAAATACCACAGAGCCATGCAGAGATGAAGTCTGTCTTGAGATCTGAGATTCCTGTGTGAAGAGGCACCCAGAAATTTACCCTTGTTAAGCCATCCTTGATTGCCAATGATGCGCACTTCCATGCCCTGGGGAAATACTGGCTAGACACAGGAAAACTGGATAAAGACCTGTAAAGAAGATGATCTGTGAGCAGAGTGGTGTTCGGTGCATGCCCATGCACTCTGTCAATCACTGTAGATCTACAGATAGAGAAGTTCATCTATAGATATAGATGCTCATGCTTTCATTTGCCATTTTACCTTTAAAAGCTGACATGTTCCCCATTTGTCATTTGGGTAAACTGAGGGGCATTCACTCATTCCAGATATGATAAAGGGACAGCAAGGAGGCCAGTACAGTTGGAGCAGAGTTGTGTGTGTGTGTGTGTGTGTGTGTGTGTGTGTGTTGGGGTTAGTTAGATATGAGGTTCTAGAGGTGAAAGGAGACTGGATTTCAACAAGTCTTATAGGCCAGTATAGGGACTTTTTGTTTGAGAAGAGACTCTGTGGAGTTGCACAGGCCCAGAAATAGGAGGACAAATTAGGAGAACATGGTATGATCCAGGCAAATGTGAATACCAGCAGTAATAGTGAGATTAGGAGAAACAATCAGGTTATAGATTAATTTTGAAAATAGAACCAGTAGGATTTGCTGATGGAGCTGACATATAAAGGGCCTTCCCCAGGGCCACCCAGCTAATATTGGTAGACACAAGACGTCTGACTACTGGGTGCCCTCCCTTGCTCTATACCATGCTAGAGACAGAAACACTGGGAAAGCCATGTCCCCAGGAAGCTCTGAAGGTTCAGGGACACAGTGCTCGAACATGTGAAATGGAAGAGCATGTTTAATCATGGAAGTATTAGCTTTATGTGTATTAGAAGTATTAGATCATTAGACAAGGTTTCATAGTTTTCTATTTTATGCCCTACTCCTAGCATAAAATAGGTGATGCAATTAAAATAAATCCTAGTCTTCCTTGGTTGTACTGAAACCATGTGGAGCACAGAAAGAGACCAGAAGACCCAGGTTGTGTTGAATACGTAGCTGATGCCCCATACTACGTGAGCACCTTCCTTCAACTACAGAGACTCTTATTCATTTGTTCATTTCTTCATGCATTCAGTACCTTTTTATTGAGTGCCACTGTGTACCATGTGTTCTAGCCACTGGGGTTACACAGATGAAGAGAGAAAGTGCTTGTTTAAAAGGATGGGCAGGAAAGACAAAAAGGTGAACAAAAGACATGCATAAGATAATTTCATATACAGATGCTGTGCTATGAAAAAAGTCAATAAATGGTTGGGCACAGTGGCTCATGCCTGTAATCCTAGCACTGTGGGAGGCCAAGGCAGGCAAATCACCTGAGGCCAGGAGTTCGAGACCAGCCTGGCCAACATGGTGAAACCCCATCTCTACTAAAAATACAAAAATTAGCTGGGCATAGTGGTGCACACCTGTAGTCCCAGCTACTTGGGAGGCTGAAGCAGGAGAATTGCTTGAACCTGGGAGATTGAGTTTGCAGTGAGCTGAGATCGCCCCACTGCACTCCAACCTGGATAACAGAATGAGACTCCATCTCAAAAAAAGAAAAGAAAGGAAAAAGAAGAAAAAAGAAAAAAAGTCCATAACTCACATCTTGGGATGTGAGAACAGATGGCCAGGTTAAAATCCAAGAGTACGTGTTTATCAGGGAAGGTTTCACTGCTGTGATACCTGTGAATTTACTTGCTTAATTCATTATTGCAAATATTTAGAACAGTGCCTGGCAAATAATAAAGACTATACAAATGTTATATATATATTATCATTCTCATAATAATCCTCATGACAATTCATTTAATTAAATCCTTGTGGATCAATTTATATAATCCTCTTCACAAATAGGCACTACTATTGGTCCCATTTTACAAATGAGGAAGCTGTAGAGAGGTTAAATAACTTACCTAAAGTCACACAGCTAAAAAGTGATTCATTGGTTTAGATGTAGGCTGGCAAGAGACAGCCCCCACTGGGCCCACATTTTTGACAAGTGCTATAGCCAAATGACTGGGGTTAAGGGAGCTGATGCAGTTAAGGGATAAGGGTTAAGAAAACCAACAAGAAATGCCAAGACATCCCAGGATCAGCCACAGGAGGAAGCTACCACCGGGCCTGGATGGGCAGGGGAACAGGGAGGAGATGGTGAGTTCTAGAGTCACAGAAGAGGATATACTTCCAAAGAACTGGGGCACATGGAGAAACAAAGCCACTCAGGAGCCACAGGGAAGCCAGGAGGGGTGGGAGGAATACATGCCCCACCTCTCTCTCTTCCCGCTCATTGGTCTCCATTCCAATGGACTTCCCATGGGCCAAGCTCAAGTAGAAGCCAAAGAGCCGAGGAGCCAAGATGAAGAAGTCCTAAAAGGTCAGATCCTGGGAGCAGGGAGCCACAGGGAAGGGGCAAAACATGAATATTAGAGCAGATGAAGACTAACCTTGCAGAGACGGAACAAGGAAATACTCATTCTTTCATTCACTCAGTGGATACTCATGTTCTGTGCCTTCTATTCTGTTCATACTTTTGTGCACTGATTGTGTATCTCTTGCCCACTGTTGTGTTCCTGACACCCGGCGTGTTGCCTGCTGGGCGCACAGGATGTTTAGTGAATATTCTGGAGGGATGACAAAATGAGTACATGGAGGAGAACATACTCACTTATTCGTTATTAAAAAGCAATCAGACACAATCAGGCGTGGTGGCTGATGCCAGTAATCCCAGCACTTTAGGAGGCCAAGGCGGGCAAATCATTTGAGGTCAGGAGTTTGAGACCAGCCTGGCCAAAATGGTGAAACCCTCTCTCTACTAAAACCACAAAAATTAGCTGAGCGTGGTGGTGCATACCTGTAATCTCAGCTACTCAGGAGGTTGAAGCAGGAGAATTGCTTGAATCTGGGAGGCAGAGGTTGCAGTGAGCTGAGATCACACCACTGCACTCCAGCCTGGGCAACAGAGTAAGACTCCATCTCAAAAAAACAAAACAAAACAAAAACCAACATAAAAAAAAAAACCCAATCAGAAGTAAAACAGCAAAACCTTCTCCAGAATTTGTCCATTGCAAAATGCCTGTGCATTTTGCAAAGGCTACCCCAGTGACCCAGACAGATCAGACTCCTGCCATCAAGAAACATTATTTTACAGGAGCTCCAGCTTTATCTTCAAATGAGAGACAGTGTAGTTTAACAGATCAGGCCAGAAGATGTGTTTGGTTTAACCAGCCCAGGATTTTAAGACACTGAAACTAGTTAGGATTTCTGGCTGGTCTTACAACTCAAGCCCCTCTGTGCACCAATTGTCTTGGAGTCTCACCAAAGCTCTCTTACCCACATAGCCCTTCCTGACAGTTGAGGCTGTGACCCCTGCATTAAAGTATGAGTGCAATTATTCCATTTAATACCAGGTTTAGAATAGCCTGCAAGGTAGACATCATTAACACCATTGTGTAAGGAGGAACTCGAGGCTCAGAGGTGTGAAGGAATTGGTCCAGGGTCAGATGGCAGGTGACCAGCTGGTAAGTCACAGCCAGGATCTGACTCAGGATTGCCAGGTCTGACTCTGAACTCCCTTTTCCCATTCTCTTCTTTTCCCTTGGCCCCAAGAAGCTCAAGGAGTCTCTGGTCCTTTCCTCCCCAGGTCTCCATCCGGCTGGATGGTGAAAACAAGGCAGTCGAGTACAACGCTGTGGGTGCCATGAAAGATGCTGTCAGGGTGGTCTTCCGAGGTTCCCGGGTCAATGACCTCTTTGACCGGGACTGGCACAAGATCGCCCTGAGCATCCAGGCCCAGAACGTCTCCCTGTACATCGACTGTGCACTGGTGCAGACACTACCCATCGAGGAGCGGGAGAACATTGACATCCAGGGCAAGACTGTGATTGGCAAGCGCCTCTACGACAGTGTGCCCATCGACGTGAGTACCAGGGGGCATTCCGCAGCTCAGGTTCCAGGCCACTGGGGAGAAGCCTTGGGAACTAAGTGCCCTCAGTGTTCTCCACACCTACATGAACTGTGTAACAAATCATCACCTTGGACCGTCTTAGAAGGAAAGACTCTGACTCAGAAAGCTGCCATATTGGAACCCCAATTCACCATCACCCATGTATTAATTCATTCAGTTATTCAGCCATTCCATCAATCACCCATGTATTAATTCATTCAGTTATTCAGCCGTTCCATCAATCATTCATCACATATACATTGAGCACCTACAATGTGCCAGGCACTGTGCTCAGCACTGGGGACGCCAGTATCCACAAAAGAGAGCAAGACTGACATGGCTCTGGCTGCATCAATAATTTTAGAGACAGGTAGCTCCTAGGTCTGCAAAGGTCACACACACACATACATATATGTGCATATGTATATGAATATATATATGCAGGTAGGTGGCTAGATATATAATGGTTTCTGAATAATTTAAATACAGATTTTTTCTTTCTTCCTTGATTGTCAAAAAAATTGGAAAATATGTGGAAAATAAACAACAACCATCCTCATTGCACGAACTAGGGATAACAACTGGTAATAACTGAACATTTATCCTTCCATCCTGAATCAATGTTCTTTCCTTCTTTTATTTTTTCTCTTCCCTCCTTACTTCATTTCTCTTCTGTTTTTTCATTCCTTTAATTTTTGTTTCTTCCCCCAAGAAATATCCACATCTGTAGCCACAGAGATGCATACACCAGAAGTATGTACGTAATACAATACACACAGACACCTTGCACAGTGATCTACATGTTCCGTCTTCAAGCTGAAGTCAACCTTAGCTCCCATGCCCAAGAGCATCCCCCACTGCCTGCGAAATAACAGGAAACATGATGTGGGGAAAGCTCTTTCCGAAACCATTTTATGTGTCCACGTATACATAAGCATAAGCAAATATAGTACCTCTAGGCATAGGTTAGATTCTTGGAAGTTTATGTTAATAATGGACTACATCTGGCTTTTTTTTTGTTTTCTTTACTCAAAATCATGTGTCTAAGCTTTTATTTTTTTTTTTAGCTAATGCATAATACTTTGTTATATATTCATTCATAAATCATTCATTTTCCTGTTAGTGGTGTTTAGATAGTTTCTAATGTATCACTATCGTAATTAGCAAGCCCTTGGACTTTGAAAAGGGGGGTACCTCTCCATGCACTTGACTTATGAGGAAAATGTAGCAACACCTGCCCTGTAAGCTTGAGATATAGATGAATTGAGAGCATTTCTTGGAGGTATGTACCCTCAAGTTTAATGACTGGGCTCTGGGGTACACAAGTTTGAACTTTCCCATGTATTTCAAATTGCTCTAGAAAGTGACTTTCATATGTGTGTATGTATGTTGTGTGTGTATAACATATAAACATTAAACATTATGTATATAAATGTATACATACATTATAGATATAAATTATATTAATGTTTCTTTAATCTATATCTATATAATTATATATAATATACCATTATATATAACTATATGTAATATATAAATATATATAAACATTATATATAGATCTATATATAGATCTATATATATTATATCTGTATAAGGGTACATCATATACAAATGATATGTGTATCGTGTTTCGTTGTTGTTTTGCCAGTCTGCTGGGCATACAGGGTTATATTATGGTTTTCTTTTTTCTTTTTGTTGTTTTTTTTTTTGAGATGGAGTCTCGCTCTGTCCCTCAGGCTGGAATGCAGTGGCGCGATCTCGGCTCACTGCAACCTTTGCCTCCCAGGTTCAAGCGATTCTCCTCCCTCAGCCCCCTGAGTAGCTGGGATTACAAGGCGCACGCCACCATGCCCAGCTAATTTTTGTATTTTTAGTAGAGACAGGGTTTCACCATGTTGGTCAGGCTGGTCTCGAACTCTGGACCTTGTGATCCACCCGCCTCAGCCCCACAAAGTGCTGGGATTACAGGCATGAGCCACCGTACCCGGCCTTACGTTGTGGTTTTCATCTGCATTTACCTGATTACCGTTGAGACTGGAAATCCTTCCCTATGTTTTCTGATGGTTCCCACGTCCCCCTTTGGTGATGCTAGGCCATCTCCTCTGCCTGTTTTACTACTATGCTAGTTTTCTTTACTGAATGATTTCTAGATAATCTTTTCCTATTTTGTATACTCATTGCTTATTTGTTATACATGTTGCAAAATTGTTTCCTGGTATGTCAAACATAAACCATAAGAAAAAATGAGTAAGTTGGGATACATAAAATTTTAGGAAGTGGCAGTCCAGCAAAAGGCATCGTAAACAAGTTTATAGACTTTGTTATAACTTGCTTTGTTAACAGAACGATCAGTCATCAACAACCCTGTGCATACCAATTTTTAAAAATTAAGCTGAGAGTGAGCTGGTCAGAGGTAGTGGGGAGAGGAGAGATTGGGGCTTGCAGATGTGGGAAGGACAGACACACGCAAACTGCAGCTCACATGCCAGCCACTGCCAGCCAGCTGCAACACCATCGCCCATGTCACACATTGTTCATGTTTTCCAGGCTTTGTTTATCTGTTAGTTTGTTTAATCTCTGAAATGGGAATCACACCCTGTTTGTTTTTATGTGCAGTTGCTGAGGGATGAAATAATAGATGTGGAACCAAATTAAGCAAAAAATAGTAAAATCAAAGTAAAGCTATAAAAATCATTATTCAGTCTGCCACTAATTCTAGCTACTTGTGCAGAGACTCTGTGCCAGGCATTGCACTCAAGTGCCCCTTTACCCCATTTCTGACCAAAATCTTTACAACTTTAGAAAGTAGATAGAGTGGATATCCTCATTTCACAGATGGAGACTCTCCTGGAGATTTTGAGTACTCTTCTGAGATCACAGAGCCAACAAATGGCAGTTAGGGTTTCCACTCACACAGCCTGTCTTCCAGGTCCATTTGCAAACTTCTCCCTGCCTAAGATAACAGACATCAAAGGGCTGGACAAGATGGAGCTATGGGGTATTCATGACACAATAAGGATCACTATTATCTCCCTCAGAGTGTGCATCACAGTCACAAACACAACCCTTCTTAATCCTAAATTCAGGCCAGGTGGGTGGATGCTCCTCACATTTTATAGGTGGGGAGATTCCACCTCAAAAGTATCAGGTGACTTGCTTAAGTTCCCTGCTTTGGGCAGCCAGGCTAGGACTCTGGCTCTGTGAACTCCATGGTTCTACTGTCAGTCCTGAATAACAGTCCCTGAAACAGATACCCTCTGAGCTGTAAGGAACCCAGAGAGCATCTTATCCAGCCCCTCATTTCCTCAACAGACAAGGATACGGAGGCTCAGAGGGAATAACGAACATGTCCAAAGATACAGAGCAAGATGAGATCCTTCTAACTCCAGTTCCAAACATCCAACAGTGAGATTTCCACTACATTTCTATTTGAGGTAGTGGGAGACTATATTTGAGTTAAAAGTCTCCTAAAAACAAGAGCCAACTTTAGCACATAGCCCCACATCCCTAAAACTGCCTGTCCTAGCCTTTGAGTTAAACAAAATTGTTTTGGAGTCCAAGCTCCCCTATAGCCTCTCTGATGCTGTTTCCTCAGCTGTCACATGAGAAAAATGAGCACTCCCTCCACAGGGTTGTTGTGTGATTAAATGCTGTATCATATATGAAGTGCTTATAAAACTTCCTGGAGTACTGCCAGCTTTCAATAAATGCTAGTCATCGTGAACATCATCACCACCATCTTCATCACATTATCATGGTGGTGGTGTCAGGTTTTGAAAACAGGAAGAGGATTAGCTTCCTGGTACTCTCCAAGGTACCCATTTGTATTATGTGGTCTACCCCAAAGCAGGGGATTGGAAATCAGACCTGAGTTTCCTTCTGGACACATCCCCACCACATACAACAACCTAGTATAGCAGAAGTGGTTAGTTCCCCACCTACATTCCCCTGAGTCCTCATCATTTCAGTGCATAACAGCTCTGCTGCCAACTGCCTGCACCTGTCTTGCCTGAGGGCTTTCCTTCTCTGCCAGAGACAGTGCTATCCATTATCAAGCAAGCATCAACACCCCTGGGAGCAGCCCTCCGCCAAGGACTGGTGGCAGTTGGAGTATCAATACCCCAGCTCCCTCACCCCTTGGCACCCTAACTCTGAGTCACATATTCTTGATGGGCTCCAGAGTTCCCCAACACATGTAAACTGCAGATGCTCACAGTGGTAACTCCCTGGATAACAGCCCTTTACTGGCTAACTTCCTTTCCCTAACTCACTTTCCAGCTCTGCTACCAGTGCTCCCAAATTAAATAAAGATGCTACTTCTTGAATAGACGTTTCTAGGTCTACTAAACTAGACTAAAACACTCAGGCCAGTGTCCTCAGCTCTCTGCACCTTCACTTTTTCATCTATAGACAGGAGACAGTGGACTCACATCTGTCAGAGCTACTGTGAGAACTGAGTGAGATCACTAGTATGTAAACACAGCACATAAAACAGTGCTTGGCACATGGGGAGTTCTCTGCTGGGTTAGAGGCAATAGAGAATAATGAAGAGTGTCCATGGAGGTATTACACCCATTGACTGTTGTTCCATGCTGCATTTTTATATTAAAACCAAGTATCAGGAAAATATACATGAGAATCAATGTATCTCTATCTCTTAGTAAATCTTCCAGAATTGTCATCTGTGGTACTTGTAGCCACATGGTTTGGGGTATCCTACACATCCTGCGCTGAAGCTTCATCTGGGGCTGACACTGTGCTCTCATGAGCTCTGTTTCCCGTGGTCCCCACCACAGCTCTGTGAGTCCATCTCACAGAAAGGAAAACTGAGGTTCAGTTTTCCTGACTTGACCAGCTGATATGAGAAAAGTAGAGCGAGACTCAGACTGGGTCGTGCTGAATGCAGCCTTCCAGCTGTCTCTGCTCCCTAGAAGGTTTCCACACTGCAGCCAGCAAAGGGTCTCTAAGCTGCTGATGGGTAGGACATGGAAGAAAGCTGGGATCCAGGGAGCCAAGCAGACCCATGCAGCAGTTCAACCCCTAATTGCCGAGGGCAGAAACCTGATCAGGACTTCCAGACAGGAGTGGGGGAGCACAGTGATGTCAGGAGGTAAAATCCCAGGGTGTGGAGCAGGGAGGAAAGGGAGAGAAGGATTGAGTGGCTGGGGCGATGCTGGGATTTCAGGCAATCGGAAAGGGGCCCCTCTTGGCTCAGAGGACCTCTCACCCCACCTGGACAGAATGCCTCTGTCCCAGATCCCAAGCCAGTATGCTCTGTCCCTGGCCTACCTCCTGCCTCCTCTTTCTCCTTCCCTGTCTTTGCAGCCTTGCCAGGCAAGCCCAGCTGCTGCGAGTATGTTTGATAATGAAGAAAGCAGGGCTGTCTTTGAAAGTAGGCTTTGTTCAGAACCACAGTTTTTCATTCTGTCATTTTCTCCTGTTTCTGGGCTGGTGTCTCTACAGGAAATAAAGCAGACGGATGAATGGTATTGTTATTGTTTCTGCTGAACAAAGTCAGCGGGGTGAGTGGCTACACTTCGAGGGGCACTTCAGTGTACAGAGGGACTCCTGAGGCAAACATGGGCCTGAGAAGGGACCGGGGAGGGGCAAGTCCAGGGCACTTCACATCAGTGTTCAATGCAATAAGGGTTCCCCCCTCCACTGACTGAGCTCAAGCTCCATTTGATAAATGCCCATCCATTCATCCACTCGTCCACCCAGCCATCGATTCTATGGCACTTTTATGAGTCAGGGACTGCTCTAGCGAAGGACAGGAGACAGGAGACCCTTGCCCTCATGGTCTATGTTCTATTAGGGATGTTTAAAAAAGTGAGCTAAGAAACAGACACCATCATCCATTGTGGGAAGTGCTGTTAGGACCACATTCAGAATGTGCTAGAGTGACAGGGAGGACCTGGGTGTGGACAGGTGGCTGAGGAACCAGTGCAGGAGGGGTGGCAGGAGGAAACTAGTGTAGCTGAAGGAAAGGGAGCAATGAGCATGGCAGACTAGGGGTGAGCTTGAACCGTGTCCTGCAGGGCCTGGGGAGAGCGAGAGATTGTCCACAGCTCTGATACATTAGCAAGAGTTCAGCTTCATGCTTGAGGAGGCAGCACTGCCTGGGATTTTTTTCCTTGCTCTCAGAAGTCCTGGAGCCTGGAAGGAAGATAGATATACAGATGTCTAATTATCCTGCGCTCTGCTGTGTCTGATGTTAGCTGTCTGTGCAATGTATTAGTCTGTTCTTACGCTGCTAATAAAGACATACCCAAGACTGGGTAATTTATAAAGGCAAGAGGTTTAATTGACTCAGTTCCACATGGCTGGGGAGGCTTCACAATCATGGTGGAAGGTGAATGAGGAGCAAAGTCACATCTTACATGGCAGCAGGCAAGAGAGCATGTGCAAGGGAGTTCCCATTTATAAAACCATCAGCTCTCATGACACTTATTCACTACCGTGAGAACAGTATGGGGGAAACTGCTCCCAAGATTCAGTTATCTCCACCTGGTCCCACCCTTGACACATGTGGATTATTACAATTCCAGGTGAGATTTGGGTGGGGACACAGCCAAACCATGTCATGCAAGATGCACATATGGCAGAGAAGAGGGTCTGATGGATTCTTGGCTATAGAGGGAGGTGTATCAGTTACACCTGTGGCTGTGTAACAAGTTATCCCATTCCCCCAGCAAAAGCAGATTAAAACAACACACATGTACTGTCTTATAGATTCTGTGGATCAGGAATCTGAGAGTGGCTTAGCTGAGTGGTTCACTCACGGTCTTTCACTGTGCTGCCCTCAAGCTGCTGTCATCTCAAAGCTCAAATAAGGCTGAAAAGCCACCTCCAAGCTCACTAGGGGCTGTTGGAAGCTTCTTATGAGCTGTTGAATGGAGGACCTCAGTTCCTTGCTAGTTAATGTTTGCAGCCACCCTAATTCCTTTCCACCTGTGCCTGTCCACTGAGTAGCTCACAACATGCTAGCTTCTGTGCCCCATGGTGAGTGATGAGAGGGAGAGGGACAGACAGGAAGAGAAGAACACACTCAAGATATCAGCCAATCTTCTTATGACCTGATCTCGAAAGTGACATGCCATCACTTCACACCAGGGGAGGGGATTTAAGTTCCCAATCTGTGGACGTATTTGAAAAAACAGCCGCAAAAGGGGATGCCTGGGTATGGATCTGGGTGGTGACTGGGAGATTTCTCATTGCTCAAGGGCTTTCCTAGAATGGGCACCATGTGCCAAGGTGTGAATGTGCAGGTGTGGTTTGTCGTGCGGTTAGATGCTACAGAGTTCAAGTGCAGAGTGAAGAGAGGGACACCTGGGGAGCCAGGCAGAGCCAGGCCCTGGGAGGTGAGGTGTCCTAGAAAGGACCTGGGCTTTGTCTGTAGACTCTGTGTGTGTGAATGTGTTCAAGCATGTGGATGTTTTAGCACCACAGTCCCTTTAAATTTTAGGTTTCTTTATGTGTTATGTCTTTAAGTTTAAGGGGCTGTCATATTAAAGGTAGTGATAGAAGTAAGTTTTTATTTTGAGAGTTCACCAAAACAACTGTGGAAATGACTGGAGAGGTTGAAAATAGGGATACGTGGAACTTGGAGGCCTTTGCAATGGCATCATTAAGGGTCTTGTTCAATGCAGTGCTGGTGACATGGAGAGAGGATGATGGTGTGCCCCTGTGTGCAGAGCGGAGAGCAGAGGCCATAGCACCTTCAGCGTAGAAAGAAACACTGGACTTTAACATGTGTCCTGAAGCCCCTTGCAAGGGCGGGGGCGGGGGCGGGGGGCTTTCCCTTGTCGAAGGAAGGGGTTGTATTAGTTTGTTCTCACACTGCTAATAGAAAGAAACACTGGACTTTAACATGTGTCCTGAAGCCCCTTGCAAGGGCGGGGGCGGGGGGGGGGCGCTTTCCCTTGTCGAAGGAAGGGGTTGTATTAGTTTGTTCTCACACTGCTAATAAAGACATACCCACGACTGGGTAATTTATAAAGGAAAGAGATTTAATTGACTCAAGTTTCCATAGGGCTGGGGAAGCCTCACAATCATGGCAGAAGAGCAAGGGACATCTTACTTGGTGACAGTCATGAGAGAATGAGAGCCAAGCAAAAGGGGGAACCCCTTATTAAACCATCAGATCTCGCGACACTTATTCACTACCATGAGAACAGTATGGGGGAAACCCTCTCCATGATTCAATTATCTCCCACCGGGTCCCTCCCAAGACACATGGGAATTATGGGAGCTACAATTCAACATGAGATTTGGGTGGGGACACAGCCAAGCCAGATCAGGGGTGTGAGCAGATGATGCTTAGCTCCTTGTGAAAATCCAGGGTGGAGCCCAGGGTAAGAGTGGCCCAGTGGTGGGCTCAGAAAGACCACGAAAAGGAAGTGGAACCAGTTACCAGGGCAGAGCCTGTCTGTAACCATGGAGGTTTCTGGGTTCCAAAGTCCCTAAAACTTATCCTCTCTCCTTATTTCCTTTCTAGTTTGACCTACAGCGGATTGTGATCTATTGTGACTCGAGACATGCAGAACTGGAGACTTGCTGTGACATCCCCTCGGGTCCGGTGAGCAGACTCTCACACAGAGGATGGGAGGAAATGGGTGTGTGGTCTCCAGAGGGAAGGGGAGTCCCGAGCTTGGGGATGGGTGGTCGGGGGTCAGGGACACATCCACCATCAGAATATGGCCTGAGAGGGAGCTTATGGTGTGGGTTGGGGGAGCCAAGCCATGCCGGTTCCTCTGGGGCTACTATCGCTTGTGCCTTAGTCAGTGTAACCCCAGTGCTGCTAGCTGAGTCAGGAAGCCTTGCTCCAGGGGATGTGGGAGGCAGGGGCTGGGAGGTGTTTCTAGGCGGGGGATGACTGTCCGGGCCACCAGCGCCTAGAGGCCGCAGTGCCCTGGGCTGGTCCGCAAGATGGGGAAGTCAGGACATGGATGGCCCAAGAGACCAGGGTTTGCCCCTTCAACCCCTCTGTGCGGGCTCTGCTTTATTCTCGGACCTCAGTCCCTGCCCCGTTTTCAGCCTCTCCCTTTCCAACCCTCTTTGCCAAGTCCTGGTCACAAGGCTTGCTTGAAAGACTGGAATAATAATGGAGGCTACTTCCCGGGCTGCAGGGTGAGATCCATGCAATGCCTGGTTAACCTCATCCCCAGGACCCAGGTCCAACTCAGCCAGCGCACCCGGCTCAGGGCTCCTGTGGTGTGCAGGTACACAGCAGGTGCTGGGAATGTGGAGCCAGATGGACCTGGTTGTGGAGTCAGAGGGTGAGGGAAGAAGAGGATGGGATGAAGAAGGAAAGGGAGGAGGTGAGAATAAGGACAGCAAGAAATGTTGAGCACGTATGAGGTGCGAGACCGTGAACCAGCCAGTGAAATGGCTGAGCCTGGGCTGGCCGGGCCTTCTGCCCCAAGGTCTCGGGAGAGACAGCCTTAGCGTTTTCTCAACCTTTGCCTGCCTGGTTCCGAGGAAGCACCCGACACTGTACTTCTGCCAGGGAGTGCCTGCTGAGTGAAGAGCTAGGTTCTGACCTCCTGGGCTTTCCTTCCAGTGCCAGGTGACTGTGGTGACAGAGCCTCCACCTCCACCCCCACCCCAGCGGCCTCCCACCCCAGGCAGTGAACAGATTGGGTTTTTGAAGACCATCAACTGCTCCTGCCCAGCTGGAGAGAAGGTATTGTCTGCAGTCCACCCTCAGCCCCAGCAGAACCCTGGGTGGTGCAGTGGGAGTTTCCCATCATGCACGTGACCTGCCAGGGCAGGGGGGCACCGGGAGGCCCATGGCTGTCAGCTCTCAGCACTCTGTGCTGTGCCTTGGATCTCTTGCTTCTTGATTTTTGTGCGCACTGGAAGGGGAGATCTGCACACCAGGCCCTGATGAACGCTTTCTAGAAGTAGAATGTACATTCCCCAGGCTTCCCAGGTTACTGCTTTATGATCTCCACTTAGGGGTGACTGAATCAAATGAGACGCTGTTTGAGAATAAGACTCAGAAGAAGACAGTGAGTGAGAATTTCTGTGTGCTTTGCAAGAGCACATCCTCATTCCTCTCTTCTCAATGTTTTCTTTGAGTAGCCATTCACTATCATTCATACATATATATACACATATATATGTGTGTGTATATGTGTGTATGTATGTGTGTGTATATATGTGTATATATGTGTGTGTGTGTGTGTGTATATATATAGTTTTATCTATGTGTTTCTGTTTTTAAAAAGTAGTGCATTTCTGTGAACACCACCACGACCGTCCTTGAATGGACTGAGACTAGAATAAATATCTCACGGTGTGCCCAGGGCTGTGATTTGTTTTGTTTTTCTGGAGACAGTCACCCTTGATAAGGGGAAAAAAAGTTCTTCTGCATTTGAGGAGAAGGAACAGAAAGATTTACAAAAGGCAGATGCCAAGTAGCACTGTGCTAGGGAAAGCCTCCGTGAAGTTCTGCCGAGCCAGTGGCCCCTGGGCCCTTCATCTCCTGCACTGGGCTGTACTGTCCCTCTCTATCTGTTCCTCTCAGCTCAGTCCCTGCATGTGGGAGGTGCTTGGTGACTCTGCTGGGGACAATGGACGCGTAGACAAAAAGACGAGATGATGGTGGGAGTTAACTGGAGTGGGCCTGCTCTGGGTATTGCAGCAGCAGTCTTCTCCTCAGAAGCCTATCCTGGTAGACCGACTCGCTTCCTTCCCCTCTCTCCTCATCTCCGTTCTCCTTCACACTCTGCCTTCCTTCTTTTTGTGCTACCCAGAAAACCAAACCCTGGGGTACAGGGAGACCTCAGGGAGTTCTCAGTGAAGTTGGGCATCAAACTCTGGCCTCCCTTGCTGGAGGCCCAAGCTGGAAGCCTGCTGTGAGCTGAGGCTCTTTCTGGTTAGAGGGTGACCTTAAGAGCCCCTCAGCCCGGGACCTGTGTAAGGGATGAGAGGGGGTGGAGGCAGGAGCCAGGGCTGGTGCACACAGTGCCAGGCAGCAGCTCCTCCACCCATCCCTGGCAGGCTAAAGTCCACCACAGTCAGGCTGTGGATCTGGTTTTTACATGTCAATGAAATAACAGAAGCAGCTGTTGAAACCCAAATCCATTAGAATCCTGTTTAAAGCAATGAGCAGGATGAGTGATGGCACGGTGAGGTTTTGGTCACAAGCCAGTGTGCACACAGATGGACTGCGCCAGGAGCGATGCCAGACCCAATGCCTGCTCTTCTTTCAAGAAGTCCTAAGGAATTCTTTTCTGCACACATTATTATCTGTGTCATTTCCCTCTTCCCTCCCTCATGTCCTCTCCTTCCTTCCTCCTTCCCTCCCTCTCTTTCCTCCCCCTTTCCTTATTCTCCATCCATCCATTCAATAGTTACGCATTTAGCACCTGCTATTTCCATGACAGCATCTTCCTTTTCCTCCCTGTACTTCTATTTATTATAACAATTATCACACTAGATTGAAAATATCTCCTTATCATTACTTCCATAATATCATAAGTTCCGGATAGGAGAGATTGGATCTTTCTATGTCTGTATTTTCAGCTACTAATATATAGCCTGGCACAGAGAAAGCCAATAAACAAGAGATGAGTTGATATATAAGTCAATCAGGGTATGAAGACATGGATGGACAGAGAGGTGGATGGATAGATGGGAGGGAGGGATAAAGAAATATACCCTCTTACTTTGGGAGGCCAAGGCGGGCAGATCACGAGGTCAGTTCGAGACCAGCCTGGCCAACATGGTGAAACCCTGTCTCTACTAAAATACAAAAAATAGCCAGGCATGGTGGTGTGCGCCTGTAATCCCAGCTACTTAGGAGGCTGAGGCAGGAGAATCTCTTGAACCCGGGAGGCGGAGGTTGCAGTGAGCCAAGATCATGCCATTACACTCCAGCCTGGGCAATAGAGTGAGACTGCGTCTCAAAAAAAAAAAAAAAAAAAAAGAAATACACCCTCTCTTCCTTTAGGCAGGGCAAGGTCTGGCTGTTGCACTTACATATTTTCAGCCCCATGCCTAGGGTGGCATGACTCAATAATGACCTAATCACTCCTTCATTCCTTCTAATGTCTAACCATAGACATTAAGCACCTGCTATGTGCTGTGTACTGTACTGTACACTGAGGTTTTAAGACAAATAGAATTTGGTCCTCAAAAATTCTGTAGTCTACACTCTGGTTAGGGAACCAGGAGCTCTGAGGCCTGGCTGAGCCCCAAGGAGCTCATAGCAGGCCGACTAGAGAACCTCCCAAGCACAGGTGGGTGCGAAGGGAGCCTGCTGCTTCCCTCCCCACAAAATAGCCCCGTGGAGTGGAAGAACTTCACAATGACCTCATGAAGCAGGTGTCATTTCTGTCTCTTCCATCTTCATTTCAGTTAAAAAAAATACAACATGGGGGCCTAGGAAGTCTGAATGTTTTCTCCTAGGAGGCAGAGCTCTGGCCACAGACGGACATTGTTTCCAGTGGTTTAAATCTTCTATTGGAGTTGGAAAAACATTTTCATTATTCAGCTAGGTCAACATGATGCCTGGTGTTGCATCTCTATAAGCAAACATCATGGGGAGCGTGAACTGTGTAGCAGGAGCTCTTGTGGGCGCTATCGAGAAACACACAAAAAATTATTTATCTTCATTTGCCTGAGCAAACGACATCTGTGAATGCATTTGAAAGTGTATGTTCCTGAGTTGGCCAAGTGTGCAACTGTGAGCAGAGTGTAGATTGCCTTTAGCACGAAGTGCACACATAAATGGATGTACTGCTACCTTTTATTTAATATGGTGATATTTATATCTGTAAAATTATATTAATCATGTTGCATTTATTTTCAGCATGGCGACATTTACATGTATCCACCACGTACAGATTACATTTATAAATCCAGTAAGGTGATCTTTACACATTGTTAAATTGAAACGAAGTTTACATTTAGAAATAGCTTACGTATATGTCTTCTTTTGTATTTTAGTGAACAATAACTGTATGAACGTCTAGCAGTCAACATAATTTTCTTTTTTTTTTTTTTTGAGACGGAGTCTTGCTCTGTCGCCCAGGCTGGAGTGCAGTGGCTGGATCTCAGCTCACTGCAAGCTCCGCCTCCCGGGTTTACGCCATTCTCCTGCCTCAGCCTCCCGAGTAGCTGGGAGCCCGGCTAGTTTTTTGTATTTTTTAGTAGAAACAGGGTTTCACCATGTTAGCCAGGATGGTCTCGATCTCCTGACCTCGTGATCCACCCGTCTCGGCCTCCCAAAGTGCTGGGATTACAGGCTTGAGCTACCACGCCTGGCCATAATTTTCTTTTTAATTGAAGTGATGATATATTCAGGTAAAAATAGCTAGTGAATACCATTTTCGGTTTTTTAATGTATTTACATATTTATTTTGGGTATTGACAAACTATATAATTGCATATATTTATGGGGTACAGAGTGATGTCATAATACATGTATACAATGTGGAATGATTGAAATTAGCTAATTATCATATCTGTCACCTCAAATACTTACCATTCATTATTCCTGCTGTCTGAGACATGTAGTCTTTGACAACATGTGTGTATTCCTCCCACTCCATAGCCCCTGGTAGCCACCACTCTGCCTTCTGCTTCTCGGTGTTTCATGCTTTTACTTACACAAATAAGCAGAAACGTGGCATTTGTCTTTCTGTGCCTCAGTTTGCTTGTTTCTATCTTGTGTCCACTGGTAGCTGCACCTGGAGGCTGTGTCAAAGCTTCCCGTTTAGGTTTGCAGTTCAAGAGCAGGGACTTTCAGCACAGTCAACCAATTTCCTTGCCCAACTCATTGGTCAGTGCTGGGCTTACTAAGCCATTGGCTTCTAAGCATGTGGGGTGGATAACCATCCAGTGATGAGAGAAGGGGAAAATTAAAATAGAAACTTACTTTTTTTTGTCTTTCTTCTTTTAGGGTGAAATGGGATTTGCTGGCCCCATGGGGCTCCCTGGTCCAAAGGTCAGTACAGGCATGGCAGCGGTGTAGTTTAGAACCTCACTAGTCCTCTGTTGTGCTCTCTGTGTAAGACAAAAGATGGTATGTGGGGATGCTGTCTTGCCAGCATTTTTCCTCAGAGCTTGTTAAATTAGAAGGATAAGAGCAAGTGGCATTAAGTCTGAAACCTGGGGGCCTCTTAACTGCCCAGGACCTCCAGTTCTCAGTCTGCAAATATTAGCAAGAAAGGGTGAGATTCCCAGAGCCCTGGCTCAGGTCTCGTTTGCTCCAACAGGCTCAACTCTCTCCATGGTCAATTCACTTTGCAGCAATTGGTTGAAGCTGCTGTATTCCAGAAACTTTTAGGGGTTGGGCTTTTAAGATTTATTAAATTGCATGACCCTTTAAACACACGATTTCCAAATTCGCTAATTGCAGCAAGCCAGGTGGGGCCCCTCTGCCCTCAGTCATGGAGTGGTCTCCTTCCTCTCTACCACTTCCCAGGGTTATACTATTTATCAAGGCAGAGTGGAGAGTTCACCATCATCCTGTGTTCGAAAGAGGAACTGAGTGTGCTGATGAAAATCACTGGAGACAGCTGGACCTCTCCCCTCCCCTCCCTTTCCTTCCCTTCTCTCCCCAGCCTCTGCCTTTCTTTATGTGTCACTGTCTCTCTCTGTCTCTATCTCTCACTCTCTGTATCTCTTTTCATCTCGCTCTTTCCTTCCACTCTGTTCTCCCCCCTATTTCTCCTCCTGCATTTCTTAGTTTGAATTAATGCATTCAGCACATCATTAGTGAAACCTGCTAAGGGCCAGGCACTGAGGTCAATGCTAGGGTTAGAGGATGGTTTAGACAGGACCTGACCCTCACAAGCCTGAGTCTTATGGTACAGACAGACCAGGGAGTATATGGAATCTCTTTCTTTTTGCCCACTTCTTTCCCATCTTCCATCCTCCTCCACTGAATTGCAGTGACAATGACTGTGCACCTGCTGTGTATCAGGCTTGAGCTGGGAGCCTACCTATGCCTCAGACAGCAGGTGCTGTGGGGTAAGGATTGCCGTTCCAGTGCCCGCTGCTGTGAGCTCAGGGCTGTGCACATTGCAGGTGGTCCCTACTTGTTGAATGAGCGATAGCAAACCCTAAACCAACCCTGCATGAGAGGCAGCATCAGTCCCATTCTCCAGATGAGAAATCAAGAGTCGAAATGGTGAAATGACTCACCTAAGCAATGCTTTCTTCCTGTCCACCTTTGCTGGGCACTCTTCCCTTCCTATGTGTCCCTCCTCGCTTCCTCTCTTGCCTTGTCTGTTTCTCCTCTCCTCTCCCTTTTCTCTTTCTCTTTTCTCTCCCTCCTGACTGTAGATACTTCCTTGGCCTCCCTCCCTCATCTCACACCCTTCTCCGCTTTGCCCTCACACTGCTAGGATGTGACACCACGGACACACACACAAACCATCACACACACACACATGTATCAAGCACACCATCACACATGTATACACACACACACCATCACACACACACACCACACGTACAGATACATACCATCACACACTGTTACCTACACCATCACACACACACACCATCACACACACACACTATCATAGATATACCACACACCATTACCTATACCATCACACACACACACTCCATCACACACCATTACCTACACCATCACACACAATTACACACCACTACACACCATTACCTACACCATCACACACCTACCATCACACACACACCATCACACACCATTACCTACACCACCACACACCATTACCTACACCATCACACACGCACCATCACACACCATTACCTACACCATCACACACACCATCACACACCATTACCTACACCATCACACGCACCATCACACACCATTACCTACACCATCACACACCTACCATCACACACACACCATCACACACCATTACCTACACCATCACACACGCACCATCACACACCATTACCTACACCATCACACACGCACCATCACACACCATTACCTACACCATCACACACACCATCACACACCATTACCTACACCATCACACACCATTACCTACACCATCACACACGAACCATCACACACAATCACACTATCACACATACACTGCATAATATACCATCACACACACAATCACACACCACACACACCCATCACACACACACCTCTCATCACACACACACCCGCTGCCCCCTCAGCTCCTCTCCCCTGGTGAGTCCTCTCTTTGTGCTGATGGAGAGCAGCTCAGAGCGGCCCAGGTGCCAGCTGGTCACTGTTAGGATGGCAGGGGTTTCTGCATCACTGGGCTCCTCTGAGAAGTGACCTCAGATTCTCGGCTGTGACAGCAGGGAAGACCAAAGCTACCTGGGGTTTCATAGGCCTCTCAGTAGAAGACATTTGTATGATACAAGGGCTGCCTCTGCTGTGTTTGAGCAGGGCAGGCCCTGGGCCCCACAAGGAGAGCAGAAACGATGGGAGGAGAGGAGCACTGAAAAGGGAAACTGATACAGCCACCTGGAGATGTGCCCAGCCCCCGCAGAGCTCCCTTGCAATCGTAGTCCTATAGTGTCATCCGTCACATTGTCCCAAACCGTGGTTAGGACCCTAAGTCAAAGGCTGGGGTTCCTGGTGGCTCCATATCCCTACACAGAGCTCGGGCTCTGTGCACATGCATAAGGTGAGTCTGCTGGGTGCAAGGCCCAGTCGTGATGTGGGAATAGAAAAGCGACTGACTGAGAGCCTGGTCCCCAGGACTCACAGGCCAGGGGGGAGGGAGACAGGAAAGAGAGGAGTGGGATAGTATGAAGAGAGTCAGGATAGAGGGGTCCAGGAGCTGAGACGCTGAGAGGAGAGTCCCCATTGCTACCTGGTAGGACTTCAGGACACCTTTCCGCTGATGGCCCTGACCAGCTGGGTCCAGTAGAATAGACAAGAACTGCCCAGGACAAAGGAGGCAGGGGAGGGCATCATAGCCAAAGGGAACAGCATAAGCAAAGTAGCCATGTGTTCTTAGAATATAAAAGATGAGATGGGAACAAGAGAGATAAAGTTCCAGACCAATAAAAAAGACAAAAGAGTAGAACTGAAGGCTCTGTTTCCTGTGCCTACACCTATCTTGGATAGGCTCATGAGATGGCAGGAGATTTGGGTTCCAGTTCAACACTTGGCTTGTGATGAGTTTTTCCTCCCTTGCAGACACAGTTTTTTCCTCTACCTGCTCTCTTTCTCCTCCTGGACAGTTATGAGGACCCCAGGTGCACAGGGATGCACTTGTTATACAAATGGAATGCCCAGGTGACTCTGGTTGACACTTGAAAGTTTTCAAAGCACCTTTATGCTCTTAATCTTATGTGCCTGTGTGATGATGTGCCTGTTTATAGAAGAGAAGCCTGAGGCCCAAAGACCGTAATGATGTGCTCATGTGAAGTGGCAGAGCTGCTGTTCACACCTGGAGCTTCCACTTCCCCTTCTGAGGCCCTGGTGGTGGGATCAGTGGTAGGCCATTCCCAAGGATGAATGTGCAATGCTTTCATGCAGTTGCTTTCCTCAGGAAGCCCCTGGTTCCTGGAACTGTGATGTTGCGGGATGACTTAGATGCTTCCGCCTCTCCAGGGGTGGGACACATGGCCTCACTGCAGAAATGGCAAAGATGAAATCAGCTGCTTCTAGGGAACTGGAGCAAGGTTGGCCATGAGGGTCCTGTCTGTGCAAGAGCCCTGTCAGTGAACCTAATCTGATGCTTGTCTTTGGTCTCAATCCCTCAGGGAGACACAGGAGCCACTGGGCCGGTTGGCGCTCCTGGACCTAAGGGAGAGAAAGGTGATGTGGTGAGTAGATGGCTGCCCCTCTGCATGGCTGAACCTCAGGGCTGGTGTGCGGGACCCAGGGCCCTCCGATCATGCAAATCAGCAAGTGTGGGCTGAATACCTTGCAGGGGCCAGGCACTACCCCACACCACCCTCAGGATGAAGCCCTAGCTTCTCTCCATGGGCATGGAGGCCTGCGGGATATGGCCTTGGCGGACTCTCTAGCCTTGTCTCTTGCCACCCCATAACCAGAATTCTGTGCTTTGAATCATCACAGTTACTAACCCTCTAATTTGTCATTTTGTTGTGCCCTTCCTGATTCTGGCCATTACACAGGCTCTTTCCTCTGCCAAGAATAATGCTTCCTTCTCCCCACCCCTGTTTTCCCTTCACCACACCTTCCTGCTTGGCTCATGAGTTCTCATCATTCCTACTCAACTATGTCTAATTCTCCAGGACATTGCTCCAAACCGCAGCTCTGTGGTCCCACAACACCTCCTCCATCCCAGCATTAGAGGACTCCCAGGTGTCCTGATCCGTAATTTATAGTCACAGCATTTCCAACACCTGGCCTAGCATGAATTATATTCATGAATCTTTCAGCTGATGAGGGAACACAATTAATGATGGTCAGGAAAGAATTGCAGAGATGAAGAAGTCACAGTTCAGGGTGGCCCTCAGGGGCTGAATGGTTGAGAAGTGGATTCTGGCTTCACCGAGATACTTAACTTTTCTATCCTTAGTTTTCTCATCTGTAAAATGGGGATAATAAAACAACCGATTCAGTGGCATTATGAAGATGAAATAAATTAATGTATGTAAATGGTTTAGAAGAGTAGTGAGTGCAGTCAGTCCCTGTTCTGGTGGAAGCACTAACCCCTGCCCTCCTGCCTGGAATCATGTAGCATCAATAGCACAAGTTTGGTGTCAAATGAGCCTTGGTCATTGTCCTTCGCTGCAGCCTTTATTAGCTGTGTGACCTTGGGCAGGTTTCCTTCTTTCTTTTATTTTCTTTTTGGAGACAAAGTCTTGCTCTTGTTGCCCAGGCTAGAGTACAGTGGCATGATCTTTGCTCACTGCAACCTCCGCCTCCCAGGTTCAAGCGATTCTCCTGCCTCAGTCTCCCGAGTAGCTGGGATTGCAGGTGTGTGGCGCCATGCCGGCTAATTTTTGTATTTTTAGTAGAGACGAGGTTTCACCATGTTGGCCAGGTTGGTCTCGAACTCTTGACCTCAGGTAATCCCCCTGCCTCGGCCTCCCAAAGTGCTGGGGTAAAGCCTCATTTACACATTAGCAAAATGAGGAGTATAATTACTTGGTTTACAAAATGCCTGGCCCATAGTGGGTGGTCAGTGAATGACCGTTGTCTTTTTTGGTATATGTGATTGTAATTAGTTCCTTCTGTGTTCTCAGTGCTCAGGAGGAAACCCAGGAAACAAGACAAGCCTCTTCCCTAGAAGAATTAGCCTGGCAAATGCAATTCCCTCAGCACCCCACATTGTCGCCCTCTCATGCTGTAGTGATGCCATCTACCCTTCTTGGCGTGTATATCATGTGGAGTCTAACATTTGCTCCATGCAACAGCTATTGATGTAGTCTCATCACGTCTCTAATGGGGATGACACTGGTTTCTCAGGGTTGGATGACTTGCCCTCAGTCACAGAGGCTGGATGTGGCAGAGACAGAATTTGCACCTGCATCTGCTTTAATCTAGGTCTTGTGCTCACTTGGCTGTGCTTCACCTTCATGTACGCATGCATATCTACCTCCTTTGTGTAGGTAGGAAGCACCTGTTGTGTGCAAAAAGACATGTAAATAAGGAGAGCTGGTCACATTTACCAGCACTTACTGCACTGCTGGCTCTGCCTTACACGCTTCACAGGCTTGGGGCTCACCTAACTCTCACATCAGCTTAGTGAGGTGAGGCCTGGTGAAATGCCCACCTTACAGATGAGGAAACTGAAGCTCAGAGAAGGGTGGTAACTCTTACACATGTGGTTTTTTAGGAACTCACTTGTCAGGCAGTAGGTGTAGGAAGTGCCTGGCCCATTCCTCTCTCCTCCATGTCTGGGACAAGACCCACTCTAGGACATGTGCTGCCACTTGTAGCTGGGTTCAAAGGAAGGGAGATTGGGAGGACATTCTGAATTCAGAGAAACCACCAGAATCAGCCAGAGAACAAACATGGATGTACTCTGGAGCCCTGAACTCCGGGCAGTGTTCCATGGCATAATCATGATCATGATTGCCTGCCTGATGTCATCAGCAGCTATTGAGGCCAAATAGCACTGTGATGGAGGAAGCAGCACCAGCATCAGGCAGCCCACATTCAAATTTTGGTTCCACAACCTACTAGCTTCATGAACTGAAGAATTTGCTAGAACTTTCTGAGCTTCACTTTTCACATTTGTGAAACATATATAAAAATAATATCTGTAGGGGTTCTACTTCTGAAATGGCAACAAGAGAAACTCTGTTAATCTACTCCCTCCAAAAAGATAATACCTGGTGAAATTCCAGCACTTTTCACCTTCTGCATCTGGAGTTCCAGAGTCTAAATTCTTGGCAGATGCAGCCAAAGGATAGGGCTCGCTTCCTCTACCCAACCCCCATTCACAGGGTGAAGGTGCAACCTCAGGCATGACAAGCCAAGAATGTTGGGATTCTGATCAGCCCTTTCCAAGCTCAGTCATAAGGTGGAGGCTCCCCAGTGAAGGGTGCAAGTTGAGAAAAGCAGACACTACTGCACCTTCCCAACCAGGGCACCTTTCCAAGAGAAGAGGGCCATGGTCCCAGCTCCCAGCTCCCAGTTCTAGAGCAGGGATGCAGATATTTAGCCCAGGATACAATCCTTAAGAACAAAGAACTCTGAAGCTCTCCCCAAAGGCATGGACTTTGAAACAGAATGTGGAGAAGTATAAGTGTAAGGGTTCTCTAGAAACAAAGGAGATGTTGGTGGTAAGAAATTAAGAGGAGTGTGGTACTCTATAGTAAACCATAACTTCACCATAGCTACCTTATCAGAAAGAACCAGGGAGAAAACACCACAAAGAAGACTGCTCCTGGCGTGAGCAAAAAACCTCAGTGACTGCCCACAACAGCTACCCATGCAAAGGGGACCTGATTCAGTTTGATCAGACTATGGAACAATGAAAGTCATATATAGCATTGTAGAAAATAGTAAAGGAATCAGTTGGAAAGTAATGGAACCTAAGAGCTAGACTGAATGTCAGCAGAGGCAGACAGTTTGACAGAGAAATCAAGAAAAGAAACTTTCAAAATGAGCCTTGTTAAAACCATTGTCATCCTGGGGTGACTGTGTACAGGCCCAAGGCCATGTCCTCTGAAAATTGGCCTCAGAGTTGTAATACTGGGGAAGGGGAATAGACTTAATTAAAATAATCGAGCCAAGTCAGTGAGCAAATAAACAAGAAAACAACAAAAACAATTTTTATAGGGGAAGTGTCTGTATCCAGGACTGCTATATTTTCTAAGATGTCCAATTTTCAGCAAAAATTATGAGACATGCTAAGAAACAGAAAAATGTGACATATACCCAAAAAGGCAGCAGACAACAGAAACTGCCTGAGAGAGGACACAAATATCGGATTTAACAGACAAAGCCTTCCAAGCAATCATTATAATTATGATCAAAGAACTAAAGGAAATTATTCTGATGTAAGCAAAAGAAGGAATAATGACAATATTTCATCAAATAAAGAATATCAATAATGAGTTAGAAATTATAAAGAACTAAATGTAAGTTCTGGAGTTTAAAATTATAATAAGTGAAATAAAAAAACTAGAGAGGCTCAAAAGAACAGAATTCTTGAAGACAGATCAATAGAGATGACATAATCTGAAGAACAGAGAGAAAAAATAATGAAGAAAAATGGACAGTATTGGAGAAATGTAGGCGTTCATAAAGTGCACAAATCTGCACCTACTGGGAATTAAAGTAGAAGAGGAGAGAAAGGAGCAGAAAAATATTCAAACAAATAATGGCTGAAGGCATCTCAGATTTTATGAAAAGCATTAGTCTACATATTCAAGATGCTCAGTGAACCCCAATTAAGATAACCACAAAGAGCTACACTTACAAACATCATAGTAAAAATTCCAAAAACCAAAAAAATTTGAAAGTAGCAAGAGAAACAAATGACTCATCATTTACAAGGAAACTCCAATAAGATTAACGACTGACTTGTCATCAGAAATGGTTGATGCTAGAAGGCAGAGGGATGGCAAGCTATGTATAATAATACATTACAACCATGTATGGTTGGTGTTAACAAACACGCATGTGATATGCATAGCAATAGCATGAAAAAGGGGGAAGAAGGGATAGAGCTAAGAAGAGGTATGTTTCTATGTCTAACTGGAAGTTTTTATAAATCTACAGTAGACCCTATTAAGTTACTCATAAGATAAACTCTAGAGCACCCTGTAAGAAAATAACTCCAAAATATATAGTTAAAATATCATGAAAGTACTATAAATGTTACCCTAGAAAGTACTCAATTCCAAAAAAGATCAGTAAAGGAGCAATAAAGGAACAAAAGTGGGACAGGAGACCTGTAGAAAACAAAAACTAATATGGCATATATAAATCTAATTATATAATAATATATATGAATATACTACATGAACCAACTAAAAAGCAGAAAATTTAAGACAAGTTATAATAACAAGATCAAACTATATCCTGTCTATAGAAGACATACTTTAGATTCAAAGATACAAATAGGTTGTATCTTTTGTATTCAAAGATACAAATAGGTTTCAATAGGTTGAAAATAAAAGGATGGAAAATATACATCTTGAAATAAAAAACATAGAAAACTGGGGTGACTGTGCAGTATTAGACAAAATAGACTTTAAAACAAAAAAATCAATAAACAGAGACATTTCATAATGATAAAAAGTTAATTCTCAATAATATAGCCATTATAAACATATATGCACCTAACAAAGCCCTAGAATACATGAAGCAAAAACTGACAGAATTTAAAGGTGGAATGAAAAACTAATTAAAAATAATTAGAGACTTCAATACCTCCTTTTCAATAATGGGTAGAACAACTAGGAATGTGGAGAAATTGGATTCTTCATGGATTGCTTGCATAGCTTGCTGCAGTTGCTTTGGAAAACAGCCTTGCAGCCCTTAGTTACCATATGACCCAGCAATTCAATTCTACTTTTAGGAATATACCCCTCAAAAATGCAGACATATGTTTACACAAAAACGGTCACAAAAATGTTTATAGCAGCATTATTTACAATAGCCAAAAGTAGAAAACCCAAATGTCTATCACCTGAAGAATAGGTAAACAAAATGTATGTCATATCTATACAATGTCATATCATTTTGCAATAAAACGAAGTACTTATATATGGTCTGACATGGATTAACCTTGGAAAGACTTTGCTGAGTGAAAGAAGCCAATCATAAAAGGCCACATATATGATTCCATTTATATAAAAAAATGTACAGAATAGACAAATCTATAGAAACAGAAAATAGATTAATATTTTCCTAGAGCTGGAGTAGAGAAAGTGTGGAATCATTGCTAATAGATATGGGTTGTTTCTGAGGTGATAAAAATATTCTAAAGTTGCTTGTGGGGATTTTATTGTACAACTTTATAAATATACTAAAAATCATTGAACTGTACATTTTAAGTAGGTAAATTATATGGTATGCAAATTATATTTCAGTGAAACTGTTATGGAAACAAAGAAGAGTAACTATAATATTGAGTTACTGGAAACATTAAGTGAGATGATACTCATGAGAATGCACACTCAGTTAACAATAGTCATCATTTCTTTTAGTGGCTACTAGGCAGAGCTGATGAGAACAGATCTAATCCTTTCGAATCTCAGGATGATGCTGCCATTTGCAATGTCATGCCATGGAGATGCTCTGTAGTGAATCTTTGCCTTCTTCTTTCATTTTTCTAGGGCATAGGACCTTTTGGCCGAGGGGAAAAGGGTGAAAAGGTAAGAATCTTCCTTTTATCACACTCCTTCAAGGGAATGGGACAGAGGACTTAGGTTTGGGGGAGCTGTGTGCTACTATTATGTTGCCTGGAAAGAATTAGAGTCAGTGAAAAGAAGTGTCCTGGGCTGTGTAACTGGCCTCAATGTGTGTCCTCCATGACTTGGGTGGTTGAAGCATGTACTGTACTCAGCAGAAAGAGAGAAGGTGGAGACAGAAAATGGTAAAACAGTGTTTGGAAAATTGAGTGGGACACGTATATCTTGGGGAATTCCGGGCATATTCTGTTGAAAATGTTGATGTTTGAACTATACCTGAGAAATGGAAATCTGGGGCCAGGTTCTGCTAGGTAAAATAAAGGACATCAGAAGAATTTGTGGGAAAAATAAGGATGTTCTCCACAGCTATGCATGTTGCACCTTCTTTTACCTGCAGTAAAACATGCACAGGCTTGACTGATCCTGGGAAATATGGGATTCCTCCTAAAGAAGAAATTCTTCTTAAGAAATTAACCTATAAGGATAAATAAAAAGCAGAGAGCCACTAAAAATGCCATTTTCTACTCATACCAGCTATTTAAAAAAACAAAAGAAAAAAAGAAACAAAAAAATTGTCATCTTCCTGGAGAGGCAGCCACAAGACTTTACAGTGCAAATGCATGTTGATACTTTCACTGGAGTCCAGGCACTTGCGGACTCAAAACGTAGTGCTGTTGGATCCGGAGAGGTCATTCGTTGCTCAGAGGGGGTCACATTAGTCCCTTGCATAGGGCTGGTTATGTAACACATGTAACACTCCATTAAGTTCCAGTAGAAACAGGAAACAGCTTTCATGTGGCCAGCTCATTCTCTCCCTGTAGGCCCTCTTACACATCTAGTTCTGCTCTAAGGAGATAAATCAAGGATATGCACAAGTACATATCCATGCGTACTTTATAAGTGAGACCAGACATGACACAATGCTGTGTAGTAGGCAAAATACATTATTGTACACCTCAATAATGCAAGTTATTTGATGATGCAAAATGACATTTAGGAGAAGAACTAATGACCTAGAAAATGCAGTCAATATTATGTTCATTTATAAGCACGTTGCAAAATGTATATACAATATGACACCAGCTGTGCGTGCGTGCATGTGTGTGTGTGTGTGTGTGTGTGTGTGTGTGTGACTGGAAGGGGGGGGGACAGAGAAATTAACGATGGAGACCTCAATAATGCAAGTTATTTGATGATGCAAAATGACATTTAGGAGAAGAACTAATGACCTAGAAAATGCAGTCAATATTATGTTCATTTATAAGCACGTTGCAAAATGTATATACAATATGACACCAGCTGTGCGTGCGTGCATGTGTGTGTGTGTGTGTGTGTGTGTGTGTGTGACTGGAAGGGGGGGGGACAGAGAAATTAACGATGGAGACAAATCCCTATTATTAACCACTAGTTGTCTGTGGCTGAAAAAATTATGAGGACATTTATTTTCTCCCTCACATTTCTTTATGTCATTCTTTATTTCACAATGAGCTCCTCCATTAAAAGCATAGGCACACGTGTAAAATGACTACCTCACAAGTATGAAAAGCAGTTTGGATGTAGCACAACACACAGCATAACTTAAGTGGTACAACCAGGCAGGTGTAGTTCATGTCTTCATTCTGCCACTCTCTGGCTCTGCCATCAGTTTTGAGCCTCCATCTCCCGACCTAAAAATGTCCCACCATTTTTCATGATTTCTCTGTGATTTAAAAGCACAGCACCTGGAACCTAGATGCTCAAATTCAGTAGTTACTTTCTTGGTTTAAGTTTTTTTTTTTTTTTTTTTTAGTTTCATTTAATTGTGGTAAGGACACAATAGGAGATCTACCCTCCTAACAAACTTTTAAGTGTGCAGTACAGTACTGTTGACCATAAGCTCGGTGTGGTGCAGCAGATCCCTAGAATGCATTCGTTTTGCTTGAGATTTTTTGCCCATTAATTGGCATCTCCCCATTTCCTCTCCCCCAACCCCTGGAAGCTACTATTCTACTCTTTAATTCTAGGAATTCGACTATTTTAGGTACTTCATATGTGGAATTATGTAGTATTTGTCTTCCTGCATCTGGCTTATTTCAGTTAGTATAATGTCCTCCAGATTCATTCATGTTGTCAAAAATGACAGAATTTCCTTCTTTTTAAAGGCTGAACGGTGTTCTGTTGGGTATTAAAAATAGAGCTACTGTAAGATCTAGCAATTCAGTATACCATGTTTTCTTTATGCATCCATCCACTGATGGACATCTAAGTTGTTTCCATATCGTGGCTATCATGAATTATGCTGCTATGGGTATCTCTGTGAGATCCTGATTCCAACTCTTCTGAATAAATATTCAGAAGCAGAGTTGCTAGATCATACAGTAGTTCTATTTTTAATCTTTCTTTTGAGGAGCCACCATACTGTTTTCCACACTGGTGATACCATCTGCATTCACATCAACAATGTTCAGCAGCTACTTTCTTTCTCCATTTTTTTTTTCTTTTTTTTTTTTTTTTTTGAGACGGAGTCTCACTCTGTTGCCAGGCTGGAGTGCAATGGCACGATCTTGGCTCACTGCAACCTCCACCTCCTGGGTTCGAGCAATTGTCCTGCCTCAGCCTCCTGAGTAGCTGGGACTACAGATGTGCACCACCATGCTCAGCTAATTTTTGTGTTTTTAGTAGAGATGGGGTTTCACCGTGTTGACCAGGATGGTCTCAAGCTCTTGACCTTAGGTGATCTGCCTGTCTCGGCCTCCCAAAATGTTGGGATTACAAGCGTGAGTCACTGTGCCCAGCCCAGCAGCTACTTTCATTGTTACTTGCATGCTCAGTTCCAGTGGGCAGAGGTTGAGCACAGGGTATGAAGAGGGCACCCAGGTATGCCTTCAAATCAGGATCCAGGGCTGCCGGGGTCTGGAGATCAGAACACTCGATCTGGGTGGTACCTGCCAGGCAATACCATGCAGCTCTGTGACCTCCTTCCCATGTGCCTCTGGGACCAGCCTTTCCTCTCAACGAATGTGTCCTTCACATATGTTCCTGTCACCAGGCAGGGACTGGCAGCCTCCTTCCTCCCCGTGGACTGCAGGGCATCTCTGCCTCATTGGCTCTGGGGTGAACTCACAGTGGGCAGCCTTGGATGCCTGTTCTCTTCACACCTGAAGGCACCTTCTGGTGACAGGATCCCTACCTGCAGCATCACATTCAAGGGTCTGATGCTGTGAGGGCATAGTTGTGGCCATGGAGACCTCCTCACATCTTCAGTGTTGGCAGGAGAGACAGGCAGCTGAATGGACGCTGGCACTTCTGGCTCTGTCCTCAGTTGACATTTTCCTGCAGTTGATATTTTTAGCGAAGTCTGAGTCTAGATTCCACCGCATATTAGCTGTGTGATTTGGAGTGAGTCACTTCCCTCTCTGGGACTCTGCTTCCTCCTCTGTACAATGGAGGAGGTGGGATGAGATGATGCATAAAGTCGCTTTCCGGCAGCAGCTCTGAGATTAGGGAATCAGCCCACCCCCAGCCTTTGCTCCCTAGGGCTCTTTTCTGTAACTTGAAGTCTCTGCTTCTCCTCCAGAAATGAGGAGACCAGAGTGGGCTGAGGGGATTGATAGCATCTAGAGAGGGTAGAAGGCTACTCATGACTCATGCATTGAGACTAGGCTTAACCAACTGGCTTCTTAGCTGACTGTTGTCTCCAAAGTAATTGCCACATAGGTTGGATTGAGTTTGGGGGTATTGGGTAGACCAGAGCTCGATGGGTCCAGGGATGGTAATACTCTTATTCTGGCTGTGTTTTTTTATATATATTTGGAATTGTAATTAACTGCTGCGGCAATGTGCATTGGCTTCTGCATGTGCCAGGCATTCTGCTAAGAGTATTTCATACTTACTCTCCCATCAGTAAGACAATGTTTCAGGGAAGGCAACGCTGTGCCCATTTCAAGAATGAGAACATGGCACTGAGGTCAAGTGACCTGCACAAGGTCACGCAGTTAGTATGTGCCCAGGAAATACAATCACTGATTGTTACTAAAATGAAGGGAAGTTGTAGAGCTGATTGAATCACTGTTCTTTGGCAGCTAAGGAAACTGAGGCTAGAGAAAGTGAGTGACCTTGGCCCATACATGGAATATAACAGTAACAACAACAGCACACTCTCATTAACTCATTAGCTGATATGAGGAGTTGGCAAGTTTATCCATGGGAAGAGATAGCAAGGGACCTGGTAAATGAAGCAACTTCAGAAAGACTGAGCAAGAATCAGGTCTGAGTCTTCTCCAAGCATGAGGATCAGTTCAGGCACGTTCTCCAGGTTAGTCCCATTAGAACGGACTCAGAACTTTCACTTAGAAGGACCAGGACAGATGCTCTTTTCTCCCTGGGCCCAAGGATGTAAGCATGAGAGCCTTGAAATTCCCATAGCCATGTTGGTACTACGAAAGGAGCCAGTTTAAAGATGAAGGTGATCCTGAGAAGCTTAGCCCTGAAACGGATCAGTTGCTGAGTAGAGAGCAGGCTCACCTGAGGCAGATCTCCAGTGTCTCAGAGCCACGAGACAATGCATTTCCTGCCAGTGATCTTAGCTTTCTTTATGAACAGTAGCTATTATTAATATTGCAGGTCGAGTTGGGTTGGGATGTTGGTGGTAGTGGCCTTTCAGGCAGGAATCTGCCTAGACAATAACCTGGAGGTGGGACAGTGTTGGGTCCTGAAGAGACCCATCTTTCCTGGAGTGGACAGGATGGACCTGATGGAACCTGGACCACATCTTACAGATAGTCAGGGGCCCTGACACCCACCAGGAATGAAATGGGGACAAAGTGTCCCACAAAGTCATGCTTGGGTCAGCAGCTAGGGACTCAGCATTTGGTAGAGGGGGAAACAAGCACCACCAAAAGTCATTTCTTAAGCTTTTTCACAGAAATCCATATGGCAATAAATAAAACTTCATATGGATTTTCTGCTCAGATTTCACAGTATGGTGCCCCAGAAAAAAAAATCAGCAAGCAAATATAAGAAACTCAGCTAAATTTTATTGGGCTCGTTGACTCAGCAGTAGATAGAACTTTGGGTCACAGAAACATCAGTTCATTGTCTTTTATGGTTTTCTTCCGTTTTACTGGCACCATAAACCTGACAGGGGATGAACGTGGTGAAAGGTGAGTCTCTGAACCAGACAAGTAGTCCAGGTTCTTCCAGCATTCTGGGATGCAGCCTTCTCAGAGCCTTGGCTCCACATTCTGAAGAGGATGCCATGTGTGCAGGAAATCCACCTGAGAGTTCCAAAGTCACGTCATGGGAGGGTCTTTGTGGGGTGGTTTGCTAAACAAATAAGATGCTAATTACCAAATGGAAGAAAGGCAAGGTGCCTGGAATTCCTCTGTTCCAGATGTCTTTATTTGGTTTACATACACTGTCCCGTTTGAAACATGCAAGTGCTCATAAGTTTGCATTTGACCTTAAACTGCCACTGGAGTTACGCTGTTCTGTGTTACTTGGCAGATGGAGTCCAGTGTGCTTGGTGTGCATCTACTCACATCTACACATGATGGGGCCCACGGGATCCTTCCCCAGTGTTTATCTCCTGCTGATTCTGGGTTTATCTTTCTGTGGTCATGCTCAGGATATCTCTGCCTCCTTGTCATTGATTCCTCCTCTTTGCACGCCCAGCATCCCCCTTTGCCTGCTGAAACCTTAGGGGTGTTTCTAATCCAGTCACCATCAAAGTGCCCAGCATCAAGCCAGGCATTTCTATGGGCATTGTCCTATTTGTCCCTCCCGTAGATTGTAGGTGAAAGGCATCGTTATGCCCATTTCACAGAAAAGGGCACTGAGGCTTAGAAAAACATGCGCATACTTTCATGGGATTGATTTCATTGCAAAAGGATATAGGAGGACAAAATACTTTATAATGATTTCTGGCTTGCTTGAAATCATAGCAAGTACTAGCTGAGGACCCAGCATGGTGCTGGGGGGCTAGGCAGGGACAGCAAATGGGAGTGTGAGCTTTGGAGAATGATTAACTTTTAAGAGTAAATCGGAGAGTAGGGATGTAGGGTATTTTAAAAAAAATCACTCTGGCCACTGTATGGCTGATAGGGCACAGTCATTGGAGAGAAGGTATGTTCCTACTCAGTCCTGCTTCTCACTGGATTGGGGCCCTTTGGGTAATAGTCAGGTCCGCAGTCACAGAGAAGTCAGGTCTTGTCTTATCCCAACACGACAGACACGCCTTGTGCTGTCCACACTGTTAAATAATGGATCCTTCTGATCAGAACCAGGTTCTTTCTTCAGTGTCTTTCAAAGGCAGACTTTACCTGAAGTTATAAGAAGATTGCTTGGAGGTAGAATTGGACTGCAGAGTGGGAGGAGAAATGAAAAGGGAGCTCCACGACATGTGGGTTTTCTTCCTGGAGCCCCTCTCCCAGAGTGGTGACCAAGAAAGTTCTCCAGAAACCACAAGACACTTCTACATATCAGGGGAACCGTGGTCTGAAAGTGTGTGCTCCCCAAATCCATATGTTGAAATCCTAACCACCAAGGTGATGGTATTGGGAGGTGGGGTTCTTGGGAGGTGATTGGGTCATGAGGGTGGAGCCCTTATGAATGACTGGATTGGCCCTTATAAAAGAGATCCCGGAGAGCCCATTTGTCCTTGCCACCATGTGAGGTTACAGTGAAAAGACAGCCATCTGTGAACCAAAAAGTAGGCCCTCATCTGACACCAAATCTGTTGGCACTTTGATCTTGGACTTTTCCAGCCTCTGGAACAGTGAGAAACAAATTTCTGTAGTTTACGAGCTACCCAGTTTATGGTAGCCCCAAAAGACAAGGGGTTTCTGCCACTGATGAAATATTTGGCATAATGAGGGATGGCACACACACTTTTGATGTTTTTAAGTTCTCCCTGAGGCGTAAGATGAGCATGTTTTAGCAATAGCAGCCATGCAGAATTTATTGGCCAGCCCTGGTGATTTTATGTGGAATGGTATAATGACTTTGAAAAGGAAGTGTCATGTACTGGGAAGAATCATGACATCAGTCTTTTACTGACCTCTTAATGTTCCAGGCTATTCAGTTTTATGAGCTTCAGCCTCTGACAGTCCCTTTAAGAAGGCTGGGCTATGGCCAAGGTCACAGAGCTGGTTAGTAAGTAGGGCCAAACCTGTGTCTGTCTGATACAAGACACAAGAGTGGGGATCCCCCACTTTTGACCACAGCATCAGTCAGTGTCAGTTCCCTGCCCCTCCTTCAATGTGATGCTGATATCTGGGAATTCTTGACCTTCAAAAATCTTATAGGAATCAGCTTTATATAAAGACTGCATTATAGAACCCCTGAACCAGAAAATATGAATTAGACTTTTGTCTTTATATTTGTGAGACTTCTAAGATATAGATATATTTACGCCACTTGCCTCTAGCTCTGGGTCCTTTTCTCTTTGTTCATGGCTGGCTTAATCAGCACCCCCATCTCCTATTCTTAGCCTGTGCATTAATGTGCATTATTCATGGTTATCGAGTTGGATAACTGTGGTTGAGTGCCTTCTATTTTTACAATAATTAAAGGGTTTAAGGGGAAATTAGTTTAGCTGCTTATGTGCCCTCAAATAGCCTTGTAGGTTAGGGGCAAAATGCCCAGAGTTAAAATAAATAGAGGTGCTGCAGGTCCTGTCCATGGTGCTGAAGGACACACTGGGGAAGTTCTGAAGTTCACAGCACTGCAGGGCCTCAGGCAGAGCTGGAATAGGAATCTGTATTTCTCCTCTAGCTCCATCTGACACTCAGGTACTTGCCAAGTCTAATGGACCAGTCACAAAACCAAGGGCTTCGTACAAGAGGGTGAGAGCACTTATGAGAAGGGTAAATGCTGGACTCATGAACTGGGAGGGCAGGGGAAGCTCAGAGTGCAGAGCCCGGTCACAGACTGGCTGGATCTAGACCTTGGCTGGGTCACTTAGCAGCTGTGTAACAGTGGGTCAGTTACTTAGCCCTGTAACCCTTGCTTTCCTCATCCATAAATTAACAACTATAATAGTACTTGCCTCGGAGAGTTTCTTCAAGGATTAAATGAGCTAATGAAAATAGATGACTTATGTTTGTAAAAAGTGCTCATAAACGTTAAGCATAATTACCATTACACCAGCATAGTGTTCCACCATTTTTTTATAAACCAAATGACGTCTTCTGCCCTCTCAGCATTAATGAGGTCTTATTTCCAGAGGCAACCAGCAGCTGCAAAATGTCAGAGTTCTTCAGCCTCCCCCTGAGGAGGACTTCTGTAACTCCTAAAACCTCAGAAAGCCTAGAGAGTGTTATTAGAAAGCGTGTTCTAGGAGGCCAACATAAAGAACCTTCCCTTTCTTCAAATTCACCTAAAATAATTCATAGATCATCTAAGAATCATGATGGTACCTCGTATTTACAATCACTTGCTATCTGCTAGGATTCATGCGTGTGCTATTTAGTTTAACTTTCATGGTAAATATTGCTGTCTTTGTCTTACAGGCTATTCACTATAAAATGAAAATTCACCTGAGACCAAGCACAGGTGACTTTACCTCTTCATGGGGATGAGCCAGAATTTGAGTTCATGTTTTCAGACTTCACAGCCTGCATTTGTCTGTGCTGACAAATGGTTCTCAAACTTGAGACAACATCCAAATCACCTTGAGGACTTTTTAGGCCAACAGGCTGGACCCCACTCCCAGAATGTCTGATTTAGTATGTCTGGGGTGGAGCCCGAGAAGTTGCCTTTCTAACACAACCCCAGGTGGGGTTGATGCAGCTGGCCCATGACTATGCTTTCAGAACCACTGCCCAGCATATTCCTAAGACCCCACTAAAGGGCATACCAAATGGATGAAGAATGTTAGTAACAGCACCTCTAGCAATGCAACGGTCTTTTTGTTAACATTTAGAAATAGGACCTGATATTTAATTAGCCAAAAGAGAAGCAGAAATATTTGTTCTCTCTTTTCTCTCTGTCTTACTTAATGAGGTAACAGGATGATCCCTGGGGCTCTGGATGCTGACAACTAGGTGTGGGGAGATGGATAATTTCCTGCTAGATGGTTGCCCCCGGCCCCCATATGCCTCCAAATGAGATCATGAAGGAAGTGAGTTGGTATGCGGTGGAGGGAGAGGCAGGGGTGGAAGAGAGATCAGAGTCTGGACTTGGAGCCAAGCCCTGATTTTGAGTCACAACGGCCATTGTGAACAGGGAAGCCCCTCTTCTCTGAGCCTTGGTTGTCTTCTGCAGTGGGTCTCGTCCATTGTCATCCTCTTATACCCTGAGTGTTGATTTTCTTTTTATAGGTGGAAAATAGAGGCTTGGGTAGTTTACCCAAAATAATAGTATCTGATGCTTGTTTTGAATTTCCCTGTATATGAAGCATTTCCCAAGTATTTTCTCAAGGCCTCTTACCAGCCATGTTGAGCCAGAGGTACTCCTCCTCCTTGTGTCATCTCCCTTCCAGGTGAAGGAGCTGAGACACAGGAGGGAAATGAGTCTGTTCTGCTCTAATATGAGACAGAGGCCGCATGCAGATCAGACCCTCTCCTCCCAGCCTAGGCTTTTTTCCTTCTCTTTTTCTCTCTTCTTTGCTTCCTTCCTGCCCTTTCCTTTCTTTTCCTTTTTTTCTTCTGTGCTTTATTGTGTTTTACATATTCTTTTAAAGATCATTCTCTGCCTAACCTTACCAATTTAGGGGCAACCTCCAATCTTTTCCCACTCCTCTCCCTGATCCATCCCATGCACTTGGATGAGTGTCCTTAGTTATCAAGAGTTACAATGGAAGAGCTCACATTTCAATAATACTTCATAGTCTGCAAATTATCTCCACATTTAATTCTCATCTGAAAGTGTGTAAACCTCTACTTTAGAAATGATGAGAGGCTCATAGAAGTTAAATGACTTTCCTGGTGGAAGATGAATAGGCAGCCCAGAGCTATAGCTTTCTCTTTTCTTTCTTTTATTTTTTTATTTTTTATTTTATTTTATTTTTTTGAGATGGTGTCTAGCTCTGTCACCCAGGCTGGAGTACAGTGGTGTGATCTTGGTTCACTGCAACCCCTGCCTCCTGGGTTCAAGTGATTCTCCTGCCTCAGCCTCCCAAGTAGCTGGGATTACAGGCACCCACCACCACATCCAGCTAATTTTTGAATTTTTAGTAGAGATGGGGTTTCACTGTGTTGGCCAGGCTGGTCTTGAGCTCCTGACCTTATGATCCACCCGCCACGGCCTCCTAAAGTGCTAGTATTACAAGCCTGAGCCACTGCACCCAGCCTAACTTTCTCTTTTTAAAGCTGCTATGGGCAGCTGATGGTGAGTCCAGCTGGGGGATTTTGGAAGGTCTATCACAAGGGTATGATGAGGGTGTTTTGTAATGTTAAGAATCAGTGGTTTCAAAGAATATCTTTATTTCTGCCTTCATTTTGTTATGTACCCAGTAGTCATTCAGGAGCAGGTTGTTCAGTTTCCATGTAGTTGAG
>NW_012114821.1:6515061-6569939 GCF_000951035.1 Colobus angolensis palliatus
AAAGCAAACAACCCCATCAAAAAGTGGGCAAAGGATATGAACAGACACTTCTCAAAAGAAGACATTCATACAGCCAACAGACACATAAAAAAATGCTCATCATCACTCGCCATCAGAGAAATGCAAATCAAAACCATAATGAGATACCATCTCACACCAGTTAGAATGGCACTCATTAAAAAATCCGGAAACAGCAGGTACTGGAGAGGATGTGAAAAAGTAGGAATGCTTTTACACTGTTGGTGGGACGGTAAACTAGTTCAACCATTGTGGAAAACAGTATGGCAATTCCTCAAGGATCTAGAACTAGAAATGTCATTTGACCCTGCCATCCCATTACTGGGTATATACCCGAAGGATTATAAATCATGCTGCTATAAAGACACATGCACATGTATGTTTATTGCAGCACTATTCACAGTAGAAAAGACTTGGAATCAACCCAAATGTCCATCAGTGACAGACTAGATTAAGAAAATGTGGCACATATACACCATGGAATACTATGTAGCCATAAAAAAGGATGAATCTGTGTCCTTTGTAGGGACGTGGATGCAGCTGGAAACCATCATTCTCAGCAAACTATTGCAAGAACAGAAAACCAAACACTGCATGTTCTCACTCTTAGGTGGGAATTGAACAATGAGATCACTTGGACACAGGAAGGGGAACATCATACACTAGGGCCTATTGTGGGGAGGGGACAGGGGGAAGGGATAGCATTAGGAGATATACCTAATGTAAATGACGAGTTAATGGGTACAGCACCCCAACATGGCACATGTATACATATGTAACAAACCGGCACATTGTGCACATGTACCTTAGAACTTAAAGTATAATAATAAAATAAAAAATAAAAAAAAAGAACCAGTGATACTAATATTAATACTAATGAAATATTTGGGTTAGGTTGAATTTCTCTTGGAGCAAAGTTTTCATAGGACAGAAATCATTCTAGTAAAGTGCTTGGATCTCAGGATGACTTCAGGGTGGACATTTCTTAAAATCTATGTATTTGCAGTGCTGACCTGGTTATCTTAAGCATGTAAAAAAAGATTCAAAAAGAGATGTTACCATCTCTGACTCAGAACATATTCCCTTCTACAGAGACCTCTAGTTCAGTTCTTAGAATACACAGTAAGGGTGGCCACATCTCTGAACAAAGCAGAAAGGACTTTCTTCTACTACCTTAGCCATCTAAAACCAACATGCCTAGTTTTCCATGTCCTTGGGAAGCACCAATTCTGAAGCTAGGTTGACCATCCCTATTTACAGATGAAGACTGAGACTCAGAGCATTTCACCAATTTGGCCAAAGTCATCAGTACTTAGTGATGGGGAGGCAGGGAGGGTGGGGGGTGGACAGTGTGAAGCTGTGGCTCGCTGGCTCGAAGGACCATTACCTCTCTACCATACCTGCTGTTCACTTTGTCTCTGGGGCTTACACAAGACTGATTTTAAGGTAGGAGAGTCTTCCATTCCCTTACAAGCCCACAGGGCTCTTGAAAGATTTGAAGCACATGGGGCAGTGTGGAGACTATGTCAAGCGAGACACTGGAAGTGCAGAAGTGATTAAGTCCTGCTCTGCATCTCACAGAGCTCCCATCTTGTGGATGAGAAAAATTCACACAGATATCTACTGGGCATCTATCTATTTGAAAGAACCAACAAGGCTAGAAAACTAGCAACGGGAGGAGAGGCCAAGGTGTCCTGCTGCCCCCTACTTTACTCCTGAGGCAGGAGCCCATCCCATCAAGACATCCCTCCCTCTGCATTCAGCTGCAGGGTTTCCCAACGCACCAGAGCCAGAAGATAGACTGGTCATTTGAGGACCTGCCATCACAAGTGGGTAACCGACACCTCAGGCGAGTTACCCCCAGAGGCCTGATTCTGGAAGGATGCACTGTCTAGCGCATGCCCTCAGAGGAAGTCCTCATCCTTTTGTGATGCTCCCTGCTATTGGAAAATCTATAATTGATTCCTAGGGTTGTAGGGACATGGCTCACGGACTGGTGACCCTGCCATCAGGAAATGGACACACCATTTGTCCAGGTTAGTGCAGGAGGCAGGTAGAGGTCAGAGCATGGATCTTGGAGACACAGGCTGTGTGGGGAGCTGAGCCCACTCTATTGCTCACCACCATCTCCTGGCTCCACGCAGAGCTTCTCCACCTGTGAGGCAGTCAAATGAGTCTTTCTTCCAGTATTCCCAGGGGAGCAGGGCTGGTGGAGGCTGAAGAGGAAGGTCAGGATCCCTGGAGAGGGAGAGCTATGGCTGGATGCTCAAGTGTGAACTACCCCAACCTGCCTCACTCTGCCATGTAGACTCCCCAGTAGCCATGAGAAAGTCATGCCCCTGCCCTGTGCCCCAGTGTGCCTGAATGTAGGGTGAGGATAGCAACACTTAGCTTATAGGGCTGCCAAGCAACCAGGGAACTGATGTGAGTTCGGACACCATTAAGTGTTGTGAAGACGTTCGGAAGCACACTCTAGGGTCTGGAGTCTGGCTCTTCCACAAGCACTGTAACTTTGGGCAGAATAAATCCAATCTAATCAGCTCTAATCAACTGATTAGATTAGAGCTAATCAGCTGTCTGTGCTTTTGTTTCATAAACACTGAAATGGAGATGATGATTCTGTCTCTTTCCTAGAACTGTTGTGGGGAGGTGTTGAATGCAGTGATGGATGTAAAGTGCTCAGTGCCTGGCGCCTTGTAGAACTAGATAAACTATCCTCAGCAACATCTGTACTATCACATTAATACACTATGAGTAATATTACTTTACTCTGACTGTTGGTTCTGCTATTATTAAACATGCATGTGTGTTTAATCGGGTAGAAATCACCTCCTCCTGTACTGGTTACCTCTTTCAATCTCAGATTTTAAAATTTAAATTCCAGAACTGCCAAATGGGGAAGTGGAGGGGAAGGTGGCTCCTCATTTTTCCGACGTGTAACTGGAGGCTGAGAAAGCACCTGTCATGACAGCATCTCCCAAGGAAGATGCTTGTGATACTTTAACCCACAAAAGCAACTCACTGGCCCCTATTTTCCCGGAAACAACGGACGACAGAAATCCCCTATCCTTCCAATTGAACAGTCCTTTCTCTTATGAAATATTCCCAAACCATGCACCTGCCCCTTTGTATCCAGCCAAGGATGGACAGGCATACTGTAATTAGAATGTCTCCCGCCTTCCAAAAATCACCCCTAAATACAACACTTGCCAATATGAGACTGTATTGCCAATATGAGATGTATCAGTATTTCCTCTTTTAACCCTAGAAATAAGGTTGATTCTCTAACTAACATCTTCAAACCCTCTGCTGAAATGAAAGCAATGGCAGCCTGGTCTCCATCACAAGTTTAAGAATAAACAGTCCTTGTTCATTTTGTCTTGGACCCAGTTTTACCCAAGATGAGGCTCTGAGAAGCAGCAGCCCCTCTCCCTGCATGGGCTCTGGGCTCTGAGCCACGGCAGGTCCTTTCATGCCTTTGAAAAGGGTCTGGTAGGTCAGGGCCTCATGGAGAATCATCAACAAGGGCATAAGTAAGCCTTCAAGAAAACCCACTGTAAAGGAACTTGCTTCACTTGGTTTAACTCTGCATTTTTTTCACAAAGTTGTTTGATCAAAGAATCCCCCAACCTTCCTGCTACCATAAAGCCTGGTGACTGCAAATCAAATTGTTCTCATCTGGAGGAGGCTTTGGTAATGATCTATGAAGCACCTGGGAGGACTTTAATACCTGTAACAGCTTTTCACAGTGGCTGTGTCTGATGGTTAATACTGAGTGTCAACTTGATTGGATTGAAGGATGCAAAGTACTGTTCCTGGGTGTGTCTGTGAGGGTGTTGCCAAAGGAGATTCACATATGAGTCAGTGGGCTGGGAAAGACAGACCCACCCTTATTCTAGGTGGTCACTGTCTAATCAGCTGCCAGCACAACTAGAATATAAGCAGGCAGAAAAATGTGGAAGGAGAGACAGGCCCAGCCTCCTAGCCTCCATCTTTCTCCCATGCTGGGTGCTCCCTGCCCTGGAACGTTGAACTCCAGGTTCCTCAGTTTTGGAACCTGGACTGGCTCTCCTTGCTCCTCAGCCTGCAGATGGCCTATTGTGGAACCTCGTGATCTTGTTATTGTTAGTTAATAAACTCCCTTTTGGGGAAAAAAAATACATATATATATATATATTCCATTAGTTCTGTTCCTCTAGAGAACCCTAATACACCATGATTGTCCCCATTTTATAGAAAATAAAACTAAACTGAGATTCAGAGAGTAAGGAATTTGCCCCAAAGTACCCACCCTCCTCTAAGCGAGGGTCGGACGAATGGTGTTCAGCCTGCCCTGTCCATGAGGGACTGCTCGCTAGGCCTCCTTGCTGGAGACATCCCCTCTGCCAGGCCCGACCCACATGAAGGTACTACCCCTCAGGGCCCAGGATTAGACCCTCCTGGTCCCAAGCCTGAGAACCACAGGCAACTTACAAGCGAATCAGTGTTGTGTCTGTGCATAGTCCCTTTGTCTCCACTGTTGAATGGTCACATGAGGGCAGCAGAGCAAATCCGTGTGGCCGTCCCCAGAGGCTTATGGTGCCCACAGCAGCTGGTGAAGCTGTTCTTTCCCAGGCCACAGGTGCGCTGGTGTGCTGCTTCCATTCGATCCCTCTGTCATCATGGGCCCGGGTCCCTGGGAGAACAGACAGTACCAGGAAACTCAATTCTGTCCCCACAGCAGAGTGTGTGCACTTTCATGTACCAAACCTTGCCTCACCGTGCAGCCATCCTGCTGCTGGTAACAGTATCCACACTTCACACCTGAGGTCAGTGGGACCCTGAGCCTTCCAGGGTGTGTTTAAGGTCTCATGGCCCCATGCACAGTGGTTCACCCCTGTAATTCCAGCACTTTGGGAGGCCAAGGAGGTGGATTGCCTGAGCTCAGGAGTTCGAAGCCTGCCTGGGAAACATTGTGAAACCCTGTCTGTACAAAAAAATACAAAAATTAACCAGATGTGATTGTGTGCATGTAGTCCCAGCTACACAGGAGGCTGAGGTGGGAGGATCGCTTGAGCCCAGGAGGACAAGGCTGCATGAGCCATGTTCATGTCACTGTACTCCAGTTTGAGTGAAAGAACAAGACCATGTCTCAAAAAAAGAAAAAAGGTCTCACAGCCAGGAAGGTCTAGAGTTGAGATGAATTCATGTCTGTCTCATGCCATGACCAGAGACATCTGTCATGTCAGTCTTCCTCTTCAATATCACACTGACTTATATTAGAAAGAATGTTGAGGCCATGGAAGGCATTTCATAGAAATCTTAAAAGCATGTGTGTGCATGCACGTTTGTAGATAAAATCTAGAAATATCTGATATGCTTTGAGAAAATAATACATATCTCATAGGATTATAATGAGTAAATCAGATGACATATGTAGAAATATACTTCAGCACATAGTGTTTTATACACTTTACATAGAGATTCATCTGTTCATTCATCCACTGAATACCCAGCACTCTCACTGTATAGATGGAACAGCCCAGAGAGAGGCGCAGCCTTTCTCAGTGCCACAAAGACACTGATGGAGAGCCAGGAGCTGGGTGGGAGGTCTCAGGCAGGATCCTTTGATTGGCACCAAGTGATGTTGGAGCTGGTCGGGAGCTTAGAGGTGCTTGAGTTACCTGTTTCTAAATTCCCTCCCCAAGCCTTCTCCGGGAAGTGTGTGGAGTAGAAAGTAGGGTGAGGAGCTGGTCTAGCCCCGGACTTCCCACGGCTGCTCCATGTTTATTCATGTCACGTGTGTCTGCGTGAGATTCCTTAGAAAGAAGTTTGTCCCAGCTAAAATTACAACAAGTTGAATACCTTTTCTAGCCCAGTGGTTCCCAACCAGAAGGCGTTTGGCAATATCTGAAGACATTTTTGGTTGTCACCCCTGGAGGGTGCTGCTGGCATTTAAGGTGGCAGCCGAGCATCCTGCAGTGCACGGCTCAGCCCCATTGCAAAGGCTAATCCAGTTGGATGTCTATGATGCCAAGGTTGAGAGCCCCGCTGCAGCCCAATCCTCTACTTTACACATATCACACCAAGCCCAGAGCGAGGAAGGGCCCCACCTCCAGCTAGTGAAGGACTGTGGACCAGAGCTGCTTACTCCCACATCAGGTGCATACAGATCTCCTGGGTATGTGGCTATAACATGGACCCTGATGTAGATCTGAGGTGAAACCTGGGAATCTGCATTTTATACTCTCCCAAGTGATGCCCATGCTGCAGGCTTGTGGATCAGTTTTTGAGTAGCAGTCTTGGCCACAATTTCCTTCCCTTCCTGGCACGTTCTCCACTGCACTAGCATTCTGAGAGCCTGTCTCTGTTATTCTTTACTAATTGCTATTCTCTTTTTTCGGCTCTAGGGTTCCCTGGGCCTGCCCGGCCCCCCTGGGAGAGACGGCAGCAAAGGCATGAGAGTAAGTTCTGTTCCGTCTCCCCTGGCTCACAAGGCAGTACTGGGCTGGTAACCTCCTGATCAGAACCCCGTTCTCCTCAAGTGGGGTGGCATTGCCAGGGCCAGGCTTGAGCAGGGACTTATTTGTATCAGGATCCTCACAGATCCCAGGAGCTCAGCCTAATAGCTGTGATAAGACCAGCAGCAGCTTTGCCCCCGGGTATTGCCTGCCTGTCCTTGGAAATGATTTTTCATTTAGTTAACAAGTAGTTCTGCGAGGCAGACTTGTTATCCCCCATGCCTAGACTTGGAACTAGCCCCAGCGAGGCAATGGATTTGCTTAAGACCCCAGTCTGTAGCTAGAGGAGTCAGAGTGAGACCCAAGCAGCACCCCACACCCTATATGGCAAGCCAGCTTTCCTCTGATCATTACCCCCAACCCCACCTCTTCCATCTCACCTGCCTCTGAGCTGCAATATCCTACAGCAACCCAAGCTCAAAGTGATCTCAGCCCCGATGGGTAAGTCTCCTCTCCACCAAGAATCCAAGTGGACATTGTATTCTTCACCTCTCTGATCCCTTCGCCATGTTCAGCCACATAAAATCAGGTCTCGGGGAGGGAACCTGTCTTGTGAGCAGTGCTGAGGTCCACAGCGGGCAGCCCTTTGGGACAGGTGGTCTAAGATCCTGGAGACAAGGGAGAAAGGAGAGTTCCATGGACCGTAGACTCTCTTCTCACTCCACTCTAGGTGGCCAACATCCTTTCCATGAAGACAACCATCAGGGTGGCGCCAGTTTTTACACTTTTCCCCTGCTCTCTCCAAAGTTAGTTTTGTTGACTCGCAGCCACAGGAGTGAGTGGGAGTGGAGATAATACTGTGTGGCTGGGCATGGTGGCTCACACCTATAATTCCAACTCTGTAGGAGTCCGAGGCAGGAGGATCGCTTGAGGTTAGGAGTTCAAGACCAGCGTAGGCAACAAAGTGAGACTCTGTCTACAAAAAATAAAGCAACCTGGTGCAGTGGTGTGTGCCTGTATTCCAGGCTACTTGGGAAGCTGAGGCAGGAGGATCACTTGAACCAAGTATTTTGAGGTTATAATGTGTGAGCTATGATTGTGCCACTGCACTCCAGTCTGGGAGACAGAATCAGACCCTGTTTCTAAAGAAAAAAAAAAATACGGTGCAGCAAAGGTCAGCTTCTTTGCTTACAGAGACAGCATCTGAGGGGAGCCCAGGCCCTGCTCACTGGTGGTACCTTGTTTCTGTGATGAGTTCTGAGCTGCAGGAAGCAGAGGTCCTGGGAGGCTGTGGGCTGCACTGGTGTACCTAGGCCTGTGTCCCACTGCCTATGACTTTGTGCTGTTTTGTTTGTTCAGGGGGAGCCAGGAGAGCTGGGAGAGCCGGGGCTGCCGGGTGAGGTCGGCATGCGGGTAAGTGTTGCTGGGAGCTGGGCCCTTCTGATGTTCCCAGGGGACAAGGCCCAGTGCAAAGCCAATTGCTTTAGGTGCAGAAGAGATGCTCAGATAGGCTCCCTGCCTCCTCTTCTCATATAACTGCATGCACATTTGTGTGTGTATATCCACACATAAATGATTTTTCCTAAATTTTTATAAAAATTTATTTATATCATACTTGGTCATTTATCTTTGTTATTTAACAAGAGATGAGAGAAATAATTCTATGTAAATACAGATAGGCCCCACATATTCTCTTAATTAAGGCATAGAATTAGATGTATTGGATGTATCCAATCATACATGGATATATTGTAATATATAACATTCATATGGATGTATTATAATATGTAACATTCCCCTATTTATGGTCCTAAGGACTATACTAATGTCATTTGTTTTCCACTAAAATTAATGAAGCACTGAATATGCATGCATGTGTACATTTGTGTGTTTCTCCTTATCTACTATATTTTTATTGCAGTAGGATAGATTAAAAATTGGGATACCCTTGGCTGAATGAACATATGTTGTTATTTTAGCAGACTTTAATAGGCATTTCCAAACTAGTTGTTCAGAGGCAATAGCATTTCATGGTCTGGTTAGCAAAGGCACCTCCAGGTCTGCAGACTTCTGCTGAGCTCTTTGTCAGGACTTGTCCAGGCTGTACTGAGCCCATGGCAAAGTGTGACTGATGAGCCACAGGAATCAGTTGTAATGTTTCAGAAGCTGTGAACATATCCAGGCCAGGTCATGGGGAGGCCGAGGGGCACAGGGGGAGTGAAATGGAATAGTAGCATCTGGCCTCATGGTGGTTCATAGGCACACACCTTTTGCTGTTCCTTGAAGTCAAGAGAATCTGGGTGTGAATCAGGGCTCCACCAGGAGCAGATGGCATGACTTCTAAATAGAGAAGGGAAGCAGAGGTCGAGGGGGTGTCTGCTGGCGAGATCTGCGCCAGCAGCATGGGCAGCACTTGGTGGGATGTGAGCTAGCAGCTCTTGTCACCAAACTTGGGACTAGCTGAGCTGTGCGGCTGCACTTGCCTTTCTTTCCCATCCCTGAAACTTTTCTCTGTGAATGCTCTTCGGCAGGGGCCCCAGGGACCGCCTGGACTCCCCGGACCTCCTGGACATGTTGGAGCTCCTGTAAGTGAAGGCACTTTTAAGGGCAGGGGTTCTACCCCTTCTTCAGGAATCAAAAACCAGGTTTTAGCAAGTTCCTCCACCTGCATCTAGACAATAATGCTGTTTAGCCTTACTGATGCCAGTGAAGTGTTGGTATCTCCTTTCTTAGACCAGAAATTATTAGATGTTACAGTACATAAGAATCACCCAGAGAACAGGTTTAAATGAATATTCTTGGGACCCCTTTCTCCCATTAAGAAGCAGGGTAGATCCCAGGAATCTGCATTTTTAGCTAGCACCAAGGATTTTTGACACTTGATCTAAAGAATTCATTTTCCCCAGCCTGTCCAGTACTGTACTCTTGGAAGAAGAATGGAGTCTACTTAATTCTTAGCCCCTGGAACAGTGCCAGACACAATATGTGTTCAGTAGGTCCAGAGAGCTACTGAACACATATTGAGAGAGGTGAACAAACAGATATGGTGTACAAGGAGCAAAGTAGCTTCTCCAACATCTAACACTATTCTTGATTCTCTATAAAGACACATGCTCACCTATGTTTATTGTAGCGCTATTTACAATAGCCAAGACTTGGAACCAACCCAAATGCACATCAGTGACAGACTGGATAAATAAAATGTAGGACATAGACACCATGGAATACTATGCAGCCATAAAAAAGGATGAGTCCATGTCCTTTGTAGGGACATGGATGAAGCTGGAAACCATCATCCTCAGCAAACTAACACAGGAACAGAAAACCAAACACTGTATGTTCTTACTCATACATGGGAATTGAACAATGAAAACACATGGACACAGGGAGAGGAACATCACACACCAGGGCCTGTCGGACATTGGTGGGCAAGGGGAGGGAGAGCATTAGGACAAATACCTAATGCATGCAGGTCTTAAAACATAGAAAAATGAAAGAAGCAGTATGAAATGTCATTTTCAAACAAAGCAGCTTCAGTTGCCAGGGAGACATTGAAGACCTCTGATCTCTGTGTGTGTGACCAAAATATTTAGGTGGAATTAAAACAGCAAGGATGTCCACTCACCCTGCAGGTCTGGGTGGCCCTGCAGATGCTCTACTCTTTAGGACAGCATCTTGTGGCCTTGGCCCTCTACTCTCTCTAGGTCAAAGATGTGTGTATCATTCCTGATATCAACAAGGAGGCCTGGGTGGCACCTGCTATCTCTACCATCTTTTCCATAGAATGCCCCAGGGTCTCTTCTTCAAGAAAGGAGAGAAAAGGGAGTGGAGCCCACAGGGAGCTCACGTGGTTACATAGGATACATTCCTGCTCATCCGGCAGGTGCCTGCCCTGTGCCATTGCCTGGCCTGCAGGCTGCTGCCCAGGGAGGAGCTGTGCTTTCGTCAGCTCACGTGGGTGGCCCCAGTGCCTCACGGTGTAATCTGTGCACCTGGGAAGAGCAGGCACATGCACTGCTGAGCCTTCTGCTTCTCAGAGTAGGGCAGTAGCCTTCAGACACAACCCCTACAAGATTCCTGTGCTAAACGAGGGATTGTCACAGTCACTCACTGTGTCAGTCATTCACCAAATGTGTATGAGTGCCTACCAAGTGACAGGCTCTGTTCCAGACGCTGGGAATATCATATTGAAGGAACTGCCCTGGTGGGGCTTACATTCTACCTGGGGGAGGCAGAAAATGCAGCGTCCAGGGCTGAGTACTGTCAATAAAGTAAAGCGTGGTAAGAGGATCCAGTGACGATGGACGATGGAGTCGGGGGAAGCAGGGGGATCATGTTTTGGATCCTGCACTCAGAGAAACCCACATCCTGGCTGACATTCCCACCTAGTCTACACACAGAGGGGCAGGGAGTCCACAGCACGAGGTCTGGGTGCTGCTCTAGACGAAGGCAGGATGAGCAGTGGGGACAGACAGTGACCCTATCCCCGAGGGAGGAGGGGTGATTGGCCTCAAGGAGCCATTCTCTGATTCAACGTTGGGACCCTTCCTGGGAGCCATGGTCAGGCGGCATCATAGGCATAGTGTGGTGGGGTGAACTGACTTTGAAGCCACATTTCTGTCCTTGGCCACTTGAGTTCAGGAGCCAGGCTCTGTCCCAATCTATGGCCATGAGGACCTGGATAGCCCAAGCCAAGGGACAAGCCCAGGAAGTCACGTCATACTCTGGCAGTGGCCTGCCTCTGCTGCCCAGGGCCAGACCACACAGCAGCTGCTTTGTGGCCTTAGGCTACACAGGGAGACAGGGTCCTCACCATCATGATTGCTGCCACCCTGGGCTGGAAGCTGCCAGGCAATGACTCCATGGACACCCCCATGGTGAGCACAGAGAAGTCAGATTAAGATGTTTGGTCACTGCTCTTTCTTTTTCCCCCAGGGCCTCCAAGGAGAACGAGGTGAAAAGGGAACTCCAGGAGAAAAGGTATTTATAGTCTGCGCTCATTGATCAATACAGCTTCCCATAGAAGAGACGATGCATGAGACCATCCGCTCTGTGTATGCTTGTGTGTACGCATTTGCGCGTGCATGCGTGCACATGTGTGTACATGTATGTTTGCATGTGTGTGCGCATGTGGCAGGTGAGGGCTGGTGCAGACAGTGTTACTTTCTCACCCTAAATGTAGCTTGTGCCGGGAAGGCTGTGGTCTCAGTACCTGCAGGTATTGTCATCCTCTGCACCAAGGCGGAGTTTAGGGTTTCCAGACCAGACAGGTTTTAAGAGAGCCCTGGATTGGACTCCGAAGTCCCAGCTGCTGCCTCGTAGGACTCGTATCTTACTTGGCAAGTTACATGACTTCTCTGCTCCTCAGTTACCCTGGCTCTCAAACAAATGGGAGAATGAGTGGTGACAGGAGTGACACTGGTGACCTGCATTTAAGCCACAGTCACCAAAGGTGAACTGGCCCACACTCCGGCTCTTAAATGCAGATTGCCATGCAACCCACACATCAGAGGAGGCCTAGGTGGAGGCTCCTTCGTGACTGCTGCCAGGTAACGGTGGAAGAGACCTCCGACTGGATTCCGCCACACGTGCTGGCATCGCTGATGGTTCAAGGTTCCCCTGTGCGGTGGCGGGGGTGGCTGCCCAGGCGCGGCAACTCCCACCCAGCTCCACCTTCCCAAACCGCGGCTGCTGCTGAATTTTCAGTTTCTCTTCCCGGGCCCATTCATTGAGTTCCTTACGATCTGGAGCAATGTGTCCCAAGAGCTGGGGCTAGGCCCTCTCGCCTAACCCATGTCTGAGACACTTTGTCGGGGTCTGCCCCATGCTGTCTTCCTGCACCATGTGACTCTCTAGTTCCACAGGAACTTGTTCTTCACCCTTAATTTATGTTTAAGATTATTTGAAAAATAGTGAAACATAGCCTGTGATCCTGCCATCCGGACACAACTACAGTGGGCACGTAGGCATATTTCCCGTGGAAATTCTTTTCTTTTTTTTTTTTGAGACGGAGTGTCGTTCTGTCGCCCGGGCTGGAGTGCTGTGGCCTGATCTCGGCTCACTGCAAGCTCCGCCTCCTGGGTTCACGCCATTCTCCTGCCTCAGCCTCTGGAGTAGCTGGGACTACAGGCACCTGCCACCATGCCCAGCTAATTTTTTGTATTTTTAGTAGAGACGGGGTTTCACCGTGTTAGTTAGGATGGTCTCGATCTCCTGACCTCGTGATCCGCCCGCCTCGGCCTCCCAAAGTGCTGGGATTACAGGCGTGAGCCGCCGCGCCGGCCTCCTGTGGGAATTCTTACGCGTGGGGAGTGCCCCTCCACGGCCGCATCATCCTGTGTTCCATGCTGCCTCCTGTTTGCTGTTCCAGCATGCAGTGTTTTTTCCATGCTGCTGTAGAGTTTTTAGAGCTTGTTTTAAATGACTGCACAGCATTCCATTAAGTGAATAAACCATAATTCAGGTACCCATTCCCCTGGTATTGATCATTTACAATTGTTTCCAGTTTTTCACTTTCAAAAAGAATGCTGCCAGGCGCGGTGGCTCATGCCTGTAATCCCAGCACTTTGGGAGGCCCAGGCAGGCAGATCATGAGGTCAGGAGATCGAGACCACCCTGGCTTAACACGGTGAAACCCTGTCTCTACTAAAAATAACAAAAATTAGCTGAGCTTGGTGGTGGGCACCTGTAGTCCCAGCTACACGGGAGACTGAAGCAGGAGAATCGCTTGAACCCGGGAGGCGGAGGTTGCAGTGAGCCGAGATTGTGCCACTGCATTCCAGCCTGGGGGACAGAGCAAGACTCTGTCTCAAAAAAAAAAAAAAAAACCTTTGGTGGGCATTTTAAAGCTTACAGCTTTGTTTATTTATTTTCCAATTTATGATTATTTCCTTAGGCTGCTTTCCCAGAAGTGAAATTACTGGTCAAAGCCAATGAACCTATCTGTGGCTCGCTCACATTGCTTTCCAAAAGGTCCTTTTTCATTCAGGGAGGCAGGGACTGGCCTCATTCCCCAATGCAGGCTCCCAAACATGATTTTTGTTTGTTTGTATATTAAATTTTAATCATTTTTAACTTTAATAAGCAAAACCTTTACCCTTACCTCTTTTGAGAGCTTTCACATGTTTCCATAGATTTGAACAGCCACCTCTCTCCGTGGCTGTTCCCCTGTTGGGATCCGGCCACTGCACTCCAGCCTGGGCGACAGAGCGAGACTCCGTCTCAAAAAAAAAAAAAAAAAAAAAAAAAAATCAGTGAAGCCAAACAAGGGGTGACTGTGTGGAATGGACTTAGGGTAGGGGAAAGAAAGACAAAAAAATCATTTGGAAGGGACCAGCAACAGGGCCCTTTCTGGTCGGGTCATAGCTCGACCTGCTGCAGGAGGCTCCTTTGGGGTAAACTCAGGAAGGGAGGATCACCCGCTGGTGAGGTGCAGGGAGTAACCTCAGCCATGCCCCCATCAGCCGCTGAGTCCCTGCAGCCTGCACCAGCTGACGCGGCCATGGCTGGAGCAACCCTGCACTGTGATCCTGGAGCCTGCATTTGGATTCCAGCTCGGGACTCTGCGAGCAGTGTGACCTGTGCAGCATTATTTAACCTCCAAGTCCCAGGTTTCTTCACTGCAGAGTAATTTTATCTACTTCGTAAGGATATGATGAGGATTCCATGAGTTAATATTTACAAAAGGCTTAGGAAGGTTCTGGGCAGCATGTGCTTTATATATGTTGTTTGAGGACAGAGAGAAAGGAAAGCAGACACCGAGAAGTGAGCCCGCAGCTCTGAAGGTCAGCTTTGCGCTGGTTCCGACTCCCTTGCTGATGTGCAGGTGACTCACAGAAGAGCTGGCTCCGCTCTGTGCCTCTGTTTCCCCACCTGTCCAAGGAAGAGCCTGAGTTGTGTGATGCCGAACGCCCCTTTTCAGCTCTCCTGTTGGTGGGTGCTTACAGTTTATTTTCTCAGGAACCTCTCTGATTTCTTACATCAGCAAGTAGGTTTCCATCTTGCCTTGGAAAAAGCCCTTCCAGCTGCCTGGCTTTGCCCGGCATGGGGTGGGACAGTGTCTCAGCCCTGCCTTAATAGAGACAGCCACCATCATCCAGTACTGAGGCCACCTCTAACAACCCAGGGCAGGGTGTTCTCTGTAAAGCGGGGAGACAGCACTTCATTTGGGGGTTTTCCAGATCATGTCTCTGCTGGCACAGTGCGGCAACTGAAGGCTTTGGAGGCATGAGGAGGTCCAGGTGGCAGAGCCCAAGTGGGCTGTCCAGGAAATTGTAAGGTGAATCCAGCCAGGCACAGAGAGGAGTCTACTCATGAAAAGGGCCAAGTACTGGGCATTGAGGGTCCTGTTTCCATCTAGAAAACCGTGCCCCCCAGGTAATGTTGGGTGACTGTAAACATTCCAGTCCTGAGGCTCCCCAGGTGTCCTGCCCTGGCTCAGAGCAAAGCGGGGGCCTCAAAATGGGAAGAGCACCAGCCTTGGAATCAGAGGAACTAGGCTGTCCCCCTGGCTGGGCCTCCACCAGTGCAGGTACCTTAGATAAGCTTTGGACCTTGCTGGCCTCCATGTCCGTATTTGACATTGAGGGGTGGATGGTGATGCCTCTCCCAGTTAGTGGCTCTAAGGATCTGATGATTACGAGAGCAAGCACAGGGCTCGGCACCTGGTAGAAGCTCCCTAAGCAATTAACAAAAGGGACTTGGTGTTTTGAAGGGACTGAAGCCGCGATCCACCCCGCAGACATGGGCACCTCTGTCTTTTCCATTTGGGCTCCCAACTCAGCCTTATAAAAAGTCATCAATAAGTCTCACCCCCAATTTGTGTTGCTCTTGAGGGGTTGGCAGTGTCACACACTAGGTGTGACTGTGATAAGTGTTTGCTGGGTACCCGCTGTGTGCTGGGTGCCTAGAGATGCCCACATTCATCTTCACACAGTTGCCTTTATGGAGCAGCCACTTGGCAGCTCGAGATCTCAGGTACCAAGTCCATGGGTAGCTCCAGGACTCATCCCGAGGTACCTTAGGATGTGCTGCTCCTAGAACAGGGTGGTGGTGGAGCCCCCACCGGGAGGACAAGGCAGCCCTTTGGGTGGAAGTCCCTGGGAATGGCCATCATTAGCTTGGAGGTGTCTGGGTGGGGGCAGCCAAGGTGGCTCTCAGCTCCTAAGATGCCATCTTTCCGCTTCCCAAGGAGACCACGGGGTGAGGGTATGGATTCCTTTGTTGGTGAGCACAGTAACATACTTGGGCGGGCGGGAGCTGCCTGAAGACTTCTGTGTTTCAATCATCTTCCTCTCCTGAGGCCACATGATGTGATCTGGGTACAGCAGGGAGCTCACTGTTGAACTGTTGAGTTCACGTCAGTCAGTACAGTGCCTGCATCTGTTCATGTCGTGGGCGTCACTGTACGCCAGGCCCTGCAGGGAGTAGAAGACACATCAGATCCAGGCCTTGACTCTTAAACTCACTGCCTAGAGGGGAGGGTAAGATTTGCAAAGTGTAGGACAAGGAGAGCCTACGTGTCAGGAGAGAGGAAGAGATGAGATGGAAACTGAATTCCAGAAGAAAGAGAAGCCGCTTCTGGAGGGGGCTGGAGAGACAGGAGATAGAAGTCTTCGTGGGGAGGTAGCATCTGAGTTGTGTGGTAATGGCTTCCTCTTTTCTTTTTTCTTGAGACGGAGTCTCACTCTGTTGCCCAGGCTGGAGTGCAATGCCGTGATCTCAGCTCACTGAAACCTCTGCCTCCCGGGTTCAAGCAATTCTCCTGCCTCAGCCTGCAGAGTAGCTGGGACTACAGGTGCCCACCAGCAGGCCTAGCTAATTTTTTTGTATTTTTAGTAGAGACAGGGTTTCACTATGTTGGCTAGGCTGGTCTCAAACTCCTGACCTCGTGATCTACCCGCCTCAACCTCCCAAAGTGCTGGGATTTACAGGCGTGATCCACTGTGCCTGGGCCATAATGGCATTCTTTATCATGGGTAAAGAATGGCTTGTTAAGTACCCAGAATTTCACCTATGTTATCTCACAAATTTGAACCAAAAAACAACAAATGAAGGGTACTTTACACATTCCTATTTAATGAACGAGTCCATTGTGATTGCTAGGGGTTTGAGTTCTTGTCAAAGCACAGGAAAGAGCAGCACCCACATGTCTCTCCCAGAGTGCATGCCCTTCCCCCACCCTCTGCTGCCTCCAGATGTTGGTTGGCAGAGAGGAGAATGGAAGGTGGGCTTTCTAGAAAGAGGCGATCCTGTGGCCAAGCCAGGGGCGGGCTTGGACAAGAGTGTGCTTCAGTGACAGTGAACAGTGCCGTGCAACTGCTGCTGTGGCTGAGAGTGAGCAAGACAGATGCAGAGGGTCCCTCGCTGCCAGGCTGAGGAGGCGGGTGCATCCTGCAGACCTTGGGAACCATGGGGGGCTGAGAAAGGAGGGATGTCCAGAAATGGATTATGGGGAGACCACTTTGACAATGGGGCAGGCGGTGGATTGGATCGAGGGCGGAGGTTGAGGGCCAGGAGGCTGTGGGGAGGATTTATGCAGGGTGAACTGAGGCTCTGTCCACATGAAGTACCACAGGGACACCTGGGCCATCCTGCTCATCAAAAGCACGAAAGGGCTGCAGCTGATTTCTGGGGAAAACAGTACGTTAACTCGGTTCTGGCACCCATGTTACATGAATGGTTTATTGTGTGTGAGGAAGACGGAGAAGAAAGACACCACGTGTCTTCCTCCCACACTGAATGTGCCAATCAGCAGCGAGGTCTCAAGAGTGGTCAGGCAGGGCAGCCAGCGGTTTTCTGCTTTCAGTGGAGTGGGAGCGCCCTCTGCTGTCAGCAACTCAGAACCGCAGGAAGTGGTCTTGGCCCGGAGAGCCTCTGTGGGCTTTGCAGCCAGGATGGTGCACTCGGTTTTCTGTGGTGAAAATGGGAACGATATCCCATACGGCTGCTTGAAATGACAAATGAGGTAGTGCCTGTTTCAGCATTTGGTTCTCAGAGCAGAGGTCCAGTCCTCTTTCATTTGCATAAGCTTACATTTCCCTGTTGATTCCGGATATGAGAATCAGAGTAGAGTCCTCATAAAACAGCTGCCTTTTTCCTTTTGTGTTTTGTTATCTCATCCTGGTGGGGAACTGGAGCCCCAGAGAGGGACAGCCTCTCTCCAGGTGGCAACGGCCGTCGACAGAGTCAGGATTAGAATCCAGGTCTGGCTACTCCTCACTCAGTGCTCTCCAGGCCCTTATGTCCCCAGCACCTGTCCCTTCACTCCTCTGCTGTTCCCCTGTTGCTGGTTCCCTTCCAAATGATTTTTTTGTTTTTCTTTCCCCTACCCCAAGTCCATTCCACACAGTCACCCTTTGTTTGGCTTCACTGATTTTTAATGCACACCTTCCACGTGCCAGGCAGTGTTGTCAGCATGTCACGTAGATTAGCTCATGTGCTCCTCACAGCAGCTTTACCGGGTAAATATTAATATTATGCTGCTTATTTGTAGAAACTGAATGACAGAGCTGCTAAGGAACTGGTCCAAGGTCACACAAATGCAGCGTGGGAGAGCCAGGGTTTGGGTCTGAGTCGTGCGGTTAACCACCACCCACGCCCCCTCCCCCTGGGAGCCCGAGATCTCACTCTCAGTCTGCAGGAGCCGAAGCCTTCACTTAGCTGCGTTTGTGTAGCCAGTGCAGTGCTAGCAAAGCCAGCAAACCCATGCAACAGCAGAAAGTCTGAGTGGAGGGCCTTCAGGGTACATGGGTGCCCCAGTATGGCCTCAGGATGGGCCCGCACTATGGCATGGTTCCACTGCGTGTCCCAGATGCTGCGGCGGGCATTTCAGCTTGAGACCGCGCGCTGAGTGCCACGTCTTCTGTCTCTCTCCCTGTCCCTGTCTGTGTGCGTCTCTCAAACTCTCTCTTCTGTCCTGTCTCTCTCGGTCTCTCTGCATCTGTCTCTGTCTGTGCTTGTCTTAACTGTCCCTCTCCTTCTCTGTCTGTGTCTCTTTGTCTCTCTCCTGTCTGTCTCTGTCTTTTTCTGTCTCTCTCTCCCTCTGTCTCTTGCATCTCTTTGTCGTTGTTTTTCTGTTAACTCAGTCTCTGTCTCTCTCTGTGTCTCTGTATCAGTCTCTGTCTCTCTCTGTGTCTCTGTCTCTCTCTGTGTCTCTGTCTCTGTCTCTGTGTCTCTGTATCAGTCTCTGTCTCTGTCTCTATCTCTGTCTCTCTGTCTCTGTATCAGTCTCTGTCTCTCTCTGTCTCTGTCTCTGTGTCTCTGTATCAGTCTCTCTCTCTGTGTCTCTGTCTCTGTCTCTCTCTGTGTCTCTGTCTCTGTCTCTCTCTGTCTTCCTCTGTCCCTCCCCCACCCCCACTCTTCTTTTTCTCACTTATTTCTTTCCCACATGTATCCGCTCTCATTCCTCTTGCCCCTGCTAATGACCACCCATCCATCAGGCCTGCAGCCACGTCCGCCTGGCTCCTCTGTCACGTGCCGCCCAGCAGTGCAGACTGCCGCCACCAGGTCCAGCCAGGCCCTCTCTGTGCACCTGCAGCTGTCCCAAGCTGCAGTCAGAGGAGTTTTTGGCTCCCGACTCCACTCATCTTGGTGCACAAGTGCAGGGAAGTAAGAAACAGAGACTTGGGCAACAGGCACACTTGGCCTTGCTCTGAGGCCTGCAGGAGAGCCAGGTTCCAGGGTGATTGTCAGGTCCATGGCTATGCCAAATATCACGCTCGGGGTTCGGGTCCAGCCCATGCTGAGGTCCGAGGGGAGTGGATGGATGAGCAGATAGCTGCAAGAACACTCAGGCCATAGGCAGGTGAAATGGGGTTCTGCTCCGCAGCTCTCCCGTCAGCAGCTCGCTCACACACTGTCTGCTCTGTCTCGGCTGCTTAGCCCTTTGGGTCCTCTCTGCTGAGAGGACACGCAGCTGTGCAGCCAGCTCTCCCTGCCTTCAGGGTCAGCAGCTTCACTCTTTCTCTCTCTGGGCACAAGCAAGCTGAGCTGGGTCCTGGCTCTCTCCTCTCTGTCTGCAAGACAGACAGCTTTGGCTCTCTCTCCTTCTCTGGGTGTGACCGCACCTGCACAGCATCAACAGGGCAATCATACCTTTTACAGACAATAGTGGCCTAGGGCCAAGGGATGGCCTTCCCCTGTTGTGGCTCCATAGCTGTGTTTCCATTATACATGGAATTGTGTGCCTGCATTCCAGACTCACTGAGTCACTCAGGCCCAGATGTCTGCCCCAGCCTGTTCCTTGACCAAAGCACAGCCATGTTCTCTACAGTGATCTTCAGTAGGGTGGCCTGTTGCAAGGAAGCATGCCCAGGACCGGAAGTCAGGGGACCTCGATTTGAGTCCTGGTGCCACCACTAAGTTTCTATGTACCCTTGGACAAGGTGCACCGTAGGGCTCCCAGTTTCCTCATCTAAGGTAGCGGCTGAGAGTCCGTGGGCTCGGAGACCCTTGTCCACTCATCAGCCCGGACCCCACAGCGGGGACCCTGCCTGCTCCTCCAGGGACTCTGCTCTGACCCTCCCCCTCCGAGGCAGTAGAAATAAACCACGGAGGAAAGGACAGGGGAGCCCGTTCTGGCACCAGTGCCAGCACACCCAGCTGGGGTGAAGTGGCTTCACCTCCTCGGGCCTCAGTTTCCTCATCTCTTGTTGGTGCTTGGGCCTGCCAGCCTCACAGAGGTTGAAGGAGATGATATAATGACAGATGTGGAATCACTTGGCAGAGACGAAACCCAGGCAACTCCTCTCACCATTCGCCCGAAGTGTCATGTGATGGAAAGACTTTTTATTTTTATTATTTTTATTTTGTTTTGAGACAGAGTCTCACTCTGTCGCGCGGGCTGGAGAGCAGTGGCATGATCTCGGCTCATTGCAACCTCTGCCTCTCAGGTTTAAGCGATTCTTCTGCCTCCTGAGTAGTGGGCACTACAGGCTAATTTTTTTGTGTTTTTTAGTAGAGATGAGGTTTCACAAGCCAGGCTGGTCTTGAACTCCTGACCTCAGGTGATTTGCCTGCCTCGGCCTCCCAAAGTGCTGGGATTATAGGCATGAGCCACCAGGAAAGCCTTTTTGAAAGATTAGTGTATAATTGTGATTGAAAATACATGTGTACATCAATGTTCTGGAATTTTAAGATCATTTCTGAAAGATAGCAAACATGTAGGATTAAGTTTACGTAGATGCGAGGCCAGGGGCCTGCAAGCTGAACTGCAGGGTCCAGAGAGGGTCGGGGCCACCCCCAAGTGGACATCAGTGGGTATGGGGAATGGGGGGCCCTGGGGCAGGCGTCAGTGACTCACTGGTTTCCTGTGCTTGGAGATGCAGAGTCAGGCAGCCCCTGCCCCATTCCCTGCCTATCCTGGGCAGTAGGAAGCCTCAGTATTTGTTTCCAGATGAAGGGAGAGACCCACTCTGCAGGTAGTCAGCAAGCCCTGGGAGGGATAGGAGCAGCCACACAAGGAAGAAAACCTTCCTCTGCATGCCCCCCGCGGGAGGTTCCACCTGCCCTGCCGTCCCCAGAGCGGCAGTGAATAGAATCAGTGTCCACAAGTGGGCGGCCACCCATGGCGAGCACAGCAGCCACGAGCAGAAAACCAGGAATCTGCAACCCCTGGAAGAAAAACAGCATCCTGAAAGAGGAACCAACCTCAAACGGAAAAAGAAGCAAAGAAATCACCACTTGGGAAATGAGGTTACAAAGAAATAGAAGGAGAGTTCAACAGAATTTGTATGTATAATCTTCCAGTCATTCAGTAAATGTCAGCGGGGCTCACACTGAGGCTCCGGGAATGCAAGAACGAAAAGAGTGAACGCACCTCCTGTCCTCGTGTGAGTGGGGAGGCGCGTGTGCACGGATAATAGATGCAAATTGAATTAAGGGAGATGAGGGAGAAGAAAATGAGACCATGCTGCAGCCGGAGAGAGCCTCTCATTTAGATTAAAAGGTCAGGAGGGGACACCGAATCTGAGTCCCAAAGGGTACAGAGGAGGCAGTGGAGGGAACAGGAGGCAGGGAAGGCAGAAGCGGGAACAAAGTGGCCGTGTCTGAGGAGCCTGAAGAAGGAAGTGGTGGCTGCTGGGGTGTGGGTGGGAGACCGTTCAGACAAGTCTGAACCCACCGTTGGGACTGTCTGCCCAGCTGAGTTCTTGTAGCCCACCTGGAAGAAGGACCCCAGCTGGAAATACCAGGCCTGAGTTAGCCCAGGACTTGAACACACCAGCACCTGGGAGTTGGCTCAAGAAAATTAGGGCACAGCTTGGGCAAGACTCCAGCACTTACTCACTACCCATCCTCGCCTATCCTCACCTGTCCTCGCCTGTCCTCACCTGTCCTCACCTGTCCTCAGCAGGAGTGTTCTCTCAGGGGACTTGGTCATAGGGATCTTTTTTTTTTTTGGAGAGAGTCTCACTCTGTCACCCAGGCTGGAGAGCAGTGGCACAGTCTCGACCTACTGCAGCCTCTGTCTCCCAGGTACAAGTGATTCTCATGCCTCAGCCTCCCAAGTAGCTGGGATTACAGGCACGCGCCACCACACCTGGCTAATTTTTGTATTTTTAGTAGAGATGGGGTTTCACCATGTTGGCCAGGATGGTCTATAACTCCTGACCTCAGGTGATCTGCTTGCCTCGGCCTCCCAAAGTGCTGGGATTACAGGTGTGAGCTACTACGCCCAGCCTTTTGTTTTCTTTCTTTCTTTTTTTTTTTGAGAGTCATAGATATCTTTTGAGGAAGGGGTTATTATCATCCCCATAGTAATCAAAACACTCTCAGAGAGGTGAAATGACTGCCCAAGGTCCCACAGCTAGTAAGACAGTCAACTCCGTCTGAATGTAAACAGATGAATGTGCAGATGGTGGCTTACCGCTAGCCAGCAGTTCGCTCTGACGTCTATGTTGAGCACTGAGGACATGGTACGTGTTCACATATGTTTACTGGACAAATGAATGATGCATAAAATACACCTGCAATTTTATGAACTGCATTACAGACGCCACTCACCCATGGCTTTGTTTGACCCCCATGAAAAACAGTGAGATGAAGAGACTGTGTGGCTCACAGAAGCCACGTGGCCATCTCTTGGCTACAGATTCGAAAAGTAAAAAGCAGAGAGATGACGCCAGTTGTTCTGACCTTTGACCTATGTTCCCTGTCCTCCAGTACACATCCTGTCTAGGGCTGCTGTGTGTGTGTGTGTGCGCGCGCGCGCGCGCCCTCGTGTGCGTTTGGCACCTTCTCCCCGCCCTCCTTGTCCATCATGGTCACTGCAGGGATGTGCGCTGGGCCACTGCCTATGGTCACTTACCTGCTCTTTATTTCTCCATTTTCCTTCTTTTGCCAGGGAGAGCGAGGCCTGGATGGATTCCCCGGGAAGCCTGGGGATGCAGGACAGCAGGTAAGTGTGTGCTGGCACTGTTGGGCTAGGTTTCATCAGCGCTCAGAGGATGGGGATGACTGGACCCCACATAAAGCTCCACAGAGCCTCAGCACCTGGGCCTACTCCTTGCTCAGCTGGAGGCTGCAGGAGGCTTAGGACCAGACCCCAGCTGCGTGGCCGTAGGTTGACTCTGCGAACCCCAGAGCTGGAGGGATCCCAGTGCATAGACCACGTGAAATCCATTTTACATCAGGTAAGGTGATGCGCCACCATAATGTAAAGGCCTCTGACCACGCGCACGTTTTCAAGGTGATGTGTGTAAGCAGCGCTCATTGTCATCTTGTCCCCAGAGGGAAAGATTCAAGACAGCCCCAGTGCTCCTCAGGACAAAGCTAGTTAAATAAACCAGGAGGCGTTGACACAGAAAGTGCTATGGGGCTGAGGACGTTTGTGAAGAAACTCTGGATGCTCTGATGTGAGGGGTCTGCAAGATGTGGTTCAGTGGAAAATAAAGAAAAGTGTTCAGAATGGTGTGAGGGAAAGTGCGTCCGTAACTTTCAGAGACCATCTCTGGAAGAATAAACAAGACAATGATAACCTTATGGCTTGGTTGCCTCCAGAAGGGGGCTTTCAATGTTTACGCACTTCAGTTTTGAACCAGGTGAACGTATCATCTATTCCAAAAGAAACTACATTTACATATTTAGATTTAAAATTCAAATGAAATAAAGCCTAAAATCATACATTCGTGTTAAAGCCAATTAGTCAAATGCTATGTTGCATAGCGTAATTCAACATGCATGTCAATTAACATATTTATTTATATAAATATGAAAACATAGATAAATTATATATATTCATTATATCCAATGTCAATGAATTACAATAAATATTAATTCTGATACTATATTAATATAAATTAAACTTATAGTTCATTCCATCTCCCACAAATATCTGGATTTGTATTTATTGTTGTCATGTAACAAATTGGAATCATACTTTTTATATCTTGCTTTTCTTCCCTCAACATTGTATCATAAACATGGAACCATTTGAAAAAATATTCACCAAAGGCCTGACTCAAATGACCAGTTAATGGTCTATGGTGTGAATATAGCACACAGAGCTAACGCTGGTGGTGTGGGGCGGCCGGCGAGGGTCTCAGGGTGCAGGAGAAGCCAGCGCAGTGGGGTTACAGATCTTTGCTGTTCAGAGTAAAGAGGAAGTGAGGGTGCTTTGCATGCATCCTTGAGCGCATGTCTGTGTCCTTAGGATCCTTTCCTATACAAAGCCCTCTGTCCATGGATGGAGACTGACTGTGCAGCTGCCCTCCAGGCCCTCCCTGGGGTCTGTGAGGACGCTGGCTGAGGACTGCCCTGTGCTCTGTGCTGTGGCTCCTGGGCCACTCCCACACCCCGCTCCTGCAGGAGGTGGGGAAGCTCGGGCATTCTCTTGGCCGCTCGTGGAAGGCTTCCCAGTGGGGACATTGAAGAACAGGAGGGACAAGTCTTCAGCGTCCCCTGTACCAGCCCTCTGGGACTTTGGTTACCCTGTGGCCCTAACTAATCCTGGCCAGAGTCTGGGTGGCCCTTCCCTCTTCCCTGGTGCCTCACCAGTCCTCAGCTCTAAGGATTTCCTTCGACTCCACCAGACTCTGCCTTCTGTGCTCCCTGGGCCGGGGCAGGTCCTGGTTATGTGCTTCTTCTTTCCCTTGCCCAGGCCCTCATATTCCTAAGGAAGGGGTTCTTTGTTTCCTCAGAATGTGTTATCCATGCTGCAGAACCAGCACAACTGCAGAGGAAAAAGCATGGAGGTGGGGAGCTTAGGTTTTTGAGGAAGAACTTTCTAGCAATGAACGCAGTCCAGAAAGTCAGGTCTAAAGGGACTTTGACTTCTGAAGAAAAGTCCAGCCACAGTGGGGAGCCGTCTTTCAACCTCTTTCTCCCCCAACTCCCCACCACGGTATCCCTAGTGCCCATCATAATCTGCCTTTTCTTTCTTTCCTCCAGGGCAGGCCTGGCCCTCCTGGTGTGGCAGGACCCCAGGGAGAAAAGGTGAGCAAGCCTGGGGCTGTTGAGGGTTCTGTGCCCTGGGCAGTCAGGTGCAGGGACTGCCCACCTTGGCAAATCAGGTGCAGGGAAGGGGCCTGGGTGGTAACTCTGGGAACAAAGCACACACAAAGGATGGTGGCTGGGGCATCAGGAACTTACATAATACATTTCTGGCTCTCATGTTGAATTTTTTTTTCTACTTTTAGGAATAAAAATCCATTTGAAAAGCAAAAAAAAGTTCTATTATATAATATTTAGATGCATTAAAATATTATGCTACTGACAATGCTTTTTGAAATAGGGAGGCTATAAATAAATACTAAAAAATCTTACAAAAACTTTTTCCTTTTCCTCTTCTTTTCTCCTTCTCTACTACATTTTGCCATTTTTAAAAATCAGAATCAGAATCCTGAAAAAGGCCTAGGCATTTAAAAAACAAAATAAAGGGTCGTATCTTATCATATTGGTCATCTGTTTTAGAATATCTTCCAGGCTTAATGAAGTAAATTTGCTGCTAATAATTTCTGCATCTCAGATGCAACAGTGGCAGGTAGACATTCTTTGCAAAATGTGAAGGGCCTACAAAAATGTCCATGAAAATAGCTTTCCTAAGCATTGAGGGTAACGAAGAAGGAAAAAGAGAAGGTGTGATGTTGTATTCTGGATTGGCATAGGAGGGGTGACGAGACACAGCCTGCGTTCAAGTACAAGAGGATGACGTTCTTCCAGGTTTCTAGACAGGCCCTTAGGAAGGCATCAGACATTGGGTTGGAAACCAGCTGAGGAGAGAGAAGGGGCTGAGACAGGAGACATCCTGCTCAGCTCAGACGGCTGAGACCCGAGCTGCATCGCTTCTTCTTGGAGCGGCTCACGGCAGAGTTCAGGTGAAGGTCGTTGTCTGACTCATATTGGTTCCCAGCATATGCTCTAAATACAGGAGAAGTCTGCTCCAACTCCTTATGGAAGCAGACAAAGTATCTGTTATAAATAAATAAATAGTACAGGCTGACAAAGACCTCAGCTTAGGATGGGGGCTGGAGAAAATGTCTTCCAAACTCTCTCACTCGGGCTTCAGCGCTAGCCGAGTTCATTATTCTCTCTCCTTCTAAGTATTTTTAGAGTTGAGATGTACATTGTTATATTATCCTGGTGTCAGGATTTTAATATATTCTTGCAGTTCCTTGACAGGGGATGCTAAGTCCTAAAATAAGTAGTTAATTTCAAGTCACGAAGAGGGAATGAGCCTTGAAGTCTGGATCTAGGTGATGACTCTATTTCTTGCTGCCGCGTATGTGTGTGTGTGTGTGTGTGGTGTGTGTTATAAGTTTCAACCTTCCACCTTATTTAGCCATTTGGTTTTGCCCTTCATATTTGGGAAACTGCTGAGTTAATATTTCTTATTATGATAAGTGCAGCAGAAATGGGAGGAGAAAGTCAAGGACCATGACATGATTTTGGGATTTTCATTGAAATAATTAAGAAACCAGTGAGGCTCAGGTGTACGATGCCTCTCATCTCCTTCTGAGATCACATCCTTGAGACAAATCTTAGATGCTACACAATTTGGGAAAGTCACTGTAACTGTAGAGATGGTCTTTTTAAACTGTTTCATTTTACAGATAATAGACAGAAGTCTAGAAAATTACAGTTTCTTGCCCAAGATCCAAAGTGAATCTGATTATCAACCAAGGCCTATCATATTATCTGCCTGTCCATTCGATGATTTACTGCAGATCTAAATATGAGGGGATGCATTTTTATGCCCTTTTAATGATTTTACTGGATTGGGTCTATGGTTGCACTAGTTACCTACTGCTGGGTAATAAATCATCCTGAAACATAGTGGTTGGAAACAATCATGTGTGATCTCACACGATTGTGAGGGCAGGAGTCTGGGAATGGCATGGCTGGATTGTTCTGCTTCACGGTCTCTCCTGAGAGGCAGTCAGGCTGTCAGTGGGGATGCATTCACAGTTATCTTAAGGGTCCACTGGGGCTGGAGAATCTACTTCCAGGCTCACTCATGTGGTCACTGGCAGGCCCGAGTTTCTTGACAGCTGTTGGCCAGAGATGTTCACTTCCCTATTACATGGGCTTCTCCGTGGTACTGTGCACAGAAAGGGAAATTGCTCCCCAAAAGTGAGCAGTGACTGATTCAAGGTTGGGGGAAAGGAGGGAGTCTGAGACGGAAGCCACAGTCATTTTTATCACCTAATCTTGGAAGTCACCTCCCAGCACGTCTGCTGTTGCTGTTAGTCACATAGAGGAACGGGGATGGTGTGGGAAGTCCCTGCGCAAAAGTACATGCAGGAAGCAGGGACTGCGGGGGACCGTGGTGGAGACCGGCCACTACAGTGGCCACAACTGATCTTTACAAAAATGTGTCCCCCATATCGTGGGAAGAAACTGATTCTAGGAAAGACTTTTGGTCCTATTATTTACTAGAGTTCTGACCTTGGACAAGTTACTCAGTGCCTCTGTGCCCCAGTTTCCTCATCTTTAAGACATGAGTATCACAGGGAAAGATAGTATCATAGGGAACGAGAGTGAATCCATGTCCAGTCCTTGGAGAAAAGCCTGGAAGGCAGAGTTTCTCCAATAACTGTTAGCTGTATACATACAGTTGTTAGGGATGGATACTAGGGTCTTAGTTTTCCTACCAAATTTGTTGGAACATTGGTGCTTATATGGTGAGTTGAAAGTAATTAAAGCATGTATTGATTAACTGACTTCATAACTGTTACTGGAAGCTCACTTTTTGTGGTGTAATATAATAATAATATTATGAGAAATACAACAATGAAACCAACAGAAGTGAATGTAACAGTGACACAAAGTAGTCATAACAAATGAGACATGACTTTGAACCTCAAAAGATTCATTATTCAGCCATTCTCTTTGTCTCTCCCTACACACACACACACACACACACACACACACACGCGCGCGCGCACGCACACACACAGGGAGAGAGAGAGAGAGAGAGTATAGCTCAGAATGTCTTCTAACAATCCTGTATTACCAAGATATGAATAAGGTTTGTGGGAGTCTGGGGAAAATCTAAGTCAGCTTGGAGGAGTTGAAGGATGTTCATGAAGAAATACCTTGCCATCCGCGCTGGGATCTGAGTGTATGGAGATCTTAACTGGTTCATGTCATGGAAGTGCCTGCAGGGGCTGTGGAGTGGTAAATGCAGTGTGTGTGCAAGCACGCATGTGTGAGAATATGTGCTGGTGTGGGTGCACGTGTGTGCAGGGGTAGTGGCAGCATGGAAAAAATAGAAGAGAAACGTTTCTGAGGCAGGACTCAATTTCTATATGTGAGAAACAGGAAGGTACAATAAAGAAAACTGGCACTCAAGACTTTTGACATAAAATACGTTGAACTGGGATTTTCAGAAAAACACTGGATGCTGTGAAAAGCAGGTGATTTTTCCAGGTCTGGGTTGGGGATGGGAGACAGGGCGTTGGAAGATACATTGTGAATATGTCCATTTTGGTCTAGAAGAAACATTTCCTGTCCGTAGACTAGAACCCCAAGGCAGTGAGGCTGAGTCTTGAGCCATTCACTCTTCCCCCTTAGCCTTAAGACCTAATAGATGCCTTCAGCTTTAATTGGTGATTCATTTATTCATTTACCAGCTTCATTAACAACAGCTTTTGAATGTTTGCCATGCTCCCTGAGCTAAGCTCTAGGTAGAAGGAAAAGATATGTCCCTACGTCATGTGTGGAGACATTGGCTATACGTATTTCCCTTGCTTTAGCCATAAGGCACCGTAGAAACTAAAGATTTTTCTGTGATCAAAATTGACAAATACGCTTCATTTAGGACCAAGTTGTAGCGCACACCCTGGAACATCTGGTCAGGCCACAGCCGTCATAGCCCAGGGGACCTGGAGGCCAAGGAGGAGGAGGCAGGAGACAAGCCTTGTGTATAAAGTGATGTAATGAAAATGGATGAGAAGTAGTGCTGCATTTTTAGTTACTTATTTGATAAATACTTACTGAACGCTGATTGTGTACAGAGCTATGAACCTGGCACAAGAGACATGCCAAAATATATTGTCACAGCTCTCACAGTGCAGAGACAGTGGCTGGTGCGGGCACGGGTTCAATGAGGCTGCTTTCAGGCAGCAGAGGCTGGTGAACGCCACGAGGTGTTGATGGAACATGACCCAAATCGAGGCACTAGATTGGATGTGCACAAAATAGAAAATAAGACTCCTGCCCGCAAGAAGCCTAAGATCTGAGGCAGAGATGAGGATCAGACTCCGAACTTTGAGAATATCACAAGACAGCAGGCCCAGTCAAGACGAAGATATGTGTGGTGGTGAACAGGGAAGGGTGTGGTCCCCTGGGCTTGCAAGAATGAGCCTCAGAGGGATGGGACCGCCGCAGAAGGTGGCACCAGTAACTACGCTGAAATATTTGTTGTTTCTGTGCAGGGTGACGTGGGACCTGCGGGCCCGCCTGGTGTACCAGGCTCGGTGGTGAGTCACCAGTGGTTGGAATCATAGATGCAGGCGCTGGTGGGATTGGGTTGTTGGATGATCTTCACCGCTAAGAATAAGGCAACGCTCTTCTAAGGACATGGGTTGGATAGGAGACTTTCAACACTAAAAACGGGGCAGAATCAGAGAAAAGTCTGGAGGCACGGCATGACAGCATGGCTTGTGAATGAAAGGCCTTAGTGCAGCTGAGAGAGGTTGACTGTGGGTGCGGAAATGCCAGCACCTTTGCTAATGCTTGCTTTGTCTCTCAGGTGCAGCGAGAGGGCTTGAAAGGGGAACAGGTAAGAGGCACGCGCATCCTCTTCTCGTGGGGATTTAGGTCACAGCAGAAACAGAAAAGCCGCAACCGTGATCTCAGGCTGAGCTCCGATGGAGCCTTTCAGACTCCAGTTGCCTTTCTGCCAGGAATGCAGATACCCACTCCCAGACCTCTGCTCCCTATCGAGAACTTGGAAAGTAAAGTTTGAGTCAGGAAAGGGCCATGGGTGGTGGTGGGCCTGATCGTATGGAGGAAAAGTCATGACTAAGCACATGTTTGGCTTGTGTTACCAGGGAGCTCCAGGACCCAGAGGTCACCAAGGCCCCCCTGGGCCTCCAGGAGCTCCGGTAAGTTGTCCCTCTCCTGTGCAGGGTTTGCTCTGCACACTTCTGGGTCTGGAAGATCATAGTCTTCCAGACCCAGGTGCTGAGCATGGCATTATCTCCAGTGCCTCCGCATCACCTGAGCGGGAGGTGCTGTTGTGGTCACATCTCACATTGGAAAAACTGAGCCTGGAAGAGGTGGGATAACTCTCTGCACATCACACAGTTGCCATGTGTGGAACGAGATTGAAGTGCAGGCACCCTGCCTTCAGAGCCCCCAGTCGCCAACGGGCCGTGATGGGGGTTTCTGGGGATTCAGTTTGATGTTTTATTTTCCTTTCAGATGAAGCAGAATAAAAACACTGGACACTTACATGCTGATTGAATCACTTCTAACATACTCACTTTCACCACGTTTCTGGTCAGTTCTGACTTTGCAGTGGCCTGAGACATTTCAGCCTCTGGTTTCTCCCTCTGTTAAGAATTTAATGTTATGTAAATAACCAGTTGGGAAGAGGCCATCCAAAAGGCCCTTGTGATTATCTTATGATGTGAGTTCAGATATCGAGGATAATTAATGAGAACACAGTACACTCCACAGGGTCACTGCTTTAAAGTTGCTTCTTCTGGCAATGTGCTGCTGTTGCTTTCAAGTTACTGTATTTTATTGAAAGGAATAAAATAACTGACTTATAAATGAACATAGATCAGATTTATTTTAAGCTATTGAGGCCCACTCTTTATGAGGATATATTTATGTTTTTGCTGGGGTAAAACTGGAAGAAACTTAAGGGATGTTTACTTCTAGGGAACAATTTTATATCAAAGATTTTGGATCAGAATATCTAACTTATGTCTCTGTGACCAATCCAGGTTCAGTTTCCAGAGCTGCCCACAGTTATTGTAACTGTTGAGAAATTTAAACTAGATAATGCAGAGAAAGCAGCGTGTTTCAATATTTACCTTTCTATGCATATATACATGTATATTTCAGATCTATTATTGACAAATATTGAAAATCTATACTATAGTATGTTTTCTTTTTCTTTTTTCTTTTTTTTTTTTTGAGATGGAGTCTTGCTCTGTCACCCAGGCTGGAGTACAGTGGTGTGATCTCAGCTCACTGCAAGCTCCACCTCCCGGGTTCACACCATTCTCCTGCCTCAGCCTCCCAAGTAGCTGGGACTACAGGTGCTCGCCACCATGCCCAGCTAATTTTTTGTATTTTTAGTAGAGACAGGGTTTCACCGTGGTCTTGATCTCCTGACCTCGTGATCCACCTGTCTTGGCCTCCCAAATGCTGGGATTACAGGCATGAGCCACCACACCCGGCAATAGTATGTTTTCTTGTGCAAATATATGCCTATTACGTCTGCAAGGGTGAAGATGTTATTTTTCATGTTTTACCAATGAAAACAGTGCAGAGACATTGAGTGATTTGCACAAAGTCACATAGCTATTGAGAAGCAGAACTGAACTTGAACCCAGATCTGACTGTGCAGCTTCTGCTGTTTTCACCATGGAGTTCACAATACTTCCTCTGAGCTACATAAAGGGGAATTACTTTACTTCATGGCCCCCACTACAGAAGAATAAGCTAGAGAGAGCTAGTTCTGCTTACACATGAGGCAAACTTCTTGGCCTCTTCCTGAGATGAAAATATGTGGGTAGTCCTTTCCCTTTACCTAGATTTTGTTATAGTAATTGAGGGAGGGAGAGAAGGAAGAAACCTCAAACGTTTGTTACCACCTACCTTACGTCAAGCAAAATACTGAGGCTGAAGATACAGGGATGAGGCAACTTCAGAGTCTGAAGAAGCAGCTATGTGAAAAAAGAAGTAACTGCAAATAAATATTTGCAAATTCTAGATGATGAATGGGAATTCCCTGCATGTACCATTTCTAGGGTCCGTTATACAGGACATGGGGAGGGTCTTGAACCTACCTACTTTCAAAATTCAGAATATCTTAGCTTGTTGTCCAACAGGGTTGCCCATGGTTCTGAAGATGTCCTCTAGCCTAGACAGAATGGGATTTAGTACAATGCATGATGCTATTGATAAGACTCCCTTGGGAGTGTTCAAAAAGCAAACAGCCTAACTAAAGGCCTTATTAAGAGAAGAACAGTAATGAGAGGCCCAAGACTATAAGATTCTTTAGGCGAGGACCAATATCTCTCCTGTCTCTCAGTCCACTGGGTTTATCACATGGTAGGAACTTAACACACGCTTGTAGAGCGAGCCTTGCCACAGGTGTTCAAGAGGGCCACGAAAGTGAACCTGACTAGTGTGAGCTTACAGAAATAGGGCCATGGAAGGCACTTGGGATTAGGAACTAGAGCACCTGATTTCATGGCCCAATTTGTCCACGAAGTAATTTGTGACTTTGGTGACATTGCTTAATCTCTGATCCTCATTCGATTCACCCTTAACTTGGAAATCTGCTGCAGCGGCATCTTCTCTTACGTAAACATACCATGAGGTTAAACGAGCTGCTCTCTGAAGCAGAGAGTCATGGAGCCGACTGAGCCCAATGCTGATATCAGTTGTCACTTCTATCTGCTTTTGAATCCCTGGCAGCACCTAGCTCAGGGCCTTCTGCAGAGCAGATACTTTCTAAATATTCATTGGATTGAATTGAATTGAGAAGCTGGCTTCAGTGACTTCTGTCGAGAATGGAAAATTTTGAGTTTGTGTTCAGCAATCCCAGAGAGAGGAAAATATATCCCATTCTCAAAATGGAAACAGTGTTCAGTATTCTGCATCCAAATGCTGGCATCTTTCATCCTTTCCCCAAGATGAAAGAGGCTCTGATAGTTTTACCAATGTCTGGTGGAGCCACTAAAGGGCCAGCCATGTAGATCAATGCCAGGCATTTCTTGACGCTTAAAAGACACGTGCCTTTAGGGCCTTCTCTTTCTGTGTGTCCTGAGTTCAACAGACTCCTTGTTAGGAAGAGAGATCCACACCTTTAATTACTGCAGTTTGTCCATTGATTTATTCATTTACATGGCGTTATTAAGAGAAAAGACCTTTGACCTAAAAGCAGCTTGGTCATGTATAGTTAGGCAAAATTTAGCAGCAGTAGCTATTAGTATGATCATCAGGAAAATAATATTTATTGAAGGTGGGGAAATTGAAGTGCAGAGAGGGCATTTCTGGCCAAATTCACCCGGAAGTGGTGATAGAGTCACAGCTTAAGCTTAGGGTTTCAGTTTCCCACTCACATGGTATGCCTCATTCTATGAAAAAAATCAGGGTTCTGTCAGAGGACCTGGGTGCTGTGCCCCAACTTTAGAACCCATTCATAACTGCTCAGTAGTTGGTTGTATCATCCCCACTTCAGAGGTGAGATAACTGAGGTTTTTTTTTTTTTGAGACGGAGTCTTGCTGTGTCGCCCGGGCTGGAGTGCAGTGGCCAGATCTCAGCTCACTGCAAGCTCCGCCTCCCGGGTTTACGCCATTCTCCTGCCTCAGCCTCCCGAGTAGCTGGGACTACAGGCTCCCACCACCTCGCCCGGCTCGTTTTTTGTATTTTTTAGTAGAGACGGGGTTTCACGGTGTTAGCCAGGATGGTCTCGATCTCCTGACCTCGTGATCCACCCGTCTCAGCCTCCCAAAGTGCTGGGATTACAGGCTTGAGCCACCGCGCCCGGCCAAGATAACTGAGGTTTAATGGCACCAAGTGACTTGCCTGAGCTCATGCGGCAGAATCGAGACAGGACGAGGGGGCAGGATTTGAATGAGGTCAGTATGACTCCTCCCTGCGCCAACGTTCCTTGGTTAATTGAAATTGGTCTTTCCTAGGCAATTTCATTCATTTATCCGGACTGTCATGTTTTGCATATCACCGTTGCCTGAGGGTCAGATAGTCTATGCCAGTCCTTTCTGAGCCAGCAGGCTACAGGGAAAGGGCACTGGGCTTAGAATCAAAGACACTTAGGTTCCAGACAATTTGTTTCTGTGTGCTTTATGCAAACCACTAAAGCAAGCTATTGGATGCTTACAGTACTCAGTATAAAGCATGAACTATGTTTCTTACATCCTAACCATTCAACATACTTAATCAGATCAGATAGATGTACATGTTTTAAAGTGTTATTGGTTTGAGACAATGGGACCTCCCAATTTCCCCATTGGAATGGGATGGTATTACACTATTCAGTGAGGGTGAGATTCTGAAGCCTAAGCTTTAGAATTTAAGCCCTGCATTTACCATTATGTTTCTCTCTTTTTTTCCTTTGTGTTTCTCCTAAAGGGTCCAATAGGCCCAGAAGGCAGGGATGGACCTCCTGGTTTGCAAGGTCTCCGAGTAAGTAAACTCTTTTCTTTGTGATTCCTCAGCTCACCCACATCACCCACACTGGTTCCTATTTTATAATGCCATGCAGAGAAGATAGACAGTGTCAGTTTCAGGGGCTTGAAATGAATATTGGAAGTAGAATGCGGGGTTGGATTCAGTTCTTCAAACATGGTTGAGGTTCTACTATGTGTTCTGCCTTGAGTTGGGCCTCTGGGACGTGGAGATCAGTCTGTTGTCTGCCATGAGTCATATAGAGAGAGACATGAATCCACTGGGTGATCACAGCCCCAGAGCGGGGAAGCCCAGTGATGAGGGTACACAGAGAAGAAGCAACTGACCCAGCCTGGGGGGCTTCTTGAAGGAGATGATATTTGAGCTAAGTCTTGAGAAAATGGAAGTCTTGAGAAAAGTGAGAAAAAATAGGGGTGAAATGATATAGCTGTGCATCTAATATATCCATGCTATTGAATATGATATATTAATTTAAGCACCTATTTTCCTATCTAGATTGTGTACACTGTAAGGTTATGATTCACCAGTAAGTTCAGCTCTTGAAACAATGCCATACATTCTGAGGAGGGCTGCAGAACCATGCTTGGATTGTACCCCCATCCCCTCCGATGCTCCCACAGCAAACTGGACTGAAAGCCAGACTCAACTCTGTGTCCCCAGTTCCCACCAAGGTGCCTGGCACAGGGCAGGAAGTAAGCTCACATTTTTTGAACTGTAACCCTTAAGCTTGTACCACTTTTTACTAGTTCACGTGGTTAACAATCTGAGGGCCACAGGCATCCAGAGATGGGACAGGTAGCTCCAGGGACCAGTGAGCTTCCTGCCTCTGGAGGTTTTCACCACTGATGGGTGAGTGGGAATGGAGTCCTGGCATCTGGGAGAGGCAGCCCTCATCCCATGTATGGCCTCTCTTAGCCTGGACAATCTGTCGCTCAGTGATGTGGATGATGCCATATATTTTGCTGTGGATTGACTTCATCTAAGGGGGTTGCCTCCCTATCACACTTCACATCCTCAGTTCTGAAAGGGGATAGCTTGCTCTTCTAATTCAGCACTGACTCCAACCTGTACTTACCCACTAGTTAACTTCAGTCTTTGGTTTTCAGAGAACTGTGTCTCCTATAACCCTTTTGAATTCTCAAGATTCTACAAATAATTTATTTTAAGGCTAGGTGAGATGCGGAAAGGCATCATGAACGTGCACTGGGTGAAAGAGATTGTATTAGTCTGTTCTCACGCTGCTGATAAACACATACCCAAGACGGGGCAATTTACCAAAGAAAGAGGATTAATGGACTTACAGTTCCACATGGCTGGGGAGGCCCCACAATCATGGCAAAAGGCAAGGAGGAGCAAGTCACATCTTACATGGATGGCAGCAGGCAAAGAGAGAGCTTGTGTCGGGAAACTCCTGTTTTTAAAACCATCGGCTCTTCTGAGGCTCATTTACTATCATGAGAACGGCATGGGAATGGACATCCCCCCATAATTCAATCACCTCCTACCGGGTTCCTCCCACAGTATGTGGTAACTGTGGGAGTTACAATTCAAGATGAGATTTGGGCGGGGACACAGTCAAACCGTATCAGAGATTTACTCGCCCCCACTTCCCATTCAGCATCCCCAGCCCTGGCTCAGTTTCCCTGTCAGTCAAGTGAGGCAGGCAGGTGGGTCAAAGCCAGGTGTCTCCCTCCTCCGTAGAGTGGAAGGATCCTGGACTTCAGACCAAGATGCACCTGGGATTGGAGCACTGCTCCACTTCTCAGCAGCTGTGTGACCCTTGCAAGTCACCTGGTCTCTCTAGGTCGGTTTACTTCTTGCTACAGTGGGGAAGGCGTCACCAGTTGTGTTGTTAGGAGAAAAAGTGCTCAGGAAGGAACTTGGCCCTGGTTGGGCAGCATGATGTGACAGCTGACATGGCTGTCATTCTCTCAACAGGCTCCTGCACAGTCTTAAGAGAAAACAACAATCTTTGTCCATTTATGTAATTAACGTTTACATGAAGCTTTTTTCATTTTGCATTGAACTTGGGCAATTGTTACTTTTCCAAAGTAGAATTAGATGATGGGTGGAACTGTTTATATAAAGATGACTGTGAAGGATTTTAAAATCTACATCTTTATCTAATTTACTCTTATGAAGGTGAGGAGGGAACATCTTGCCCAGAGCTCACTCATCAGGCTCATACCTTCTGTATTAGTCAATTTTCATACTGCTGATAGACATACCCAAGACTGTGTAATTTATAAAGGAAAAGAGGTTTAATGGACTCACAGTTCCACGGGGCTGGGGAGGCCTGACAATCATGGCAGAAGGTGAAAGACATGCTTTAGGTGGCAGCAAGGAGAGAATGAGAACCAAGTGAAAGAGGTTTCCCTTGTAAAACCATCAAATCTTGTGAGATTTATTCACTGCCACGAGAACAGTATGAGGGAAACTGCCCCCATGATTCAATTACCTCCCACCAGGTCCCTCCCACAACACATGGGAATTATGGGACCTACAAGTCAAGATGAGATTTGGGTGGGGTCACAGCCAAACCGTATCACCTTCTTAGATACAACTTCTTTAAACCTGCTGGGTGTGCTTCCCAGGGTGACTATTGTCATCTTCAGAAACACCTTTTACCCTTCTGAGCAATACCAGCCACCCATGCAATGGTGCTTGGCCTGGTCTGAGCTTAACACAATCCACAGGCCTTGGAAATTGGGCAATGCACCGGGGTCTGGAGATTTGAGGAATAAAACAAGGAGATCCAGAGGAACAAGCAAGGTGAGCGTTTGGGGTGCAGTGATGAAGGGCAAAGGTAGGATAAGGTGTTTATTGAGCTCCAATTACATGGCAGCTCCCACAACAGCCCTGCCATCCCCGTTTCTGCAGATGAAGCACAGGCTTTGATACAGCACAGCCATCAGTGGCCCCTCAGGGATTCGCACTTGGGGTTGTGTGTCCCCAAAGCCCGACTCCTCATTTTCTCCCTTCTTTCTTTCCATGTGTCAGTCTGTCAAAAAGCTCATGTTGAGTTCTTGTGATGCCTGTGCACTATGCTAAATGCTTTGGGATTTTCTGAAAACATTAAGGTCTCAGCTACCAGAGCTCACAGGTCGGCTAAGGAGCTCAGTGCATGTAAATAGGTGACCTCAGTGGAGACTGAGGAAGACTACAGATGTTCAGAGGATTGAGGGATCTCAGCTTGAGGGAGTCTGCTGAGAGGATCACGGGGGCTGGAAACTGGCACATCCAAAGGAAAAGGTGATGTTTGAGGTGGCCTTACAGGAGTGAGTGAGTTTTCCATGGGAATCAATGGGAGCATTGAAATCGGTGTTTTGGGTATGGGAAGTGCCCCCTTGAGAAGGCATCCTGCCTCTGCATACTTGCTTACGCCCATCAGCTTTGTCCTGGACTTCTTCCTCTTCAGTTTGGAAACTCATTGGTATAATTAAAATGGCTGCAGTCATGGCTTCTAGTTCAGGCTCTGCTGGCATCATACTGGGGACTCTCAACCAGTTCCTCTTTTCTTCCTCTTGTGTTCCCTTATCCAACTTTTTTGCTGTTTTTCTTTTACTTGCTTTTATTCCTTCCTGCCCCTTTTGTTCTCACCTTTCCTTCCATAGATTCATCCATTCAACAAATATTTCTTCTGTATCTACTGGGTACCAGGCATTATTGTAGGCAAGTGAGTAGTTCAGGAATAAGAAAGAAGCTCCTGCCCACATGCTGTTTATATTCTGGCAGGCAGGGGGAAAGAGACGTAACAGCATGTAAGCAGGTGATGTAGGGAGGCCCAGTGAAGACAATTTTCCTTGAACAGGCCCTCTGGAGGTGAGGATGTTGGTCAAACTGATAGCTGGGGAAGAGCCTGACAGGCAGAAGGTCCTGGGGCAGGCACAGGCGCAGAGTGTTAGAGCCCAGAGGTCCATGTGGCTGGACCCAGTAAGGGGCCTGGCAGGAGAAGAGGTTCATTTCAGGCCGTGTGGGCCATCATAAGGACTTTGGCTTTTACTGCGAGTAACCAATGTAGCTTTTACATGTTTTCAAAAAATGTTTTATGATGAAAAACAAATTTACGATGAAAAAAATGTTTTATGATGAAATGTTTTATGATGATTGATCATCCACCAAAGTAGAAAGGACAGTAAAATGAACCTTCATATACCCCAAACCCACTCAACACTTATAAATGATTGAAAAACTTATTTTATATAAACCAACACTCACTTCTACCCACCACTGAATTCACTGAAAGCAAGTCCTAAAATCATCACATCATGTTGTTTCTAAATATTTCAGTATGTTGTCTCCAAAAGAGAAGGAATCTTAAGAGACACAAAACCATAATACCATTATTTTACCTAAATCTATGAGCACTGCTTCTGGAAGCTGCATCAAATAATTTCATGTTCAAGATGGGCCTATCTCATACATTTCTGGTTGTGATTGCTCATTCTCAAACTCATTGGGGTTTCGAGGGTTGCAGTGGCAGGGCCCGGGTTGTGCCCTAAACGCATTCACGTGTCTTGTTGTGTTGAGAACAGACCGCAGGAAGGGGGCCAGTTAGGAGGCTGCCACGGTGATCCACTGAGAAAGGGCAGGGGCTGGGCAGAGCACAGGGCTTCTGGGCACCCATCCTGGTTCAGGTCAGATGCCAGGGGGAGGCCATGCTGAGGAAAGGGCAGAAGTCATGCTCTGAAAGGCCCAGCGTCTAGCAGAGGAGAGTGAACCAAGAGTGACAAGGCAGGATGGCGGGAGCATTAGCACAGGGTGCAGAGCAACACAGAGGACGGCTCCCCGCTTGTCCTGCTTCCTCTAGTGAATCATGGAAGATGAGCAAGTGGGTGTTTGGGGGCCCATGGCCTTTCAGTCATCATGGGTAGTTCCCTGATTCAGGTTGTGTTCTGTCCTATGGATATTGCTAGCTCAGTGCCTGCATCTATGGAGAAAAAGGGAGTAGAAGCAAATTGTAATGTTGTGGGCTTGGAAGCAGCTTCCTGTTCAGTCAGTCTCTGGCTGAGTCAGGAAAATGCGAGACAAAATGACTTATTCAAAAAATTATCTCTCTCCTTCCCTTGCCATGACCTGTCATTTCCTCCTCATCAACTTCAATTGAAACATCACTCAGAAGAGCTCCTGGGCATCTCTGCACATGCTGAGGCTGTGCAAGGGGAAGAGACGAGGCTGACGGCTGACAGCAGGCAGGAACTTGGGCATGGAGAGACCGACACTAAACATGGGGTGGGGGGCAACAGAACCCAGGCCCTTTATTTTAGAGATTAGCAACAGGCAGACAGGATAATCCCTGGCAAAGTAAATGCATTCATTTTGGACAAAGCTGGTATTTTTCCACATTGACATGGTGAAAGGGAGAATTGAGAGCGAGGCACGCTCTATGCCATCCCCGGAGCTGCAGGAGACGCCCGCCCACCCGCCCGCCCGCTTGCTGGAGGGCGGTAGCAGTCACCAGGCAGAGAGAGAGAGAAGGACTGCATTTCTCTTTCCAAGGCTTTAATTTCCTGCCTGTTGTCTGAGCTCGGCATTAAGGAGGTTGATCAGGGAGCGCTGTCACCTAGCTGAAATGAGAGATGCTGCAGTTGCATCTGATTCTGGATGTTTCGGAAGAAGAACCAGCCTGACTCAAGGCCACTGCAGCAGTGGAACCTTTCAGAGCTTCCAGGAGGCTCACTTTTCCAATAAAAAAATTGTCATGCCCGAATCATCCACCTCAAAATGGCTGTCACTGTTATTCTCACACCATCCCATTTTAATTTTCTGCAGATTTATCTGATATTTTTCTTATTTGAGAATTTGTTTTTGTTTTCTTTAGTAGAATGTAAGACTGTGAGAGGAAGGACTTTTTCTTATTTATTTTTGTAACCACAGTAATGAGAAGAGTCCCTCACACCTGTAAAACATACATATTTTATAGACACATAGTTATAAATACAATAGGAATATGCATATAAAATATGCATAATAGATAATGGCATTAATATAATCTCCTATAGTTAGGGAACATAAGTGAATGACTAGAAGAGGACAAGATTCAGAACTGGGTGCCTGGTCACCTGGGTTCTCACCTTCCACAGGGGATGCCTCATTTTGGAGAAGAGAACGTGGTCCCTTCTTACACCTTGCCTTGCTCTGTGGCACTGAGTCTCGGCTGAAATCACCTAGACATCATCCTTCATCTTCTCTGGAAGATTAAAAAAAAAAAATTGCTAAAAAAATTGTATATTGTGACACATTTCAACAAAATGTAAAATTTGGAATGTCTATAGATGCATTGTGGCAGCAGGGATCTTTGAGACTCACCGTGAGAAATATGTCCAGAAACATGAATGACCTTCTCAAGATCACTTAGATCTTTGTCATTGCTCTTCCCACAACCTTTTCGGTTCCTCTGATCATTTTCTCAATATCTTCTGGTTTCTCTGCCCTCTCATCAATAGATGAGGACTGGAGAGGTGATCCTATCCAACAAGATGTCCCCTCTTACAAAGATGGCAGTCCCCACCCATCCCGCGGTGTCCTTGACTATGTCATTTACTTTAAGAACACATGTTAAAAATGGAATCTCTCTTTAAAGGTGTGTAGCAAAGAGAAGGGAGAAAGGAAATAACATTGATTGAATAGTCCCTACATAGCAGGCACTTCCCTTGGGAACTGTTTGCATCCATGATTGTCATTTAATTCCCACAAGGATTCTATGAGATACTGTGGTTTTAATCCCATTCTACTAATTAGGAGTCTAAGACTTAAAGGTATACATCAAATTACTGAGTGTCACCCAGGCTGTAGGTAATGGGGGTACTTATACCTGGGGCATGAGATCTGCCTGGCTCCAAATTCTCCACCCTCTTTGCTACAATATTGTGAGTATGAGTGTGTGTGTGTGTTGTGTGTGTGTGTGTGTATCCATGTGCATATCAGAATTCTAACATGGAAGTTAACTGTCCTGCTGTGCATGCTTTGAATAGATCTAGGGTGCCCAATACCTGACCATGCCTGTCCAATAGGATGCACTGGACATGCATCAGCTTAATCCCTGGCTTTCCCTTGGAACCAAGGGTCTCATTATTGTCGAAGTTTATCTGGCCCACCAGCTCTGATTTCTAGTAGATTTGAGGAAGGAAACATGGCCAGTCTTTTTCTGCAGTGGCAGCCTAGGTTGAATTTGTTTTCCTTTTTCATTCTAAAATCTTTTTCTTGCCTTTTCCTGCTCTACCAGATGGTAACAGTGTTGTTTGGATCCTAGGCTACTGTTTGATTCATTTCATGGCATGAAGCCAGGGTTTATATCAGGACACCCTAGGTTTTCCCTGCGCACCTGGTTTCAGCTCTAACCAGTAGAAAATAATCATGTTTGACATTTGGAGGCCTGGAGAACAGGAACTGAGCAGAAGACCATACGGCACATATTAGAATCAGTTGCACAAGCAATCCTTTTATCTGTTAATGGCCCCTCAGATGACTGTGTTAACTCATCCTGGCTGGGAGAGAATTGCTGTTCTGAATTTCTAGGCTTTCCTCCTCTCTGTGGGCAGACAGGAAACCTTGGAAATACCAGTTCCGCTCAGCATCTTGGCATTCAGAATGGCTTGAAAAATCCACCCTCTTGATAAATTATAAACACTTAATCCAGATATTGTGCTGGGTAGCAATTTAAAAGAGAAAAAAAGAAAAATGACAAGAAACAGGCCTATTGTTAGTAAAACAGCTCTTTATTTCCACAATATTTATTTTTTCTAGCATTTTTCAAATCTCTGCAAACAGTTATGGGACAAAACTGCAGAGGTTACATAGACGCTGCTATATCTACATTTACTAGAGTTGCTACTATCACCACCACCACCAATAATGTTAGCAGCATCACCATCACCATCACCACGATCGCCACCACCATTACTACCATTACCACCATCACCATCAACTCTACCATCACTATCATGATCACTACCACCACCATCATCTACTCCACCATCATAATCACTACTACCATCATCAACTCTACCATCACCATCACCATCAACTCCACCATCACCATCACGATCACTACCACCATCACCATCAACTCTACCATCACCACCATCATTACCACCATCACCACCATCACCATCAACTCCACCATCACCATCATAATCACTACTACCATCATCATCAACTCTACCAACACCATCACCATCACTATTATCATCACCATCATCAACTCCACCATCACCATTACCATCACTACTATCATCACCATCAACTCCACCATCACCATCACCACTATCATCACCATCACCATCATAATCACCATCAACTCTACCATCACCATCAACTCCACCATCATCATCACCATCATCAACTCCACCATCACCATTACCATCACTACTATCATCCATCAACTCCACCATCACCATCACCACTATCATCACCATCACCATCATAATCACCATCAACTCTACCATCACCATCAACTCCACCATCACCATCATGATCACTACCACCATCACCATCAACTCCACCATCACAATCACTACTACCATCAACTCTACCATCACCATCACCATCAACTCCACCATTACCATCATGATCACTACCACCATCACCATCATCAACTCCACCATCACCACTATCATCATCTCCACCATCACCATCACTACTATCATCACCATCACCACCACCATCACCATCAACTCTACCATCACCATCACTATCACCATCACCATCACCATCAACTCCACCATCACCATCACCATCACTACTACCATCGTCATCAACTCTACCATCACCATCACCATCAACTCTACCATCACCATCACCATCAACTCCACCATCACAGTCACTACCACCATCACCATCACTACTATCATCACCATCACAACCATCATCACCATCACCATCAACTCTACCATCACCATCACTACCACCATCACCATCAACTCCACCATCACCATCATCAACTCTACTATCACTACCACCATCACTACTATCATCACCATCACCATCATCAACTCTACCATCACCATCATGACTATCATCACCATCACCACCATCATCATCAACTCTACCATCACCATCACCATCACTACTATCATCACCATAACTACTATCATCACCATTATCACCATCACCATCAACTCAACCATCACCATCACTACCACCATCACCATCAACTCCACTATCACCACTATCACCATTAATGCCATCACCATCAATGCCACCACAAGACCCCATGACCACTACCACCACCATCATTATCATCAAAATCACCAACCGCTACCACTGTCCTCACCGTAATCACTATTACTAAGTACTCTGTGGGCATCATCTAATTTAAACTCTGTGGCACTGCTAGGAGGTTGAGATTTTGAAACCAGATCTATTTGGCACACAGTCTATCACCCACTACAAGAACACAAAGGAGCCAGAATATGACTCTCACTATTTCTTCCTCATAGTCATTATCATCTTCCTCCTCATTCTTATCACTGTCTGTTACAGTTGAGGGATGCTTTATTGTGTTTTATAAATAACTTCCTCAAATATTAAATCATTTCTTCTCCTATTATCTTTTGAAATAATTATCATGATTATAATCTTCCATGTGGGAAAACAAAGACTCAGCAGGTTAAATGGCTTATCCTTCCAATGTACTTTAGATTCTTTTCCTTACAATATCATCGAGGAATGGGGTTGAGAGAAAGAACACAGAGAATTCCTTTGATTCTACTCACTTGGAGCTTTGTACCCCACCCCTGGCGATTCTAACTTGTTAGCTCTTGGGTGGCTCCGGGGAATCCATGTCTCAAGTATTTATTTCTCATCGTTCGTACTGTTATTTATCATTACTGCTGAAGCTTCATGGAAGAGGTGGCACTGAACTGGGATGTGATTTTGGCAGGCTGAGCTGTGAAGGGAGGATTACAAACAGAGGGAGCAGCATGGCAACGACTCAGGCATCGGAAGTCCTAAGCAGGTGTTTGGGGCTGAGCTAAGCAGTCCATTTGGGCTCTTGCTTGGGAGACAGTGGTGTGAACCCTGGACACCAAATTGAAAAGGTAGGTTAGAATCCCAGGGCTTGGAATCTCCAAATCAAACAGCTCAGATATGTCTTTGGGATAATGAAGCTCCTCTAACTACTTAAGAGAAGAGAAGTGACTTGGACAGAGCTTCTTTCATCCTTTGGGAAGGATAACCTGCCTGCACAGGTTGGCCCAGGAGGGCCTAAAGGAAGAGACTGGGCCTGGGAACAGGGTGGGTTCTTGTGGCTGTGGCTACAGAAAGGAAGGCCAGCTTTGAGAGACACTGGAAGGGCCCATGACGCTGGGGGTGTGGAAGGTACAAAGGCCAGAGAGACGTTACCCTGAGGCTTCTCTGGGTGATGCCCCTTCATGGATGACCCATGAAAGACCTGCCCTGACACTTTTCTTTCTCTGGCCTCTTGCCACCTTTGTGGTTTTTTTCTCCTTGCTGAAAACCTAATGCTTATGATGTTCGCTTCCATAGATGTGTTTCTTTCATTTCTCTCTTGTCCACCATGTGCCTCCTACTTGCCCACACACCTGCTCTTCCAGACCAATTGATTCAACTTTCCTGGTACAGGAACACCTTCTGCATTCATGCCTTTTACAAATCCTGTTGTCAACTTAGGTGTTCACCTTCCTGAGCATGAGTAACGTTGTTACATAAGATCCTGGGGTCAGCTGAGGAAGCGAAGAGCTGCTGAGACCTTGCTGCATCCCCAAATGGTGATCGTGTCACCCCGGAGAGGGAACTGATGCTTCATCCCCCGACCACATCGGCATCTTAATGAGTCATTCTGCTCAATCATGGCCCTGCATCCCTTCTCTCTCATCCTTTCCTACCAACTATTAGATATTCCAATCTCTCCTTTCAGTCTTTCCTCTCAACACAGTTACATTGCTGGCTTGGATTCTAACTTCCGATGATTATTCACTGGGTCCTCCCACTGACCTTGAGGGAAAATGGTTTATTCATCTTGTAAATAACCAGTGACTCTCTATAGAGTCACCTGGAAGCAATTGGAGGGGGTGTCTGTCTAGATAGCAAATGGAAGGTGTCTGGTTTCCTTTCCCTGAGGAAGGGGAACTGACAACTCTTAGCTGTCTTATGATCAGCTTCCCGATGTCTGCATTAATCAGAGCAGGATCAGATGGATGGAGAAACCCAGCGCCTCGAAGGCTTGGCTGTCTTCTGAAGGTATCTGTGATCACATTTTGAATTCTACCTGGCGAGTATCAAGAAACTCATTGTGACCCCGACATCATCACACCCTCCAGCCTGATGCATTCCGTAGCTCAAAGGTGTGGATCCAGGGGCTTCTACACCAGGCTCACTCACTCTCTCTGCTAGTCAATAAATCTCCAAGTTGTATCTTCCCTTCCTCCCTGATACCACTTTTCTCTTACTTTTCACTGCTCTCCCCAGTGCCACCGTCAGAGCTTGGGACTGCATAGTTCTCAAAGGGGCAATTTATTCAGCCCACAAATGTCTATTGAGTGTCCACCATGTGGCAGGCACTGTCCAGAGCCACAGTATATAGCATCAAACAAAAACAGAGCCCGACTCCACTTTCAGGTGGCTTGTGTCCCAGTGGGGGTAGACACACAGTAAATAAGCACGAATGCCAGTGGTACATCTGGTGAGGATCCACACTAAAGAAATTACAGCAGGCTGAGAGGACACAATGGGACAGCGGGAATGCTATTCTGGTGAGGCTGGCCAAAGGGGACATTCAGTTAAAGGAGCATTTGAGCAGAAAGCAAATTGAATTGAAGAATTGATCTGTGTGGATACCTGGGGAACAAACCCAGGCAGAAGGAAACGCCAGTGGACAGACATTCAGTTTGGAATGCATTTGGCAGATTCAAGGTGGAGGTGGGAGGCCAGTGTGGTTGGAGGTGGGAAAAAAGTACATGGAAATGAGAAGAGGGTTGGAGGAAATGAGTTCGTGGAGGGCAGGCTGGAGGTCATTGAAGTTCTGCTCTAAGTGAGCTGAGAGGCATTGCAGTGTTTTGAGCGGAGGAGACGTGACATGATTTATGTTTTAATGATATCATCCTGGCTGCTTTGAGGGGAAAAGTGCAATGACCAAATGTGTTAGGGGAGGCATTGTTTAGGAGGCTATTGCAGTGGTTCTGGGGAGAGAGAATGGTGGGCTGGCCCAAGGCGACGTTATGGGTTATGCTGGGCAGTGAGAGAAGCAGCTTGATCAGCCTTAATTCATCCTCCCCGTTGCTCCTAGGGCCAGCATAGATTGGACCAGGTTGTGTGGTCAGTCCAGGCCATTCAAGACCTTCACGACTGCTTGCTGACTGCATCCTACAGCCTTCCATCCTGGGTGACACACAGTCTTTGCCAAAGTCTGGCTCTCAGCTGCCTCTGTACACTTTCCTATGCTGTTCCCTGCAGTCAATTTTTGTCCCACCAGGAAGCTCTTCTTTCTCCTTCCAACATTACATCAGCACCACCTCCCTGGGACATCTGCTTAAGCCATTTAGGCAGAACCAGGAGCTCCTGATGCTGCCGCATGCCCAGCACAGGCTGAGTGGTCATTACACGGGCTTGTGTCTGCCTTCTTAGCAAACTACGAGCCCCTTATGGGCAGAGGCCATACCTTAATCCTGCCGGTGTCCCCGGGACTCGGCATTTAGGAGGATTGAGTATGTGGACAACTAAGCAGGAGAAAGAGGCAGAACTTTATCTTCCACTTTCAACCATAATGGGCTAAGTCTAATGTGTGAGACCCCTGAGATTTTAGGACTTGAAGCTTCGTAAAGAACATTTGCCTCTGAGCTCCACCAAACTTCCGTCATGTGCAACCCTAATACCTTTGTTCCCTTAATAAAGTGGCATCAACCTCCTTGAGGATTATGTGTAGAAGACGGACCTTGGTTTGATGGTGGTGTTCTGAAGTGGAGGCAGGAGAGTATGGCAACACTGTGAAGCCCATTGCGCCTGGGGAAAGGCTGCTTTTGGGAGGGTGTGGGTAGAGGGATCACAGCCTGTTTCCTAGGTTCAGCACATACTAGTTGCTCATTAAATATGAGAGGAAGGAAAAAAGGAGGGAAGGAAGAAAGGAAAAGAGAAAAGGAAGGAAAGGAGAAAAGAAGGGGTGGAGAGAGGGAAGAAATGAGAAAGATGCGGATCAGTGGGGAAACAGTGGGATAGTCTGGGCACAGTCTAAGGTAAGAAAAAGGCCTGGCTGGGCATGGTGGCTCATGCCTGTAATCCCAGCACTTTGAGAGGCCGAGGTAGGCAGATCACAAAGTCAGGAGTTCGAGACCAGCCTGACCAACATGGTGAAACCCTGTCTCTACTAAAAATACAAACAATTAGCCAGGCGTGGTGGCATGTGCCTGTAATCTCAGCTACTCAGGAGGCTGAAGCAGGAGAATCACTTGAACCTGGGAGGTGGGGGTTGCAGTGAGCCGAGATTGTGCCACTGCACTCCAGCCTGTTCAACAGAGTGAGAATCTGTCTCAAAAAAAAAAAAAAAAAAAAAAAAAAGGCCTTATTAGTGTGCTTGAGTTGGGGGTTCTGGGAGAGTGGAGACAAGCAAGAGTCACCAAGGGGCAGAGAGAAGAGGTCCAGAGTTGCTGAATGAGAGGAGAGGATGATATCAAGTTTTACAGCCTCACAGATATACTTAGAGTCATTTTGTAGAAAGCATCCCTTTTAATTTTTCAGAGGCTTGAGAAGCCAGCAATATTAGCACAGGCTTCAAGTCTGCGTAGAACTGGGGGTGTTCTGACCTCTGCCCCTTACTAGCTGTGCAACAACAGAGACATGAGCTCTGAGCCTCGATTTGCACACTCATCAATGGGATGAAAACATGGGCATTCCAGGATCCTCTTGCAGAGTAAATTAAGAAAGGACCATGTGGGAAGAACTAGAAAGAGAGTTTGCCATGAAATAGGCACAGAAAAAAATGTAGATCTTATCAAGGTCTTATTTTACTTTCAATTTCCGATTGCAATGCTTTTATTTAATCAAAAAAATCACCAGGACAATGCCAAAAAGGGCTGTATTCTGTCCTTCAGATAACCTCTGTTATACAATATATGTCATTACCACATTGTGTAAACTAACCAACACACACCCCTATTTAAGGGCCCCACAACATCACCTTACTGGATACTGAACGTATATGCGCTGCAGTGTGGATTCCCACAGCAGAAGAGCAGAAATGCCCTCGGTAACCTCCCTGGCCATGAGGAGACGGTTGTTTCAATGCATCATGCCTCATTTGCATGGGGAAAACCATGCACCTGTATAAATGATACCAGCAACTCTCCATGTGATATGGGATGTGGCTCACATACATTAAATGGAAACAAAGAAGCAAAGTTTAACAGATTGAATGGCATGCTGAAGTCTGTGGAGAAAAGGGGGACAGGGGGAATATGTGTGTTTGTGTGTGCGTGTGTGTGTGTGTGTGTGTGTGTGTAAGGCTTACAGATGCATAAAATCTCTCTGGGAGAATTAACCAACGTCTGGTAAGATTAGTTGTTTCCAAGGAAAGGAACTGAGTGGCTGAGACTGGGATTAAAAGGAGGCTTTTCTCTGGTATATCTTTCAGTACCTTTTGAATACGGGGCCATGTGTTACCAAACACATTTAAGTTACAGAGCTGGAACCCAAAGCTTCACTCCTGACCTCAGAAAAAGCCTGAGTCCATTTTCTGATTCCACATTGCTCCTCTGTGGGGCGCTCCTGAGGGACAAATGTTAATCCGGGAGATTGAGAGTAATAAAGACCCAAATGTCCACCGAGACTCATTATGAAACCAGCTCTAGTTGACAATTGCCTGCTTGTTAATTTTAGCTTCTTCTTTCTTTTACACTCAGGGGAAGAAAGGTGACATGGGACCACCTGGAATCCCTGGATTGCTGGGGCCACAGGTAACTACCTTTTACATTCTCTTCCATAGCAATGCTGCTTTTCTCTTATTAAATAAACGACCAGGCAGCAGCACTCAGGTGGGCAGCCAGAATCCTGCTGGCCACCTCATCAAACTATTAAAAAGAACGGCCAGTGGATCACATGTCCTCCCTCCCTCCTCCTCCGCTGTCCGGTGTGGGAGCTGAATGACCATTGTTGGCTATCCTGAAGGAACTGCCATCTTGGAGGAGGCAGACAGGGGTGAAAAAAGTGATGAGCAGTTCTAAGAGAAAGGGAAGTGCTGGGAGGTGAGGGGGGAACCCCAGGATGAGGTGGTGGGGAAATCAGCCACGAGGAGGCTTGTCTCCCCTTGGCAGACAAGGCACTGCCAGCCAGGCAGGGGAAAGAGAAGGCAGGACCTTCCCTGGGTCACAGCTCTGCAGGGACCTGGTGTACCACAGCACAGCCCTGGGCAGGAATCGGGCAGCATGTGGTGCCGCTGGAGCACAGGGCACGGAGCAGCAGGGATAGGAAGATGAACCCAGTGACGGTTGTAACGGGAGCTTACAGCCCCCTTCAGCCACAGACACCAGAAAACCAAAAGGACGGCCGCTGTCACAGGAGCTAAGAGGCCTGGTTTGGGTCTCTGTCTGTCCTCCAAAACACTGGGACATTGGCCAAGTCCTTCCCCTGCTCAGGCCTCAGTTTCCCCATCTGTAAAATGATGGGGTTAGGGCCCCAGTCACAGAGGCCTCTGTTCCTAGGCAGGTACTGTCCTAGCTCCCTGGATTCTCTGCCTCCTCCTCCTTCCTCCAGCTTCTCTCGGTCTCTTAGGACTCAGTTCCGGTGTGGCTTCCTCTGTCCTCCTACTTGGCACAACTCCCACGGGCCATACTTGGCCCTGCTCCCACAGGTCCAGCTGTGCCATCCTAGTGCTGGCCTTGTGGATCCTGACAACCACCCATCTAGATAGGTACCCTCAGGGTCCTTGCCCCCATGTCATAGATGAGGGGTGAGGCACCAGGTGCAGACGGCTTCACTCAGGGCCACCTCTGCTAGGCAGACACCTGGCTTCAAATCCAAAACCCTTCCTCCCTACATGACCGAAGCCCAACTCTCTTAGTCTTCCTTATTTGCAAATGCAGTATCACCATGCATCCCCCACAGGGTACCACAGTGTAAATAAAACAGGGCAAGCCCCTGAAGCTCTATGCCTGGCCTTTGCAGTGTAAAGAATTCCCTTCATCCTTTCTTTGACCCCCCACCCACTGAAGCTTCACTCCTGTCTCCCAGTCTGGGCCTCCCCTGGCATCAGTAAGTTCATGCTGAAGCAGGACCGGCAAGCAGAAGGCACAGAGGGAATGGCAGAGACCCAGGCTCAGCTCTCACCACAAAAAAGGAGGGCACATCCGAAGGTTGAGAAAGAGCATTGACTGTGAGAGGTGATAACGAGGTCCCGAGGCATAGTGCACACGGGGTAGCACACGGGGTAGACAGACACGGCTGTCCCTCTTCTCCTGGCCTCTTTGGCACCAAGCAGGTAAGCACGAGTCACTGCTGGACTCTTCCGCTGGGTCCTCCCAGAGCTGTGGTAAAGCAGCTGGCTTCAGCACCACCCGGGACTGGACAGCCCCGCCGCCCCCACACCAGACCCCCTGAGGTGGCGGTCACACTGTCCGTCTGCGTTGGCAGGGAGGCAGTCATGCGGAAAACACTGCTCACTGCACTTCAGAAGCCAGCTTTTCCTGCTGGCTGACATGAAAGCATTCTAGTGAAAGATGGCACCCTGGATGCAGTCTGAGACTTCATTTCTGTACCCTTCATTTGGGTCAGGATGCAGCAGGGAATAGGAATATATGATCCATCATAATTCACCATGTTCTAAAGATTTCACATTCACTGTGGCATTTTGCTATTAATAATGAAAAACAGAGTGGGTTTTGCCTTATGTTTTATTACCTTGCTTCATAGTGAGTCAATCTTGTATATTTTAAAATTCACCGTCAATGCAGCTCTATCAAATTATTTTAAGCTATAATTTTTCCCCTTACAACTCTTTGTTTGTTATCTGGGAAAAGAGATTTCATTCTTTCAGTTTTAACTTTGAAGTCATTTTCATTCAGTAAATCTTTACTGAATGCCAGACATTGAGCTGTGTGCTACAGATATAAATATTACCAGGCTTTTCATGGCAGGGAGTTGCACCCTGTAGTTGTCCACCCTAATGTGTTCAGGGATCTCAGTGGTTAAGAACCAGGCAATATAGCATTTGCAGTATGCACCACCTGGTGGCCTGGATGGGGCCACTGCCTGATGGAACCAAAGCTGTGTTCAGGTCCGCCACTTTTATGCTAAGGGGCCAGGTTTCTTTTTTCTGAAGTTTAATTTTATTTTACTTTAAGTTCTGGGATACATGTGCAGAACATGCAGGTTTGTTACATAGGCATGCGTGTGCCATGTTGATTTGCTGCACCTATCAACCCGTCATCTAGGTTTTAAGTCCCACATGCATTAGGTATTTGTCCTAATGCTCTCCCTCCCCTTACCCCCTACCCACTGACAGGCCCCGGTGTGTGATGTTCCCCTCCCTGTGTCCACATGTTCTCATTGTTCAACTCCCACTGATGAGTGAGAACATGTGGTGTTTGGTTTTCTGTTCCTGTGTTAGTTTGCTGAGAATGATGGTTTCCAGATTCATCCATGTCCGCACAAAGGACATGAACTCATCTTTTTTATGGCTGCATAGTATTCCATGATGTGTATGTGCCACATTTTCTTTATCCAGTCTGTCATTGATGGGCATTTGGGTTGGTTCCAAGTCTTGGCTATTGTGAACAGTGCTGCAATAAACATACGTGTGCATGTGTCTTTATAGAATGATTTATAATCCTTTGAGTATATACTCAGTAATGGGATTGCTGGGTCAAATGGCATTTCTTGTTCTAGATCTTCGAGGAATCGCCACACTGTCTTCTACAATGGTTGAACTAATTTACACTCCCACCAACAGTGTAAAAGCATTCCTGTTTCTCCACAGCAAGAGCCCGGGTTTCAATGCATCTCAGTCATTTCCTCTGATTCACTCTTCCTGACATATCCATGTGTCTACCTTGCCTGGGCCTTGCCTCTGTTTTTTCCTGCTTATCATCATGCATTTGCTTGTTCATTCATGGATTTATTCATTCAATAGGTTTTTATTAAGTTCACACTGGGTACCAAATTCAGCTCTGGGGATGTAAAACCTAAGTAACTGCAGTCTATGCCGTGAGGATTCATACATTAATGGGCCAGAAAGAGACACAGATAGACGGTGTTTTCATCTGAACCCTAAATCTTGTATTTATTCAGGCCAGGCGAGGCCCACAGATCAGGAGATGACTGTCATTGGAGATAGTTGGCTCCTCACGGTTTCAGTGGATGGGAGCATCCGATTCCTGCAGGGCTCTCGGGGAGCAACAGAGGCAGTTTGGAGGCAGAACAAGTGAAAGGCAAACTTGGGCAGGAGCCTCTACTGGGCAAGGGTGAGGCAGGCTCAGTTGCTGAGCAGGCTTAGGATTGGACAGTTTGAATAATTTCTGCAGGCTCCGAGCTGTACGGGTGGTTTCTCACGGTCTAGTACCTGGTCCAGGGGTGATTTAGGGCAGAGAGTTAGTGTCCTGTCCCAGACCACAGGAGCCTGATTGAAGAAGGTAGACTAGGGATGGGCTAGTTTGCATATCAGAGTCCTACTCTCAAGTAAGTCCTTTGCGATCTCTAGGAATTAGCTAAACCTGGAAGGGGAAGGCCCTCCGTGCATCCACAAAGCCTCAAGATGTCAAAGCATCATCAAACAAAAGCACAGGATTAATCTGGAAGGAGAAGCCACTGAGCTGAACTTTGGAGAGGAAGTCAGGGCTCTGTGGAGGCCCAGAGCAGGATCTAGACACTGACCTGGAAAACCGAGGTGGATCCCACGGCAGCCTATCCCTGAAAGAGCAGCGGGGAGAAGTAAAGGGAAACATGTGTGCTTGGTTTCTGCTGTTGCCAAGCATTCTCTTTAGCTTTCATACATAATCGTGTCTATTCTTTATAACTGCCTGTGAGCAAAATTTGCTTACCCTCATTTCAAATCTAGAGAAACCAAGCTCAGAGAGTTTAATTAGCTCGGCATTATGGGAAGAGCCAGCACTGCCATCTCGGAGCGTGCAAAGCCCCGGGGTGGCTGGGATCCTATAAGATGCTTTTCATGCCTTTCTTTCAAAATGAAATATTCCACCTGCTAGAAAATTTTACAATAAATCTACATATCCATGATGTCCTATGTGGTGACTCCTGTATCCTGGCAGCCTTTTAGGAAGATTGGAAATCTGGTGTCTGGGCTGGCCAAGTGTTTATGCACAGGCAGTGCGGCTTGGTGCTGTGCTCAGGATGAAGTTCCTTGAATTGGTGGAAACACAGGCAGGGGAGGCCTTGACCTGAGAAGAGGCTGGTTGGGCTGTGGGCCTGGGCCTCTGTGCAGAAACCCCTTGAAGTGGGAGGTCACAGGGTTAGTGCCACAGGGGTCTACCATGTCAGAGGAGGATAGCTTCCCCCCAACATAGACATGTCCAAGTCACGAAGAAATTTGATTGTCATGCTAATTTATGCAAGTAATTTTTATGCATCTTCAAATTCCATCTAACTTTATAAATCTAATTGGAAGTAGGTGGTTATTAGGAATCATTATTATTTATTAATGATAATTAGGTTAATTGGTCATTCATGCATCATCGTTGTAACTACTAATCATATTAAATAGTCACTGTAGTATTAGAGGGATCAAGTGTTGTTTCATTAATAATTGGACTGATTGGTTAATTAATAAGTGGTTAATTACTTGTTTTCATTACCAATAATGAAAACAGTCATATTTTGTTGTTAACATTTATATCTATTGACTAATTTGTTACTCATTGATAATTAGATGATTTGGTTGTTTATTTTGTTAACAATTAAATGAGAAGAAAGAAAAGTAACATTTGTGAAGTCCTCCGTGTTCTGGGCTAGTTCACACTTCGTTAATCCACACATAGTGATTTGAGGAAGGGACCTCCAACCATTTTATGGCAGCTGGAAGAAAGGTTCTGAGAGGTGAAGTCCATTGTCCAAGTCCATTGACGTAGTATGAGGTCACCTGGGATTTGACCCAGGCCATCCTCAACCAAAGTCCTAGATTTTTCTTATGTAAATTTCTACCTATCTGTTCCCCCCACAGGGGAAGAGTGACTTGCCTGCAGCATCTGCGAGTGTTCCTGACAGTGTCACTTCTTGCGTTTTATTCTCGGCCTTCCCGTAGTCCCATTCTTTCTTGAAAAACTGGAAACTCTGATATCCTCATCTATAAAAGGACAATAATATGTAGAGTCTTTGACTTTCCAGAAGTTTGTTTGGTGGGAGGAAGTAGAGGAGGGGAAAGGAAAGGGGCTTTCTAGCCCTAGAAAACCCAAATGCCATTCAAGTATATGCAGAAAAAGATGGCGAATGAGTTCAGTGTTGCTCTCCTATGATTTTGCAATTAGTCTTCTGGTTTCATTGGGAAACTTACCAGGGAGGTAATTCAAATGGCTGTTCTCTTTGAGGTGTTGTTCAACTTGATTTCCAGGAGAAAAAAGGACATAAAATGAGGGTACTGATTAATCAGAAGGCCAAAGAAGATTGGTCTAAACTCAACAGTAGTTATC
>NW_012114821.1:6570765-6594636 GCF_000951035.1 Colobus angolensis palliatus
GAACTCCTGACCTCAGGTGATCTGCCCTCCTCGGCCTCCTAAAGTGCTGGGATTATAGGTGTGAGCCATGCCCAGCCTAGAAGTGTGTCTTTCTAAGCATAAGTCTTTTTGTGTCACTCTTTGATGCCACCTCTATTATTTTTGTGCTCCCTGGAAGACAAAGCCTTGTCTTTCTTGCCCCAGGTGTGCGTCTCTTCCTCCCTCCCCCCTCATCTAGCCATGGCTCAGCTGCTCCATCCTCCTGTGGCTTCCTTCCTCTCCTATTCCACTCCCCTCTGTTCAGGCCCTACTTAGCCCTTCCACACCAAGCTCACCCCACTTTTCGAGATGCTCCTGATTTCTCCACCATGCCTTCCTCTGAGCTCCGTGGCCTTCAAGCACCTCTTTTGTCTGTCTGTTTTCATTCTGTTCAACAGGTATCTCATGAATTCTGCTATATGCCGGAAGCCATGGTTTTTATACAAAACAATTCTGCAAAGAAATTATTTTTGTACCTACTGTATATTTTTAGAAACCAAATCCCTTGCCGTAAGTCACACAGCTGCTCAAAATATAACCCTGCCTTCGATCCCGAGCCCTCAGATGCTTTTCCTGGGACCCCAGAGGCCTGTGTTTTATGTGTCTAACTAGGCTGTAATTTTCTGGAGTGGAGGGCTGAGTTGTCTTAAGACCCCAGACAGAACCCAGTGGTACACAGTAGGCGCTGGCTGGGGGAAGGAGCCCTGCCCACCGCCGTATGGGGTCTCTAGGGATAACTTCTTCCAGATGCTCCAGGATAATGCAGGTCCTTGGCTTTAAGGATCAAAGCTGTGCCTGCCCACTGCCCCTCTCCCTTTAAAGGCATCACCCACACCCTGTCACCTGTTGATACCCTCTTCCATCCAAAGTGTGAATCTTCCCAGATCCTGAGTGCAGGGACCTGCACATGGGCAGGGAGACAAATACTGTCCAGGGGCCTTGTGGTCATATGGACAAAGTCCTTGTAGGATGCCAGGCATAATAGTCAGCACTTTAGGAAATTAAGTTTTCTCCCTTCCTTTTGGGGGAGTAAAAGTAGAAATAGCTATCCCAGCCGTGGGCTGAAAGGCCCTCGTGTCCAGGTCCTCCCGGGATGCTCTTGCCCACCCGCCCCTCCCTCACCAGCCCTCCCCATGGCGGGCTTGAGGCTGTGTCAGAAACAAGGTGAGTTATGCCAGAGCTGAAGTCCCAGCAGCAGGACCTGTGGTAATCAGGACAAGGCTGAATGTAACCCCCAAGGCGAGGCAGCTGCTCTGTTTAGAGTTTCTGCCCCCACTGTATGCCTTTCTGTGGCCATCCGAAGGCAGAGCATGAGCAAGAGACCAGGGTCCGGGGCAGGCTGGCTGCAGCTGCAGCCCGAGGGCTGTTCCCTCCTGCCACCGCACCCAGTGTTTCCCACTTGGACTTGTGAGCAGGTCCCCTGTAAACTGGAAAAGAGGCTGGAAGCAAATCACCTCACCCTTTTTGTGATCCCTCCTGGAAGAGGTTTCCAGACTTTCAGACAGTTACTTCCAGCCGCTTCCAGCTTCTCTCTCTCTGTCAATGGCTACCGCAGTTGCTAGGTGTAATGACTGGGTAGGCTTTCGCTCTCATTCCTAAGTGTACAGCATCAAACAAGCAGGCAGTGACTCAACCTCTACTGTGTGCATAGCATGGAACCAGGTGCTGGGGTCTTGCCAGAAAGGTAGACTTTGAGATCTTCAAACCCATATTTAAAGCCCTAAGTTCTAGTCTTCCTTAACATGCAGAGAGTCTTTTAGGAGATCACATTGTGTTAAAGGGTGGAAAGGGGCTGTCACAGCAGGGTGAGACCTGTGTCCTTGAGTGGGGACTGTGTAGACAGTTTGCGAGTCTGGGGTACTGGGCTCGGGAGGAGCGAAGGGATCAGGGTGCTGTATCCACTTTTCCTCCTCTGTAAATTTAATGAAAAAGCCCAGCCTCCCATGGCCAGTGGAGGGCTGGAATGAGCCGGTGTATGAAGCACAGGTGGAGCCCACGCTGAATGGAGGTGGCTGAGCCCCTTGTCCTGCCTTTCTGGTTTTTTCCTCTCTCCTGGGCTGTGTTTCTTCCTGGGATGTCATGCTCACAGGTTCATTAGCAGTGCTAGTGGTGGTGATGGTGGAATACGGAGCTGGCCTAGACGAGTTATGCCCAAACCTGGCAGCTCACCACAATTACCTGGTATCTCAAAAGTCACTGACCCTTGGGGCCTGTCCCTGACCTGCTGCCTCTGAACCTAAACAAGGGTTGTGTGCCTGCATTTGGGACAGGCCCTCAGGTGTGTCTTCAGCAGCCAGAGATGATGGCTGTGTGACCTGAAGTAGGCCTCAGTGGGCCTCTCTGGGCCTCAGTTTTCTTCATTGTCAGACAAGGAGGTTTAACTTCCACTAGGAGACCAGTAAAGAGCCATCACTTGTAACATGCTGTGAGACTCCAAAACTAGCAAGCAGCAGTAGGCCACGGGTGTTTGCAAGCGGCAAAGGAGGAAGGCAAGCAGGGCCAGAGCGAGGGGCTGGTCAAGGGGCTGGCTTCCTGGGCTCACCATTTGGAAAACGCATAGAACACTCCAGAGGCCATCCATATCCTTAGATATGTAAGGAGGGAAGAGAACTGAATTGCTCATTCAAACTGCTAACAAAGAGACTCCTGTATGGTTGGGAAGGGCCCTCAGATATGCTCTGTGGGCTTGGGGTGCTGTGAGGCCTTCAAAGACCATGTTGAGGTAAAATTAGATCACCTGTCACCCTCATAAGCCTAGCACTTTGGGAGGCTGAGGCAGAGGATTGCTTGAGCCCAGGAGCTCAAGATCAGCCTGTGCAATATAGCAAGACCCTGTTTCTACAAAAAAAATCATAAAATTAAACAGGCATGGTAGCACACGCCTGTAGACTCAGCTACTCAGGAGGCTGAGGCAGGAGGATCACTTGAGCCCAGGAATTGGAGGCTGCAGCGAGCTATGATTGCACCACTGTACTCCAGCCTGGGCAGCAGAGCAAGACCCTATCTCAAAAAAAAAAAAAAAAAAAAGATTGCCTGGAATGTGCCTCTGGAGTGTGTGGGAGCTGTGTCACTGCAGGGCTCTTATTTTGCTGAGAGAGGTGAGGGGGGCCAAACTGGAGCAGCCTGTGGAGGTAGTAAGGCTCAGCCGACAAAACAGCGAGGCTGGGAGGCTTCTTTAAGGCCTTCCAGCAGTGCTTGTCCATTAAGGAGGACCCAGGTTGGAACCTGCCCAGGGCACCCTGCAGCCCTGCTTGGCCCCTCTGTCGCTCCAGCTGTGAACAGATGTCTCCCATGAGGGAAGATGCTACCCCTAAGGCTTGCCAGGACGGAGCGAGCTGTCGAGAAAACTAGGTCCAGGTGCCCCCAAATCCTGTTCAGTAAATGGTCCCGGTCTATGACTTTTTTTTTTTTTTTGGACTCACGGGTGCCCCCAGAGGAAGAAAGGGGAACAGTTCACCGTTGCGGCCACCTCTGCCATTTTTTGGTATTTCTCGCCCTCTAGTGGCCATGTAGTGTTGTTCTTTCTGAATGCAAAGCTAGTCTCGGCGTCTGGCTCAATTCAGACTTCCTCAAGCATTTACTGAGCGCCTGCTGGATGCTACACCCTGGGATAATCCCTGTGTGAGGTGCAGAGAGAACAAGAATGTCCTGCCCTCGAGGGTCTGTGGGTCAGATCAGCACAGTTAAGTTGGTCTTGAGCATGGAGCAGGGAGAGTTTAATTTCACTGGGGAACTGGAGACCATCTCAGAAAGGTGGAGATGGCTCAGAAGGGAGGTGTGGGAGGAGGGGAGGAGGTGTCCAGAGAGAAACCTGAGCTAGAAAAGTCATCTGCACCTTCTGGAAGCTGTGTGGAGCCGTGGTCTGTGGTGCTGGAGCTGAGGGAGGAGGGCGCGGTGAACTCGCTCGGAAGAGCACTATCCTTTAGAAAATCAGAGCCACTGAAGGTGGGTCAGCTGTGGGATCACTGGCTGTCCTAAAATGAGCAGTCCCTGCACGAGGATTGTCAGGAACCTGCTATATGCAAAACGCCACATCCACTCTCCCTCCCAACCCTGGTGTTGTGTGATTCCAGCTGGCCCCTGCTTATAACCCCACATCCACTCTTCCTCCCTCTGGTCTCCCCAGACTGCAGGCTGCTTTCCTGGGCACACATGTGACCATACATGTCTTCTTGTGCTTCTTCAGTTATTCCAAGACCTTCGTGGCAAAGTCGCTCCTCCTCTTTCTGACAGCCCGTGGCCTCTGAGGTCTTGGCTCATCCTCCATCTGCCCTGTGCAGGCCCACACTGTCTTCATATGGAACCGTTGGCTGTCATTCAAAACGCAGTACCTTCAACAGCAGCCGGCTTTTATGAATGCAGCCCACCTGCCTTGTCTGCCTGACCTGTTGTTTATTTCTTCAGGCTTTCTTCAGTACTCAGATGCCTTCTCTGCCCGCTTGCCTTCATCCCTCCGGGTGCATAGCGTCACTCCCAGGTGCAAGAACCATCTGGTGTCCCAGGCCCCCCAGACCTGGATTTGTGCTCATAGGTTTAGTTGAGCCATTCATCTTTTTTTTTTTTTAATACGGGGTATTGCTCTGCACCCAGGCCAAAGTGCAACGGCACAATCACATCTCACTGCAGCCTCAAACTCCCAGCCTCAAACAGTCCTCTTGCCACAGCCTCCTGAGTAGCTGAGACTATAGGCGAGAGCCCCTACGACCAGTTAATTTTTATTTTTTATTTCTAGAGAGATTGGGTCTTGCTGTTTTACCCAGTGTAGTCTCAAACTCCTGGCCTCCAGTGATCCTCCTGCCTCAGCCTTCCAAAGTGCTGGGATTACATTTGTGAGCCACTATGCCCAGCCCTTTTCTACCATAATTATTTGTCTACATGTTTCTCCCCTCCCTAACCCTCCGCCTCAACCAAGATAGGAGCTTGGAAACAGGTCTTACGTTTTTGTTTGCTAACAGTGCCTGCTTCTGTTCCTGACCCTTGAAGATGCCCCAGAGTTTAAGTGCAGACCATAAATGACTTAAATAGTACGTGAATCTACATCTGTCCAGTGGCTGTGAGGACTGATCTCTAGAAGCACGGAGGAACCTTTAGAAGTACAGATGCGAGACACACGCACCCCAGACCTATAGAACCAGAAGGCCTGGGCGTGAGATCCCTTTACACACCCCTGGCAATCCTGACCCTGACGCCAGCTCTGCTGCATGACTCGCGATTGAGAAGCAGTCTTCTGGAAGACATTTACACATGGGTCAGACTGTGTGTGTGTGTGTCTGCACCTATGCACACACATATGTATTTACATTAAATGTCCAAACATTTTAAATATATAGCAGAATAGATAATATTACAGGCGCTGGTATACCGATCACCCAAATATGAAATGTTAGTGTTTTGCAAAGTTTGGTTCAAATCTTTTGCTTTTGCTTTTGTTTATTTTTGTTTGAAAAATCAGGCATTATAAATAAAGTTAAAATCTCACCTCCTCCTCCTGTCCCCTTCCCTTTGCCTCGTTCAAATGCTCACTGTCCCTAGGAGGCTCGCCTGGGCTCATCTGTAACCCACCCAATGCTCTTTCTCTACAGGGCCCTCCAGGACCACCTGGTGTCCCAGGCCCCCCTGGACCGGGAGGTTCTCCGGTAAGACTGGGCTTGATTTTCTACAAGGGCACTTAGATGGTGGTTTCCTGGCCTGTGGGACCTGGGGACATCTTTGGAAATGGCCTCTTGTCTTTTATCCACCCAAGTCCAGTGCAAAAACACACACAGGAGGATCCCGATACGTAGAATCCCCAGCCTCTGGACTCTGAGACCTTTGGAACCCTTGGGTTAGAGTATCACCGGAGCTAATGTGGCCCTTTGGCGGCTGCCTCCAGAGTCCGGCATGCAGAAGGCACGTTAGGCCGGGGTTGCCCATTTGGGTGTCTTTTCGTAGTTTGCGATTTGGCTTTGAGGCAAAACAGAGGACCCAGGCAAGCATTTGCTAACATTTCCCTTCCCATCTTGCGGGGCTGCTGAAAAAGTGTCCTGAAAGTGGGCGTGGGGGAGTGGGGAGAATCCACACCCACCCACTGAGTGGGGCAGGGCCTGCCATCGGCAGAGGGAGGCAGCTCCATCTGTCCCGGCAGGGGGCAGTGGATAGGAAGGCCGCCCTGACCACAGGCCACACACGCCGTGGATGTGTCAACTTCAGAGGTACAACAACTCCGCATTTCACAGCGGACGACCAGGACAGTAGAGGCCTCGGGGTGCCCTCTTCAGGCCCAGAGGCCTGGGCCCATGCCAGGAAAGAGGTTGAGTCAATGATCTGATCTCTGAACAGGCCAGGCTAACATGTCCGTGTGGTCCCCTTTCAGGGTTTGCCTGGAGAGATCGGCTTCCCGGGAAAGCCTGGGCCTCCTGGGCCCGCGGTGAGTGTCTGGAAACATCTTCCTGCTCCCCTCCTCCCTCTCCCCATTGCTCTGAGGGGAGCGCTGAGCCCTTGCAGCTGGCCCAGGGCCACTTTTCTAGAGCTGAGGACTCCTTGGCCAGCAAGGCCTGCAGCCCTGGAGCTCAGCCTGGGTCTTCCTTCTGTGTGGCTCACTCTTGCTAGTGCCCTGGCTGCCGGGAAGGCTTCCTGTGTGCCCTGGCCAGTGTGCAGATTAGGACCACTGTCCCCAGGCCACTGCCCTTTCTCTTTTCACCAAAAGACACATTCAAGGGTCCTTTGCTACTGAAGGCATGACCACTTGTCCTTGAGGAATTCCCAGAGGGCCAGAAGCAATGGGTGGGGAGCCGTGTGCCAGCCCTTTCCATTACAATCCTGATCATGTTTTCTCCCATGCAAACTGAGAGACCCTGGTGCTCTCAGGGGGCAGGTGGAGCTTAGAAAACATTAATGTCTCCCCAGATAGGAGAGGCACAGTTAAAGTTGGCCTGTAGCTTTTCAGGGCGGGATGATGGATGACGTGGGCTGAGACCTGGGTAGATGCATTATCTACCCTCAGGGAGGCCCCTGGGCCGCCTTAAAGGGATTTCCTTACGACTAGTTCTGCCCCATTGAGCCCGGATGGGGAAGGCCCCCGCTGGGAGGATCCCGATGCTGGAGGAGGGCGAAGCAGAGGTAAAGTGAATCGGGCGGCACATGGGGCAGTTCCCACTTCTCCATGGAGCACAGATCCATGGGTGAATGTGGATCAAGGCGCCCAGGGACCCCGTGATTGCAGTAACACCAGCACCCTCCCCAGCTCTGTTGAGCCCCGGTGCAGCATGCCAAAGGGTACTGGACATGAATTCAGTGCCATGCTGGGCACTCAGGTGATCTGGTCGTGTGTGGGAGGAACACTGGGTGAATGCCACCATCGACGGCAAACGTTTCTAAACACACAGTCAGCTGCAATGTCACCAAAAGCATTTTCCATGAGTGACAGGATCATCTGAAAGCTCAAATACATGAACAGTCTCATCTGATCCAAAGGGCTCATCAGAAAGTGTGCAGATCAGTGTGAACATTCAGAGGAGGGGAGCGTGTTAGAGTAAGAAAGACGCTGTGAGCATTTCTCATCTGTCAAGACGTGGCTGTAGCCACAGAAGGCTTGAAGCACAGCTTCCGGCCTTCGCGTTTACTCCTGGTCAAGATCCTGCTTTCATTGACTCAGGCAGCCTTAATCCCCCCAAAAGCCCTTCCTTCTGCCTTCCTAAAGCCTTGGCTTCCAGTACACCTGCTCTGTGCAGGTGGGGCTTCATTAGTTGCCAGTCTAAGCTGGAGGCACAGGGAGAGATGAGTCAAATTGGGTGGCAGCAGGTTCAATGGGTGAAAGAATCACCAGAGTTATAAAAAACATTCACTTTTGCATAGCACTAATAGCTGTGAAAGCAATAGCACAGGAGATATCCCTAACGTCAGTCATGGGGAAGGGTGTGTGTGCCTGACACATTTTTTTTTTCCTTCCACTTTTAAGTTCCAGGGTACATGTGCAGGATATGCAAGCTTGCTACATAGGTAAACATGTGCCACAGTGGTTTGCTGCATAGATCAACCCATCACCTGGGTATTAAGCCCAGCATGTGTTAGCTATTCTTCCTGATGCTCTCCTTCCCCCTGCACAACCCCCCTACACCCCGACAGGCCCCGCCCGCATATGACCTGACATCATTTAAGGCACAGAGGAAAAGGAGGAGATGAAGTGTCTCTGGTGTAGTGGAAGTAGCCCAGAGGTGGAGTCGGTTAAACCTTGTGGGTCCCTATCACCAGCCCTGTGGCCTTGAGCAAGTCACTTAGCCTGCAGAGTCTTCATCTCTTCACCTGCAAACAGCTGCAGTAACACCTGGCCTGCCACATCCTGATGGTAGTAGGAAACTCCTGGTGTTGGAAAATATAACATGGAGCTCCTCAGTGCTGGCATTAGAAATAACAGGCAGTAATGCCAACCTATGCCAACAGATTGAAGTCTTGCTTTTTTGAAGGATAAGAGGAAGGGAGGATAGCCGTGGGAAGGAAGATACAAGATGGCAAAGAGATTCTGGAGAGGAGAGAGGAGGAGCAGTGTGGACATTGTTGTCCCCAGGGCCTCTTGGAAGCTGAGGGTAGAAATGGAGCCATCAGAGCAAGATCTGGCAGGTGTCCTCCCGCGCCCCCACCCTCCATGCATGGCCAGTGTACTGAGAATCAGACATTGCCCAGGGGGTAATATTTGCTTCAGTAATAACAAAGGGAAACATGGTCAGACAGAGACAACCGTGGCTCTGGAGACAGGGCCCTGCTGATCAAAGAGCAGAGGCCCAAGCCTCCTGAATTCTGGCTGCACAAACAGCTCCTGGTTTGAAACGACTTAATGGAAGCCTTTCCTAAAGATGCCTTTCCTTTTTATTTTATGTTTCCGCCTCTTGGCCCAGGGACCCCCTGGAAAGGATGGGCTGAATGGACCACCAGGCCCACCAGGAACCAAGGTTGGTCACTGATGCGATAGGCACCGGTTTGGGAACCCAAAACACAGAAACTAAAGAGATTCTTGTTTGTTGGTGGATTCTAAAACAAGTCGGTTGCCTGGGTCTTCAATCGGGACTCAGTTGAAATGTCTAGATTTATGGGGTCAGATGGGGGACAGCTCCTTATTTCTTCTCAGATAACTGCAGAAGGATTTGGAAGCCCTAGGCTTTAAAATTTAGCCAGGCACAGTGGCTCACAGCTGTAATCTCAGCATTTTGGTGGGAATTAACTGGGCGTGGGGGTGGGCACCTGTATTCCCATTCACTTGGGAGGCCAAGGTGGGAGGATTGCTTGAGTCCAGGAATTCGAGGCTGCAGTGAGCTGTGATTGTGCCATTGCTCTATAGCCTGGGCAACAGAGTGAGACGCTGTCTCAAAAAAATATTTGATCCATTAGAAATATGTTTATTTATTTAATTTTATTTTCAAGGAGGAAAACTTCAAAATACTCTTACTAATATAATAAGAGATTTAGATTTTCACAATGTTCTGGTGGGGCTTTTTATGGTAGAATTATTAAGATAAGAGGCAAAAGTTAAATAGCATAAAACTGGGGAGCAAATACAGGCTTAATCCTTTAAATGAATTATCGTACAACCATACCAGTATTTTAACAAATGAACAAATGAACTCTTCTTTCCTGGTGAGCACACCCAGACTCAAGTAAGCGCCTCAACAGTCCTTGAAGGGCAACTTGGAAAGGCAGCTGTTGAATATTATGGGAAAATGTGTTGTCATTTTCAATAAGCAAACTTAGAAGGTCAACTTCTTCATGGCAAAATACAGAATAAGTATGGATTTAATTTAGTTTTCTAGGCATTGAATGTAAATATTGTGCATTTTTTTCTCTCCCATCTTTTGGGACAAAGGATCATGGCTGACCAAGTCTTTTTTTTATTCTTAGAAATACTTATGCAACATCTTCCTTCTTCTACATCTCTCAGTAAGAGAGAGTGCCAGTTCTCCTCAATTATATTTTTCTAAATCAAAATTACAGCTATTGAATATGGAACCTAGGAGGCCGAATGAGCTACTATGTTTGGTGACTGTGGTTAGGTAATCGCAGAGTTGAAGGAGTTCAAAACCACCCTAGTACAAGTAGTTCTCTTCCTTACCAACCTGTGCCTAGTACTTTGTATGTTTAACCCAAGCATGGCCCCCGTCTCCTGTTAACTTTGCTGTGTATTCCTTACAGGGAGAACCAGGAGAAAGAGGGGAAGATGGTCTGCCTGGAAAACCAGGCCTTCGGGTATGGACTTTGCCTCTTTTCCCCATTATGCTTGCTATTCTAAGTGGTCTATTTGGGGTGCTGTGTGAATCTCAGCTTATCATAAGCATAGCATCTGTATTAGCTGGTACTGGGCAGGAGACAAATCAGTGAATTGAAAAGGGGCAGAGTTAAAGGCTCCAACCAGGATGGCAACCTGAGGCTGGCAACAACAGAACCAAGACCACTTCTGGGACAGAAGGCGCCAGAGGAGGGAGTGGTTCCTCAGAACCAAGATATGCAGCTGGAGGAGAGAGCCCCGATCCCTGTGAGAGCCGTGGCCTTGGGAAGAAGAACATCATCAGTGTCAGGCTTATCCTGGCAGGGAGGGAGTGAGAGGAACAGATACAAGTGATTGCTCTCTCTCTCTCTGAACTGTGTTCTACCTCCACTGCAGTGCTTCCTAATGCCTTGACCCTACAGAAAGGCAGAAGGCAAGGAAAGCTAGCAGATGCTTTCCTTGCAATCTGTAGAGTTCAGCCTTCTCGGGCTGGCTTCCAGTGGGTGGTAAAGTGTGAAAAATGGACCTGAGGGGGAAATGAAGGCTTCCCAGCATGTGACCTGGACAGGGCAGCCCCTGTGAGTGGAGAGCCCCCGAGTGCCCTGTGCTGATGGTCACGCTTTGCCCAGGCTCCCTCCAGGCGTGACTGCTGCCCGGCGAGGCTTTTCTGCTGGACCGTGTGTGTGTGGTGTGAGTGTGCACGTGTGCGTTTGTGTGTGTGCACTCATGGAAACCTGTGGTGCTGAGGAGACAGTGGCCAGACAGGAGATTGTGGGGAGTTCTGCTCCTCTCACCCTCCACTCACAGGGCTCCCACTCTACTGGGATATGAACTACTGAAGCCCAGTGACTGGGTCTTAGTCAACTCTGCACCTCCCATTCGCTACCCACAGGCAAGCACTGCTTAGATATGCAATACAGGCTTGTTAGGTAGAGAATGCATGATCAAATTCAGCCCAGCCAGAGCACAGGAGTGGCCTGGACCCCACACAGTGGGGGATGCTGACCCCGTGGGAGGGCACACCTCAGAGCATCCGTTTGCTGGCCAGGGAAGGTGCTGGTGGGCACATCCTGGGGCCTTGTGTTCCCTATTGTTTCACTCTTTCATAAAGTGATCGTTTTTTAAAGACCCAATTAAAACCAAGCAGAAAAACACACAGATTAAATTGCATCCAAGCTGTCTCAAGCACACCCAGGTTGACTGAAACTATGGAAAGAGTATTGCCAAGAGCCACTATGAACCTCCCACTTCCTGGATTACAGATCCTAAGAACTCAGCCCTCATGTCCCCCAAGAATGTACTAGTGTGTACCAATGAGTCCCCCCATGGCCACCGGCAGGCACTGTATCCTTTGTATTTTAAGATTCAATATTGACATTCAAATATACATCTATACTGATCCACATGTCATTGAAATGTGATGACATGTAATTTGCTGTTTTTTTTCTTTTGTTTTGTTTTTGTTTTTTTAATGCATGTCCTGAGGTGGTTGTGTGTGTAGCAGAGTGAATCTCTTGGTCTTAAAAGTACTCAGCCACCTTTCAGTGTTTGATTGATTGGATTGAGATTCTATCATCTTCCAGAAAGGATTGAAAGCATTTATCTAGGTTTGCTGTTCTTGACTTCATGAATTTCATGGAGTCAACCATACCTTATGGTTGTGTTTTCTCAAATTTGTGAATTGACAAATCCTTCTGGGTTTATACTGTATAAACCCCACCTTTCTGTTCAGTAATGAAGCAATCTATTCCCATCAAGCTTCTCATGCAGGGTTCTGTAGATGAAGGGGATTGATTATGACAATTATTGGGCTAAAATTACAGGAACCCTCTGGGATTACTCCAGCTTTTCAATCTATGTGTTTTCTGTTTCTGATAATCACTAATGGTTGAAAGATTCAGAGAAACCTACTGCTTCATCTCATGTGTCATTTTTATTCAATTTCTAAGGCTCTGTGTTCAAAACATTTCTCTGGAAAGTTTAAAAGGGAATTTCTGCGGTCATGATGCTTTTCCAGCATACTCTCGCAGTCCTAGAGGAGCCTTGGCAGAGGGTCTTGTTACTTTATTTTGACAAAGCATCAACTGAAGATAAAAATTCTTTTCCAAGATGATGAGGACTAAGTCATGGATGGCGAATTTGTAAGAGTCCACTTGGGGGTAAAGCTGTCTGCAGGGTGAGCAGAGGCATCGATGTTTTGAGGCTCACTTGGAGAATTCAAGAAGATACCGTTTCACCTCCATTGCGCCTTTGGATTGGTGTTCACGACCCAAATTCAGGGGGCACTTCAGATGGTCTTCAATTTTTTTTTAACCAAACTCAGCCCCTTATCCTTTCTCAGCATGTAAGAAGCAACGCCCACTGCAAATGTGCTACTATTCTAGCAGATTGAAAGCGACAATTTGAGTGACGAGTATTTGCACAATTCTGGTTAGAGCAATTCTTACTAATTGTGCTTGTAAACATTGGGAATTGATGGGAGCATCGGAGTGTGTCTAGAATTTTAATAAGTGCTGACTCCAGATGTGTGACACCAGCGCTACAGGATAAAACGTGTACTTACACTAAGCAACGCTTTTAATTACTTTTTTTTTTTTGTCTTTCTCTCTGATAAGTTGGTAGTTCTGGCCTTCAGTACCAACTGATTCTGGCATAGCTGCACGCAAAATATAGCCTGCATACCACCTGTTCATTCATTCTTTCGTGCATCCATGCATTCATGAGAAAACCACGTTTCCTTATTAAAATCTACACTAAAGGTTTTAGTAAATAGCATAATTAATATTAGAAATACATTGTCATTCAAGAAGCTAGTTATTTTAAAGACACATGGGTGGATAAAGATGATAGTCTGCACTCACCACCACCACCATGGCAAAGCTCTTTGCATCAGTGATGTGTGAGAACCTGGTAAGTGCAGCAGCCTGATTGATGCTCTTGGATCAGAGATAAAGCCCCTCTGGCCCTGTGTTCCCCACTTCACCCTGACCACACAGTGCTAATTAGGAATGGTTTTAGTCCCCCCAAGGGACTAAACCTGGGCAACATAGTGAGACCCTTCCTCTACAGAATTTTTTAAAAAATCATTTGTGCATGGTGGTATGTGCCTATAGTCCCATCTAGTCAGGAGGTTGCGGTGGGATAATTTCTTGAGCCCAAGAGCTCAAGGCTGCAATGAGCTGTGACTGCACCACTGCACTCTAGCCTGGGTGACAGAGTGAGACCCTGTCTTTAAAAAACTAAAACTAAAAATGGGACAGTTCTAATAGTTGTTTCTTTTGGGGAAATCAAAAGACAATATGAGAAAGTGGATTCTGCTCTGCAAAAATGCGAAACACTTTGGTCTTCAGAGCCCATGACTCTTGGGCCTCTAACCATGCCGTCTATTTGAAAATTAAGGGTTGTGGCTGGCAGGTGCTGTGAATGTGTGAAGACAACTGGGGAATGGCAGTCATCTCTTTGAATGGAGAATAATGGGGTATCTTTTATTGCATTTTCAGGGAGAAACTGGGGAGCAGGGCCTGGCAGGCCGACCTGGAGAGAAGGTCTGTTTGTTCGTGCTTTTATTCATTCATTTTATTCATTCACTCATTGTTATACGCTAGGTCTCATATAAATCATTTAGATGCCAAGAGGAATTAATCCTGGTTTTTGGGAGCTCACTGTATGTCCAGGATAAACTGGACATTGCAGAACAATTGAACAGATGTCAAGAGTGGTGGCCTGCAGGTGTTGGGGGCATAGGAGAGGGCTTTCCAGACTTGGGGACTGTCAGAAAGGATGGCGAGAAGGGTGACATTGTTGCTGAGTCCCAAAGAAACAGGAAGGGTTAGACACCAGGAGAGGCAAAATAAGGGTTCCTGGGAAAGGAAACAGCTAAAGTAGACAAGAGCTTGGGGATGCTCCAGTGAAGAAAATTCTCTAGAATTCCCCTGTCTCCACTGCATTGCTTTCCATGTGATGTCCACTGTGCCAGAACCACCAGAACATCTCCAGTTCCTGGAGAGCAGGAACTGAGAGCACATGGCCTGCAGCTCGGCCCCTGGGAGAGCCTTCCTGTTGACGCCTCGTGGATATTTTGTTCTCACAGGGAGAAGCTGGCCTCCCAGGGGCTCCAGGCTTCCCAGGTGTGAGAGGAGAGAAAGGACACCAGGTAAGTGTGGCAGCTTCCTTCCTCCCACACGGACACCTGGCCCGTCTCCACAGAAAGCAGCCCCCTGTGGAGTCTCAGTCCTTCGGGAGAGTGGTAATTTTGACTGGGTGAAGAGTGTATTTCTCAGTATGTGGAAGGGACAGGGAAGGGGAGAAGACTACTTGGGTCCTTGAGCTGGGACAAAGGACCATTGCTGGGAGATGTCTCTGGAAAGGGCAGAGCATTTTCAGATGAGATGAATGGGGTCGAGGGGTGGAAGGTACCGTCTGTCAGGGACAAGTGGAGAATGAGGTGCTTCACGCCTAACTGACAGGTTCCCCTCTGAGTTACACTTCACTGTGGTCACTTTGCTGATGAGGCAAGGACAAGTGAGAGAGAGAGAAATATATACATGTATTTTTTCCAAAGTCATGTTGCTGTTACCTGGAAGAGGCAGGAATTCAGCTCGGTTTGGGTTCTAATGTTTTCTAATTTTATCTTTTATTTTAGGGAGAAAAAGGTGAACTTGGACTTCCAGGACTGAAAGGTGACCAAGGTGAAAAGGTAGGAGAAACTGGCTCTCATTCTGATCATCAATTATTATTCATTGATTTTTTTCTAAAGGAAGAGATTTTCTGCAGAATATACTATATATATATATATATATATTTTATTTTTTTTTTAATCAGAGTCTCACTCTGTCACCCAAGCTGGAGTGCAGTGGCATGATCTCAGCTCACTGCAACCTCTGCCTCCTGGATTCCAGCCATTCTAGTGCCTCAGCTTGTAAAGTAGCTGGGATTACAGGCCTGCCCCACCACACCTGGCTAATTTTTGTGTTTTCAGTAGCGACGGGATTTCTCCATGTTAGCCAGGCTGGTCTTGACTCCTGCTGAGTTCCTGACCTCAAGTGATCTGTCTGCCTTGGGTTTCCAAAGTGCTGGGATTGCAGGCGGGAGCCACCATGCCCAGCCTATACTGAACCTTTACATTTCCGCAGAATTTAGTTGTGTGCATGACTTCAAAACTGCTTTTTGAGAAAATAATACATTAGACATAAACCTCAAACTTCATTGTTCGCAATTGTAAACTTACAAAGAAGATAATAGTATTGGAGTTGACACCTTCATCTCACTGTCCATCCGTCCACCCACCCTTTTGTGCCTGTGACACTCAAGCTCTGCCTGAGCTCCTGTCCTGCGCTGAGCGCTCGGCGTGGCCTGTTTGTGTTCAGCCTCTGTCTGAACACCACTGCCCCTTTCACACGTATAACAGATATGGTTAGCCCAGGTGTGAGGGCAGTGGAGGCGCCAGTGGAGTGTGAAGAACGTGCTGAGCAAAAACCCCGTGTGCCCAGACTCCTGTATCCTTCCCCTGCATCGTTCATGAGCCCAACGTGTCACTGCTTGTGTGGTTGACCCGGGAGCCAGCCTGAGTCAAGGCAGACTCTGTCTAAGTCAAGGGGGCATCATTGCATTTGCGGAGCCCTACTGTGTGCCCTGAAGTGCACAGAGAGGCTTCGTCGGCATTGTCTTCCGGGCGTATACCATGTCCGTTAGGAGCAGCACAATCAAAATGGACAGTGGAAGAGAATTCAGTGACAGAGTCATTGCAGGCTGTGGACAGTGCTCAGGGAAGCCGATGGGATGCAGCCATACTCTCCAGGGCTCGAAACAGCAAGAGTGGGAAAGGACAAGGGGAGGGAGCTGTCCCAGAATCCAGAGAAGCTGGCAGCCATAGAAGGAGCCTGGCAGTCATTCTGGGCAGAAAAGCAGACAAAACCAGCTCCCCTGGCCTGACATCCTCAGCATCTCATCCGGTCCTTCTCTGTCCTCTCCATCTCCTGCCAGACCACTGGGAATCAGGGTACGAGGTCGATGAGACCATTGAGGTTGCCTCCTGGGTTGGAGAAAGGAACAGGGGTGGATATAAAGGGACAAACAGAAAACAGGCGCTGGTATCCATAAGCATGTTTTGCACACGAAAAGAGCTGAGACTCCGAGAGATTTTGATGCATGCCTAACCTGCACAACCACAGGTGAAGCTGCATGGCCAGCCCGGCCCACAGGGTCTGACTGATTGCTTTGGAGGGAGACATCAGACCACTTGCCTTTAGCAACATGCAGGCAGGTTCGAGGAGGAAGAATGCACTTTTAAAATCACAGTGTAATCTCTCCAGCCTTCTTTTACAAAAACAGGATGGAGAATATGATGAACCCTAATGTGGCACAGGTGGTCTGGGAAAGGACGTCCCTTACTATTTTCACCTCCTAAGGAATCGGATCCCTGGTCCCAGCCCCTTCTTAGAAGAGCAGCCCCCACTCAGAAGCCAAGCAAGCACCCAGGATAGTGCCTGGTCTAGAGAGCCACGTAGGTGCTTCATCTATAATATTTCAACTCATGTCAAAGCTCCAGAGAAACCTATGCTGATCAGAAAACAGAACGGAATTTTTACAGACCTGCTTGGTGAGACAACTGCAGTTGCGTGAACCCCCTATGACAGGTAGACTCCTAGGGTGTGATGAGATTTTGTTGTGGATGGAGTCGGGTTGGGTGGGGGTTTAGACTGCAGTCAGCATGTGGCCCTCAGCCAGGATTTGGTCAGAATTTGTCCACTGGCAAATCGCTGATTAGTCTGACACACGCGTGAGCTGTTGCCAAAACCGCACATGCATGAGATGTTTGTCCGTGGTCTTATTTGTCTGGAACACAAGATCCTTTGTTAAAGCAGCGTGAGCTTGAACGGTGTGCAGGGAAGTCCTGGGTTCCATATACTTGGCATGTTTTGCAAGTTGCAATTTCTTGAGTTTTCCGTTTCTCACTCTGGTAATCTTCATAATGATGAACTATGAAGTCATTTCTGTCTTAACCCCTAGTTTATAGATGAAAGAACTAAGGCATAGAGAGATGTGTTGTCTTACCCACACTCACAGAACCAAATCCTGGCTGGGACCACATGCTGACTGCAGTCTAAAGCACGCCCCCCGACCCCATCCACGACAAAACCTCATCACACCCCAAGAGTCCACCAGACAAAGGGGGTTCACACAACTGCAGTTCGTCAGTCAAAGGGCTCTCTTGCCAAGCAGGCCTCTAAAAATTCCACTGTGTTTTCTGCTCAGGCCTACAGAGTGAGGGTGGGTGTGAGTCCAGACAGTTGGATTCTAAAATACATGCTTTTGACCACAATGACTAACATCTTTTCTACTAGATTCTAACTTTTGCTTCTAGTTCTTACCCTTTCACCAAAGATATATCCATTTGCTCTGACAGTCGTTGTCTAAGAGGACTGATAGGACTTGCCTTCTGCTGATAGAACACGTACCCTCTGCTGATAGAACACGTACCCTCTGCTGATAGAACATGTACCCTCTGCAGGTAGAACACTTACCCTCTGCTGATATAACTCTTACCCTCTGTTGGTAGAACCCCCACTCTCTGTTGGTAGAACACTTACCCTCTGCTGATAGAACCCTCACCCTCTGCTGGTAGAACCCTCACCCTCTGCTGGTAGAACCCTCACTCTCTGCTGGTAGAACCCTCACTCTCTGCTGGTAGAACCCTCACTCTCTGTTGGTAGAACATTTACCCACTGCTGATAGAACCCTAGTCTGTGCTGGTAGCACCCTTACCCTCTGCTGATAGAACACGTACCCTTTGCTGATAGAACATGTACCCCCTGCTAACAGATGTTGATAGAACCCTTACCCTCTACCGGGCCATCACGAAGAAAATGACAATGAACAAGACATGGCCTAGCATTTAGGGATCTCAGGCTCTACAGGGGGTACAGGCATGGACAGGGTTGGGAGTCCCACCCTGAGTAAGACACTGTACCAGGCGTTTGCTTTTCTTGCTGTTTCATGCTCAGCCTCTGACCAAATGCAGCTCTAGTTCCACGGCAACTTTATAAACACCCGCCCCAAACCCCTCTTAGGAGTTTATGCATGCATGCCTGCAGCTTAGTGGAAAGAGCACCGTTCTTGGAGCCATAATGCTGGCCTGGAGTATGGTCCTGGTTCCACCTGCTGTGTGGCATCTTCCCTGACCTTCCTGTGCCTTGGTTTGCCAGCCCAACAATGAGCCTCTGGATTGTTAAAGAGCATAAGGATTTCCTGTTGTGGATGACTTATGGCAGGCTCACTGAGTGCAGGACTGTCCTGAGCACCGTCTGTGTAGGGACATAGGTAATCTCAGGCCAACCCTGTGAAGGGTCACTGCTGTCAACAACATCCCCACTTGATAGATGAGGAAACCAAGGCACAGAAAAGCTAAATCGCTTGCCCAGAGCTGCATGAATAGAGGTTTAGAGTCAAGATGTAAACCCTGCCAGTGCACCTGGAAAGTCCTGGGTCTTAGCACACAACGCCACACCCTAGGCCTGCCCTGGGGCTGCCTCAGGAGCAATGGCGCCCACACACCCAGAGGGGTCTTGCATCCTTCCTCCTCCTGCATGATGCTTTTCAGGGTGCCCCATTCTCCCAAGTTTACTTTCTCCCCTCCAATTTCCAGCTCTCTTTCTGCGCTGGTGCTTTCTGGGCTCCAGGCAGTGTATCCCATCCCCCTTCTCTGGGGCTGGAGGCTGAGGACTTTACTCAAGGCAGACTTGTGGTCTATAAATAGAGAGCCCAGAGTGGAAAAGGCTCTGCCTCGGTAAGCCATTCAAGCCTGCTGCTGCTGTGGACTTTTCAGAAATGCAATTTCTATTTGAGAAACTCATTTCCAGAATGCAAAGGCTTAGCAAGACCATAAAGCCCCTTTGATTACTTGGACAGAATTGCCAGGGCCATGGCAGTCACATTCAAGCTTCCAAAGAATCTGGTTTGCCTTTCTTTTCCTCCAGAGAAATATGTGATAATTGACAATTTTGGTCAGAAAATCCAAAAGAAGACGTTAAAGCAACATTGCCCTCTTCTGACTATGCCTTGCCTGTCTCTGCCTCTGCTTTTCCCTTCACGTCCCCTGCTCTTCCCCATTACTGGCACTTAGGCCCACAGCATCAGGGAAGGGTGTGTCTGATGCCCCTGTCCCAGCAAGGGGTGCTGACAGTCAAACACCTCATGGAGGAGCTGGGATTAGAACCCAGGCCTGTTGCATTAACCCTAACACCCATTGATCCTTCTTAGTCAAGCCTCTTTTCCAAAGGCAGAGAGCGCCCGTGGGTCTACCTGCTCCAGCTCGCTGTTCTTCCCTTGCCCACAGCCCTCAGGATGAGGAGGCTGTTTCCAAAAGGCAGTCTTCATGTTCTCAGGGTGAGAGAGACATCTCTCCTCCAGCCCTCTTCTCATTGATACCCATTCATGCATTCGACTGGGAAAACACTTAACTTTGATCATTTGGACATTTTAATTGAGAGTAAATTGGTTTAGATGAGATTCGTTCTGGAGCTTGAGTTCAACAATGTCAGGAAGAGAATTGGGTAAAATCAAATAATCCACAGTAACACCAAGAAAGTGCTTTTCTTTCGGAAGCTACTGGAACTTTAATCAGAGCAACGCCACACAATTGTAAAGGGCATGCATTCTGAGCTTAAAACCAGGCTCGGTCATTTGCAGAATGTGTGACTTAGGGCAGGTTCATTGATGTTTTTATGCCTCTTCATCTGTGAAATGGAGATATATACATACATTATGGGCATTGCTACCAAGATGAAATGCATTCACACATGTAAACTACTTAAACCAGGAGCTGGAATCAAATGCTAAATAGCAATAGAAATAATGGTAGAAAAGGATACAACATTTTATAATTATATTATTGTTGTTGACTAAGGGTGAACTTGTCCCTCTCTAAGCCAGCTTTATTCATGCATTTATCTATTTCATAACCATATTTAGAAGCCTTGCCATAGAGCCAGTCCTGGACTGGTTTGAGAAATGGATCTAGACATAGACACCTGTCCCCCTGGGACCATGTGGCACACATGAAATGATAGGCTTTGGAAACTGTATTCACTCACCGTGGGCGGTCTTGTGTGGAGCAGCTCAGTGACATCCTTTCCTCAGGCCAGATGCAATAACAGCATACTACTTATGGTCTTACTCAATCTCTGTGCCATGCTGTGAGCTGTATGTATTATCACCATCATTGTTCTGCAAAGAGAAAACATACCAAATTAGGTAAAATAATTTATGAAGTGGTATAGTTCGGTTTCCAGCTCAGGTGATTCAATTCCCAAGCCTGTGTTGCTTATAGGAATGTAACACTCTTCCCCCCAGGTTCCTGAGTAGAGTCCACTCCTTCAGGGGGGTGGGGCAGGGCCCACTGGCATCCCTAAAACAGCTGGCCTTCAAATGTGTCACTGTGCTCAGGGCACGTGTGTGGGAATGTTTGCTGTAACAAATCAACATTAGTTATGATTGCAATCAGAGGAAAACCACATAAATGTCATCAACAGGAAGATGGATAAGAAATAATTTTATTACCGTTTTTTAATTATACTTTAAGTTCTAGGATACATGTGCACAACATGCAGGTTTGTTACATATGTGTACATGTGCCATGTTGGTGTACTGCACCCATTAACTCATCACTTACATCAGGTATATCTCTTAATACTATCCCTCCCCCTTCCCCCTACCCCACGACAGGCCCCGGTGTCTGATGTTCCTTACCCTGTGTCCAGGTGTTCTCATTGTTCATTTCCCATCTGTGAGTGAGAACATGCAGTGTTTAGTTTTCTGTCCTTGCGATAGTTGCTCTGAATGATGGTTTCCAGCTTCATAAATGTCCCTGCAAAGGACATGAACTCATCCTTTTTTGTGGCTGCATAGTATTCCATGGTGTATATGTGCCACATTTTCTTAATCCAGTCTGTCATTGATTGACATCTGGGTTGGTTCCAAGTCTTTGCTATTGTGAATAGTGTCACAATGAACATACGTGTGCATGTGTCTTTATAGCAGCATGATTTATAATCCTTTGGATATATACCCAGTAATGGGATGGCAGGGTCAAATGGTATTTCTAGTTCTAGATCCTTGAGGAATCGCCACACTGTCTTCCACAATGGTTGAACTAGTTTACAGTCCCACCAACAGTATAAAAGTGTTCCTATTTCTCCACATCCTCTCCAGCTCCTGTTGTTTCTTGACTTTTTAATGATCGCCATTCTAACTGGTGTGAGATGGTATGTCATTGTGGTTTTGATTTGCATTCCTCTGATGACCAGTGATAATGAGCATTTTTTCATGTGTCTGTTCGTTGCATGAATGTCTTCTTTTGAGAAGTGTCTTTTCATATCCTTTGCCCACTTTTTGATGGGGTTGTTTGATTTTTTCTTGTAAATTTAAGTTCTTTGTAGATTCTGGATATTAGCCCTTTGTCAGATGGGTAGATTGTGAAAATTTTCTCCCGTTCTGTAGGTTGCCTATTCACTCTGATGGTAGTCTCTTTTGCTGTGCAGAGGCTCTTTAGTTTAATTAGATCCCATTTGTCAGTTTTGGCTTTTGTTGCCATTGCTTTTGGTGTTTTAGTCATGAAGCCCTTGCCCATGCCTATGTCCTGAATGGTATTGCCTAGGTTTTCTCCTAGGGTTTTTATGGTTTTAGGTCTGACATTTAAGTCTTTAATCCATCTTGAATTAATTTTCGTGTAAGGAGTAAGGAAAGGATCCAGTTTCAGCTTTTTACATATGTCTAGCCAGTTTTCCCAGCATCATTTATTAAATAGGGAATCCTTTCCCCATTTCTTGTTTTTGTCAGGTTTGTCAAAGATCAGATGGTTGTAGATGTGTGGTATTATTTCTGAGGGCTCTGTTCTGTTCCATTGGTCTATATCCCTGTTTTGGTACCAGTACCATACTGTTTGGTTACTGTAGCCTTGTAACCAAACTATACTAGTTTGAAGTCAGGTAGCATGATGCCTCCAGCTTTACTCTTTTGGCTTAGGATTGTCTTGGCAATGCGGAGTCTTTTTTGGTTCCATATGAACTTTAAAGTAGTTTTTTCCAATTCGGTGAAGAAAATCATTGGTAGCTTAATGGGGATGGTATTGAATCCATACATTACCTTGGGCAGTATGGCCATTTTCACAATATCGATTCTTCCTATCATGAGCATGGAATATTCTTCCATTTGTTTGTGTCCTCTTTTATTTCGTTGAGCAGTGGTTTGTAGTTCTCCTTGAAGAGGTCGTTTACATCCCTTGTAAGTTGGATTCCTAGGAATTTTATTCTCTTTGAAGCAATTGTGAATGGGAGTTCACTCATGATTTGGCTCTTTGTCTGTTATTGATATATAGGAATGCTTGTGATTTTTGCACGTTGATTTTGTGTCCTGAGCCTTTGCTGAAGTTGCTTATCAGCTTAAGGAGATTTGGGGCTGAGATGATGGGATTTTCTAAATACACAATCATGTCATCTGCAAAGAGGGACAATTTGATTTCCTCTTTTCCTAATTGAATACCCTTTATTTCTTTCTCCTGCCTGATTGCCCTAGCCAGAACTTCCAACACTATGTTGAATAGGAGTAGTGAGAGAGGGTATCCCTTGCCCATTCAGTATGATATTGGCTGTGGGTTTGTCATAATTAGCTCTTATTATTTTGAGATACATCCCATCAACACCTACTTTACTGAGAGTTTTTAGCATGAAGGGCTGTTGAATTTTGTCAAAGGCCTTTCCTGCATCTATTGAGATAATCATGTGGTTTTTGTCTTTGGTTCTGTTTATATGATAGATTATGTTTATTGATTTGCATATGTTGAACCAATCTTGCATCCCAGGGATGAAGCGCACTTGATCATGGTGGATAAGCTTTTTGATGTGCTGCCAGATTCGGTTTGCCAGTATTTTATTGAGGATTTTTGCATCAATGTTCATCAGGGATATTGGTCTAAAATTCTCTTTTTTTGTTGTGTCTCTGCCAGGCTTTGGTATCAGGATGATGCTGGCCTCATAAAATGAGTTAGGGAGGATTCCCTCTTTTTCTATTGATTGGAATAGTTTCAGAAGGAATGGTACCAGCTCCTCTTTGTATCTCTGGTAGAATTTGGCTGTGAATCCATCTGGACCTGGACTTTTTTTGGTGGGTAGGCTCTTAATTATTGCCTCAATTTCAGAGTCTGTCATTGGTCTCTTCAGGGATTCAGCTTCTTCCTGGTTTAGTCTTGGGAGGGTGTATGTGTCTAGGAATTTATCCATTTCTTCTAGATTTTCTAGTTTATTTGCATAGAGGTGTTTATAGTATTCTCTGATGGTAGTTTGTATTTCTGTGGGGTTGTTGGGATACCCTTTATAATTTTTTATTGCACCTATTTGAGTCTTCTCTCTCTTCGTCTTTATTAGTCTTGCTAGCGGTCTGTCAATTTTGTTGATCTTTTCAAAAAACCAGCCGCTGGATTCATTGAATTTTTTGAAGGTTTTTTTGTGCCTCCGTCTATTTCAGTTCTGCTCTATCTTAGTTATTTCTTGCCTTCTGCTAGCTTTTGAATATGTTTGCTCTTGCTTCTCTAGTTCTTTTAATTGTGATGTTAGGGTGTCAATTTTAGA
>NW_012114821.1:6595436-6609420 GCF_000951035.1 Colobus angolensis palliatus
GAGTCTAAGTCTCTTTGTAGGTCTCTAAGGACTTGCTTTATGAATCTGGGTGCTCCTGTATTGGGTGCATATATATTTAGGATAGCTAGCTCTTCTTGTTGAGTTGATCCCTTTACCATTATGTAATGGCCTTCTTTGTCTCTTTTGATCTTTATTGGTTTAAAGTCTGTTTTATCAGAGACTAGGATTGCAACCCTGCTTTTTTTTTTTGTTTTCCATTTGCTTGGTAGATCTTCCTCCATCCCTTTATTTTGAGCCTATGTGTGTCTCTGCATGTGAGGTGGGTCTCCTGAATACAGCAAACTGATGGGTCTTGACTCTTTATCTAATTTGCCAGTCTGTGTCTTTTAACTGGAGCATATAGCCCATTTACATTTAAGGTTAATATTGTTATGTATGAATTCGATCCTGTCATTATGATGTTAGCTGGTTATTTTGCTCATTAGTTGATGCAGTTTCTTCCTAGCATGGATGGTCTTTACAATTTGGCATGTTTTTCAGTGACTGGTACCAGTTGTTCATTTCCATGTTTAGTGCTTCCTTCAGGAGCTCTTGTAAGGCAGGCCTGGTGGTGACAGAATCTCTCAGCATTTGCTTGTCTGCAAAGGATTTTATTTCTCCTTCAGTTATGAAGCTTAGTTTGGCTGGATATGAAATTCTGGGTTGAAAATTATTTTCTTTAAGAATGTTGAATATTGGCCCCCACTCTCTTCTGGCTTGTAGAGTTTCTGCCGAGAGATCTGCTTTTAGTCAGATGAGCTTCCCTTTGTGAGTAACCCAACCTTTCTGTCTGACTGCCCTTAATATTTTCTCCTTCATTTCAACTTGAGTGAATCTGACAATTATGTGTCTTGGAGTTACTCTTCTCGAGGAGTATCTTCGTGGCATTCTCTGTATTACCTGAATTTGAATGTTGGCTTGCCTTGCTAGGTTGGGGACATTCTCCTGGGTAATATCCTGCAGAGTGTTTTCCAGCTTGGTTCCATTCTCCCTGTCACTTTCAGGTACATCATTCAGATGTAGATTTGGTCTTTTCACATAGTCCCATATTTCTTGGGGCCTTTGTCTGTTTCTTTTTACTCTTTTTTCTCTAAACTTCTCTTCTTGTTTCATTTCATTCATTTGATCTTCAATCACTGATACCCTTTCTTCCACTTGATTGAATCGGCTACTGAAGCTTGTGCATGCATCACATAGTTCTCATGCCATGGTTTTCTACTCCATCAAGTCATTTAAGGTCTTCTGTATGCTGTTTATTCTAGTTAGCCGTTCATCTAATCTTTTTCCAAGGTTTTAAGCTTCTTTGCAATGGGTTCGAACATCCTCCTTTAGCTTGGAGAAGTTTATTACTGATCATCTGAAGCCTACTTCTGTCAGCTCGTCAAAGTCATTCTCCATCCCGCTTTGTTCCATTGCTGGCGAGGAGTTGCATTCCTTTGGAGGAGAGGAGGCACTCTGATTTTTAGAATTTTCAGCTTTTCTGGTCTGGTTTTTCCCCATCTTTGTGGTTTTATCTACCTTTGGTCTTTGATGATGGTGATGTACAGATGGGGTTTTGGTTTGGATGTCCTTTCTGTTTGTTTTCCTTCTAATAGTCAGGACCCTCAGCTGCAGGTCTGTTGGAGTTTGCTGGAGGTCCACTCCAGGCCCTGTTTGCCTGGGTATCACCAGTGGAGGCTGCAGAACAGCAAATATTGCAGAACAGCAAATGTTGCTGCCTGATCTTTCCTCTGGAAGCTTCGTCTCAGAGGGGCACCTGGCTGTTTGAGGTGTCAGTTGGCCCCTACTTGGAGGTGCCTCCCAGTTAGGCTACTTGTGGGTCAGGGACCCACTTGAGGAGGCAGTCTCTCTGTTCTCAGATCTCAAACTCCATGCTGGGAGAACCACTACTCTCTTCAAAGCTGTCAGACAGGGATGTTTAAGTCTGCAGAAGTTTCTGCTGCCTTTTGTTCAGCTATGTCCTGCCCCCAGAGGTGGAGTCTACAGAGGTAGGCAGGTCTTCTTGAGTTGCGGTTGGTCACCTAGTTTGAGCTTCCTGGCCGCTTTGTTTACCGACTGAAGCCTCAGCAATGGCGGACGCACCTCCTCCAGCCTCGCTGCTGCCTTGCAGTTTGGTCTCAGACTGCTGTGGTAGCAATGAGCGAGGCTCTGTGGGTGTGGGACCCTGTGAACCAGGTGCAGGATATAATCTCCTGGTGTGTTGTTTGCTTAGACCGTTGGAAAAGTGCAGTATTAGGTTGGGAGTGTCCCGATTTTCCAGTTACCATCTGTCATGGCTTCCCTTAGCTAGGAAAGGGAATTCCCCAGCCCCTTGCACTTCCTGACTGAGGCGATGCCCCACCCTGCTTTAGCTCACACTCTGTGGGCTGCACCCACTGTCCAACAAGCCCCAGTGAGATGAACCCAGTACCTCAGTTGGAAATGCAGATATCACCCGTCTTCTGCATTGCTCACGCTGGGAGCTGTAGTCTGGAGCTGTTCCTATTCAGCCATCTTGGAACCCCCTCACTTTATTACTGTATACACAATATAATAGTGTATAGTGATATAAATGATCTACTACTACACATATCAATATGGATACTTCTCAAAACAATGTTTTTATATGTCTGAAATAGTTTATAATTTGGAATGTACATATGTAAGTTTGTATATATGTATATATGTATGTATCTGTGAAGGTGGGTGCAGAGTGGGTGATTCTGTTGTCTGGGGAGAACAGTGTTAGCTGATCTGTCACAGCATAAGCAGAGTTGGGAGGAGGATTAATGGTCGTGGTTTTTCCGTTTCTCCATCTAGGGTGAAGCTGGTCCTGCAGGCCCTCCTGGGTTACCTGGAACTGTAAGTTACTCTGCTTCTAATTCTTTCTTCTCTGAATTCCTATCATATTGGGATTCATACTCCCCCTCCACCAAGCACCACTACTTAGTTTTAAATGTCTCCCCTATTGGGGTTTGCCAATAGCTAGGCCTATTCCTAGGTCCTACAGACCAAAAATATATACACTTCTCTAAGGACCATCCTATGCTTATTGATTTATTCAGCAAAAGCCCAATTATTTATCGGAATGGGTGCTAGATACTGAGAATACATATCTGCCTGTCACATATGGGGAAACTGAGGTCCAGAGACAAGAAGCAGTTTGCCCAGGGTAAGACTGTACTACCATGACCCAGGAACTGGCCTTCATTCATCTGCCCTCTATACGTGTTAGGGTGGGCATGGCGAGTTGGTGTTGAGTATCAGTAAGAGCGTGGGCTTTGAGGGCACGAAGACCTGGCTCCCAGCTCTGTCATTCACCAGCATTGTGGTCATAGTTATGGTCTAACAAAGTCAGTTTTCTTGTCTGTTAAAAGTATTATACCCAGCTATCTTGTACATATGGAGTGAATGTTAACTGAAACAGTACAAAATATTTAGCAGAGTTTCTGGTGCATTATAAATATTAAAAAGTTTAGAACCTGCTATTATTATTATTTATCTTACTCCCAAGAACTGTATCAGGGGGAACATTTTTCTTTTTTATTTTTTTCCATTTTAATGTTTCTTCCTGGTCTTGAGATCCTCTGTTTTGACCACCTGATTTCAGGGAAGTTTGCACATAGCTTCTTGGGCTGGCCCTGACCCTATACATGTATCAGGAGTTGGCCAGTTACTATCCCCCCCAGGGGATACCAGGAGAGGAGAGGGCCTGTGCACTCAGAAATCGCATTTGTAGTGTGGCGGAGAATCTTACTCTGTGTTTTTCATCAAACCGAAATCATTATTCCACAACTCTGTCTCCTCCCCAGCAACACTCCTCAAAATGAGACTCAGACATTCCATAAGGGTGTTGGAAGAAATTGGAAACATAACTTTAGAGTTGGAATTAGTCATATCAAATGTTTGTTTAAGGCTGATAACCTACAGCACTGGCAGAGTTGCAGAGCAGCAAACACTCTCATACCTTTTTGGTGAGAGAACAGATTGGCTGCACCTATTTGAGAAGTTACTTGGCAGTACCAATACATCACAAAGTACCTACCCCTTAGCTTAGATATTCCATGTCTAGGCATTTATCCTGCAGAAATATTTGTATGTGTGCATTTTTAAAAGCATGTATAAGGATATGCATTGTAGTATCACTTATGACAATAAAAAATTAGAAACAGACCACACAATCATAAGCATAAAATTAAGTGAATTACAGAATATCTGTACCATGGAATTCTACAAATTGATATGCATACAATATGTGTATGGTCTTGAAAAGATAGTGATATTCAAATTAAATGGAACAAGGTGAATTAAGTGGAAAAAATTGATTAGTCAATCACTGCATATTGAAAGATGAAGAGCACTGGCTCCCCAGGCCACCCATGTGGATGCCAGTTCCTGTCCTGACATTCACCAGCAGCTTGAACTTCATTCTGTGGTTTGCTTCTGTGTCCTCCAATTTTCTTATCCATAAGGCAGGACAGAAACACATAGTCCACCTCTTAGGAGTTATTGTGAGACCACATGAGTGAAGGCCTGTCAGTGACTCTAAGTAACCATGTATAGTCGCTGTTACTATTTGTATAACTTGGACAAAGTTATATATTTCTAAACATTTATAATTGTGTGGAAATATATAGGAAACATTTAAAAATATGGTAAACTGAAAAACGGTGCCTTCTGGAAAACAGATGGGAGTTGGGGACATGGAAGGCAAGGTATAGGAAGCTCCTTTATTCCTTCTTCTTTTAATGTATTGTGATTTAGGACCATTATCTATGTTTTTTTTTGTGCATTTACTGCCTCTTTTGGGCCCCTGCTGGGACCCAGGCATCTGCATGGATCGGATCTGTCAGAGCTTGCAGCCTAGTGAGGAAGATCAACTAACCCTACAGCGGCAAAGATACACCTACATTGCAAATGATAGTAAATGTGATCCAGGAAAAGAACAAGATGCATCAACAAGAATCACATGGGGACCCAGGTTATATTTGCCTGGTGGAGAGGGAAGAGGGATCTGTGAAGACACGACATTTAAAAGACAGCTGTGGGTCTCCATATGACCTTAGTTAGTCATAGATACGGAGAGGACAGTATGTTCCAGGTGGGGGAACAGAATTTGCAAAAGCTTTGAAGCTGGAGAAAGTGTGACACCTAAGAAGCCTTAAACACAGCCTAGGTGGGGGTGGCCAGACTGAAGGAGCCTGCAGGGGCCAGTATGCCAGAGTCTTTGTAGTCTGGGTTCTGTGGAGCGGGATTTCCCCACCCCTGCTTCTCTCCCCAACCTGGTCTACTATGCACCTGCATCGCTGCCTGATGCCCAGAAGATGGCAGTAGTGAAAATAAGACATTGTGACATGAATCCAGTGTCCTGGGCAGGGCTCTTGTGGACACCTGCAGGGAAGAATGTTTCTTTCCCATTCTACTGATGAGGACATAGAAGCTGAGGAGACATGTCCGAGGTCACACAGGGTTTGGAGCTCAGGTCTTGTGCCTCCAGGGCTCCTGAATCTAACCACTCTGCATTTCTGCCTTCATAAATAAATAGCCAGGGATTTTAAAGGAAGATGCGAATCTAATTTTCAAAACTAATAATCATTCCAGGAAGCATTGGGGCTGTATTCTTTCACTTGTAAATCTCACCAAGGCAGGTTTTAAAAATGAAACACTGGATTCCTTGATGCCCATCTTTCTAATCTCTGTGGTTTCCTTTTCAGACATCCCTGTTCACACCACATCCACGGATGCCTGTAAGTAGCAGCGGTGCCTCAGGGTGCCCAGCATGCCTCGGCCTGGCAGGCGATGTCTGGTGTGGCCTGGGAGCCTGGACCGGGTGGGGACTCAGCCCCATCGCGCTTGTCACTGTCAGGCATCGGGGCTGCTGGGCTTGTCCTGAAAACAGGTGGAGAAGGGACCTTGCAGGGAACTGGCTCCAGGGTCAGGCAGGACATTCCAGGGGCCTAGAAGTCACCTCTCATAGCCAAGAGCAAAGGCCGGGCCTCTCTGGGAAAAGTTATCTCTTCAGTAACACAGAGAGAGGCTGGTGGTTTTGAGGAGGACAGAATTATTTGAGATGCCAGAACATGAGAGTCAGAGAGAGGCAAAGGCGTTCCCCATGGATAATGGCAGCGAAGGAGACCAGAACGTTCCCCATGGATAATGGCAGCGAAGGAGACCAGAGATAGGGGTGTCACGAGGGGACTCCATTCTCAGAGAGGCTGTTCGGGGGACTGGAGCCTGAGACTGAGACGTAACCCGGGGTGTGCCAGACGGACGGGGGGCGATGCTGGCTACTTCCACACACAAAAACACGTGGCAGGAAATAAAGCTTATCATCACTGTGACCTCTGGAAACCTTTTTCCTCTCTTTTCATGAATGACTCTTCTGAAAATAGGTGTTTTCAGGATCTCTTTATGCTGTTGGCAACACTGCAGCCAGAAAACATGACATTGTTTCTTTTGCTGCCTTTGATGCAGTTCTGCTATTAGGGCTTGACCTGCGGGACAGCTGAGAGGCTGGGGTAGATGTCCATTTCAGCGGTTGCTATCTTCATTTATTCAATATTAAGTCGATTCCATTTTAAAAGCTTAAAAGAATCCTGTGTGTGATGCAAAAGAAGGAAGCAGGTAGAGAGACTGAGTCAGGTGCTGAAATCACTGCAGGAGAAGGAAGGATTTTGTGCTTGAGAAGCATAACAGGGAGGTGGGGGCATCCTGGGGCAGCACAGACTTGGGGAGAAGTGGGTGAGAGACTCTGCGGGAAAGAGCAGGTGCACAGGGCTCTGGCTGTGAGCCTTTCCTGAAGGGAGAGAAGGCCCTGATGTGAAAGGAGCCCTCTTGTCACTGAGCCGTCAGCCATTAGAGGGCGCTGCCTCACTGCCCACCTGTCCTTGAAAAGGTTCCATCTGTTTCTTCGCTGAGACCTAGTTTTCTCAATTATAAAATTGGGACAATAAAAATATGCTTTCAGGATTAAATGCAAATAACAGGATATTTGCACTTTGTGTAAAACATTTAGAACTCTGCTCCGCTCTGGCAGAGACAGGCACTCCCTGCATAAGGGCCACAGCCCCTGTCTCACCTGCAGGGCAGCACTCACTGCCTGAGGAACTCCCTTCCCTGCCTACCACCCTGGCTTCTCACCTACTCTCGCAGAGAGGGGCTTGGAAGGGCAGAGCACCCCATGCAGCAGCTCAGCTCCGGGCATTTTCCTGGCACTGCTGCAGCCAAGGCTCCTAACAGCCTTGAGGGAGTGGCACCTGTGTCCATCTTACAGGCGATAGTCCTGCAGCTCAGAGGTGCTAGGGAGCTTGCCAAGAAGGCCCTACCCGCGAGATAGGAATGAAGGGCTAGTGTGTCAGTCATAGCGCACTGGATGGAGCGTCTGTACTGCCTTTGCTTCAGCTTGGGCTGGCTGTCCTGTGCAAGGGGCTTCCCATCACACTGCCTGTCCCTTCCACTGATTGCCTGCCCTTCCTGGACCACCTCAATATGTTGCCTCCCCATGCCCCTGACATCTGTGGGCCTCCCTGCCTCAGGTCCACCCTGAGCCCCTCAGGGTTGAGACAAGCCTACATGTCCCGCCTCTCCTTAAAGGAATTGCTCTGTAAAAACACAATTTCCAGAGCATTCCACTGGGAAGGCACATGAGGGGCCTGTGCCACCCTCCCCTTTGAGTCCTAGCACTGACATCCTTCCTGCAGGCTCTGCATTGCTGTGGGAGCCTGGGAGCCAGGAAGTCACTCTCAGATGCAAACAAGGAAATTATGCCTATGAAAAAAAAAGTTTCATTGTGGACAATTGCCTGAGTCTCCCTGGGACTGTCTTCGTCGCCATGGCAACCCATGTTTGTATTGATGGGTTTGGAAAGTGTTATTCTGCTTGACTTCTCCCTGGTCTCCTCAGGCACATGCCTTTGAGTCCCTGCAGTGCAGGAAGAGGCTGGGGAGAGAGCAATTTAGAGGGGTGTTAAGGTCTGCCGCATAATGAAGGAAGAGAATGGAAAGGAGAAGAGGAGGTGGAGGGAGAAGCCCGACTCATTTTGTTGCCCTCTCTGGGACTGAGGAGGCTCCTGGGGATAGCTGGTGGCTGCACCTGATGAGGTGAGAGGGTGCTGGTGGCTTGCAAAGGGCAGAGCAGGCTGTTCGATGGTGTGCATATCTCTGGGGTCTGCAGATGTCAGAACCTTTGCTGGAGGATGGAGGGACAGGCAGCCTCGTGCTTGGGAAGTTACAGTGGAGAACTCAAACAAGGTTTTGTAACTGGAGGCTCATCAGTTGTTCCAAAGCAGCTGTCTTAGGAAGGCTCTGTCCAGCCGGCCTGATTCTACCCCTCACCCTGCTAAGGAGGCTTCCAGGATGCCCAGGCAATGACCAGAGCCTGCAGAGATGATCATGAGTCCCAGAGATGGTGTTTAACTTGGCTGAGGTCACCAGAGGGCAGTGAGGGGAGACAGAAGCCAGCTAAACTTATGCATTCAATAGCTACTGATAGAACTGTTCCAGAGGGCTCCTGGGGGAAGGTACTGCCTCCTGACTCCTAGGCTCTGGGGCAGAAATGTCTTGAGCATCTTGATTCCTTCTCTGGCCTGTCTGACCCCCCATAGCTCCTCACTTTGTCTTCCTGCCACTGCAGTCCCGTTCACCAACACTGGCAGAATGTGCAAATGTCTTCCCTGTGTGTCTCCTGAAGAAATCCCATAAGCCCTTTTGTCTTTACACATTGTGTTGCCAATAACTGGAGGACCAGAAAAAGACTGGCAAATCCCCACCATGGGTAGTTTTCTAGGAGGAAAACATGCTAGAAATAATGGTATTATTGTCCTTGGTGAATGGGGCTAGACATGTCTCCTTCTGAGCTCAGTGGCAATGGAGATTCTAGGCGGAGGAATGAGCTGGCGTCTGTTGAAACCTCCTCTGTGTTAGGCACTGTGAAACACTTTGCAAAAGCAATCTCACTGAATCCAGGTCACAGCTCTATGAGGTAGACCATGTCGGTTCCATGCAATAGGTGATGCTGAGTTTGGAAGCCAGCTGCAGACCATGCGGTGTCCAACTGCTGTATCAGAGAGAGGCTTGGGAAGGGAGGGCAGGTAGGAACCATGGCTGCAAAGCCTTTAATATTTGCATAGGCATAGAGAGAGAAAGTGACATGAAACCCTTAGTAGATAGTGTCTTTCTATGCTGATTTCTCCACCAAGTAAGGGTTAGACCTAGCCAACCTCAGGTTCTCTAATGTAGACATTAGACTCTTTCTTCCAGATGCATCCAGGGTCCTCCCTTCATCTCCTGCTCTCTAAAGCCGTGTCTTGCAAACACCCCATCCATGCAGGACTCCCTTCTACACCCAAGGCAGATGCTCATTCCAGCTCTCTTTGGGCTTATCTGTGGCAGGGGAGCCCGATGTCCCCCTAAGCAGGCTGTGGGGATCTGGGGCAGTAGCAGGTTCTGCTCCTTGAGAAGGGTCGTGCACTGCTTTTCTGGGTACACGTGCTCTGGTTGTTATCTGCCTTCCTGGAGAACTCTGCAAACCCGTGCCATTTCTCTTTGATGTCTTGCCTCTGCTGCACCTTCTCTGTACCACTGACCTTCACCCTATGTGAAAAAGAGACCGCCTGTTTATTTTGCAGATGTGGAAACTGCAAAGGTCATATGGGGTCAGTATGGGTAACTACTTAGCCCAAGTTTATACGGCCAGTAAGTTAGAGGGCCAGGGCTCCCAAGACAGGCTGTACGGGTCTGAAGCTGAGGCTGTGTCCACCCTGGCCCACTGGCCCCACTCCTCTCCTGCACAGTGGCCCTTCAGCTGTGGAAACATATGCCCTTGAGCCCCTGGAGGGCTGCCCTCACTGTAGTCCCCCATCTGCTCGTCTTCTCCTTGTTCCATATGAATTGCAGGCTGAGGATCACGTGTCCCTTCAACCCTCCTGGGAGATGTGTTGGGTACCCTGAACGTGGCTCCCTGGAAGTGAGCCTGCCCTATCTTGGATCATTCCATCCTGGGCCCACCCAGAGCACTGCCTGTCTAGCCTGTGTCTCATCCTTTCTTCAGCAAAAGTTAGACACACCATTCTGGCCATCCAGAGTCCAGGGTTCAACCCCCAGTCTATCCCCAAAGGTCTGGGTCTCCTTAGTTAAGCACCCCTCCCCAGCTTCTCCATGTAGAAAGGGGTTGGAGCTGGGCACGATGGTGAGGATCTGTAGTTCCAGGAGGCAGGTACACAGGAGGCTATGCAGGGAGGATCGCTTGAGCCCAGGATTTCAAGAAAGGTCTGGGCAATATAGTGAGACCCCATCTCTACTAGAAAGAGAGAGAGGAAGGGAGGGACGGAGAGGGAGAAAAAATAGTGTTTGGGCCAGAGGCCCTTAAAGACCCTTCCTCGTCTCAAAACTCTTCCCATCATTATTCAGTGATGATCTTCCACATGCCAGGCTCTAAGCTGGAGGTGACATGAATCAAACCACACAACTAAGTGTAAAACTGCCGCCGTAACAGGGGTCAGGAGGAGAAAGGCACAGTACACTGGTGCACTGTAACAGGAGGGTTGGGCCCATTTTAGTGTTCAGCTTCCCTGAAGAAGTGATTCCTGACCTGAAAGATGAGTCAGAATCAGTCCTGGGGAGTAGAAGGAGGATCCCTAGGCAGAGGGAACAGCCTTTGGGGATGGGAACTTATCAGGTGATACGCAGGATTGGAGGTGGCCTGTGTGGCCAGAGCTGGGGGCATGTACTCTGTGATGAGGGGAAGTTCTCCCTGAAGTCCGCTCTACCCTGTGCTTCTCACCAACAGGGAGAACAAGGGCCCAAAGGAGAGAAGGGCGATCCAGGCGTGCCTGGGGAACCGGTGAGTCCTTGTGTCCCCCTTCCCCCACAGGGCTGCTTACCTGAAGATCCGGAATCCAAAGCCTGCCTAGCTCTACATCTGCAGCATGCGGTCCACATGCAGGAGCCCCACTGAATGGAAGGCAGCCCTTTCTCCTCCTCAGGACACTAGCCACTTCCCCTCCTTGGATCCAAATTATACCCATCGCAGCGTCCCTGCCCCACCCACCCATCTGCTCAGAACCAGGAGGATGAGCTGGTTCATGGCAACTTGTGTGCTTACAGGGACTGCAGGGCCGTCCTGGAGAATTGGGGCCTCGGGGACCTGCTGGACCACCGGTAAGAAAATCATCCCTTCCCCTGCTGACTCGGAGACTTGGAGATCCCAGCCACGCTCTCTCCCTCCAGGCCGCCCTCCCCAGTTCTCTCCCCTGGCATTTTGGGAGTAGACGCTGGGGAGAGCTGCCCCAAGGTGCTGCAGAGGCTATGTGGCCCTCACTAAATGCACCAGACACAGCCATGGGGCCAGGCCCCACCTCTGTACCCCGGATGTCCCTACTCTGTCACTGAAGGGTTGGTGTAGGCGAGCTCCGAGTTTCTGCCGTGCTCTCCCTTCTCCTGCTCAATGGGATCTGGAGAGCAAGGGCCTCTGCATACAGCGGGCACCTTGGTTCCCAGAGGATTTGCAGAACCGGAAATGGATCCCAGCCATGGAGTGGCAGTGCTGGTTTAAATGACACCTGGTGCATGTCAGTGCTTTGATTTCGTGATTTTGCTCGGTGTTAGCCTCTGCACTGGATCTTGGTTCTCTGGGAGACTCTGTGCTATGGTGGGAGACCCTGCTGGGGTGACGGGGGACCCTGCATGGCTGTGTGAGCCCCTCTGAGCTACATTTCTACAAAGGGCTGGTGCTGACCCCTATACCCTGGGTCGGTGGTGAGGAAGGAATGAAATCGCGATATACCCAGCTCCAACAAAGGGCCAGGAATTAGTGGTTTTCTTCACTTTTTAGACAGTGCTCCTGGCCCCTTCAGTTTGGAATCATGCTTCTGATGAGCATGGTATCCCGAGACCTTCCTGGCGTGTGGGAAGACAGCATCACTGAGGGTCTCTTACCCCCACCCCTCTTTTATTTCCTGTGCAGGGTGCTAAGGGACAGGAAGGTGCACATGGGGCTCCTGGAGCAGCTGGAAACCCTGTGAGTCCCTATGATCCGCCTGCCTTGTGGGGGACCCCCGGAGGGAGGCCCCACCCAGTGTCTGCTGTGGTTTACAGCTCTGGGCTAGCTAGGGGGACGTGGCCCAAAAGGTCCACCCACACTCGAGTGGTTGGCTGGAGTCAGCACGGAGAGAGGTTCTCCACCACCTTCGTAGCATTTCTTGGCTTTGTCCACATGCCCAGCGAATGAAAGAAATCTCTTTCTATGCACGTGTGGATGAGACACACACACACCACCACTCGCAGGTGAGGTTGTTACGCCAGTAAGTGTGCTTACATGCACAACCATGTACACATACTCTACAAACCAGAGAATACACACCCTTTAATACACGTATGCACACGTACACACACACACACACAACCCCAAACACACAGATGCAGCCAGGAAAATACACAGACACCTTTGCATAAGCACATAGGCACACTCTTCGGCTGCTCCTGGCTTACCCATCCTTGGGGCCAGATCCAGGGTGTATTTGATCCCTGTGGGGGATGGCACTTGTTCCTGGAGCTGATTCGGGTTCTGTCTCATGGTGCAGAGCCAGAGATCTCAGGCTGGACTGTGGAGCTGGTGGGAGGCAGGATAGGCTGACTCATCCCCGGGTCTCTGTGGAGCGGTGCTGGCAAGAGGGGCAGCTGCAGCACACGTCCAGTCTGCTCCTAGCACCACCACTGGGTGGCTCTGTACCAGCTAGAGGGTGCTGATATGACCAGGCCACCGTGCATATGACTGGATCGGAACTGGGTCTGCCAAGGTAGTGACAAGTGTAGATGCCACAGGGGGAACAGATGGCAGCTCCTCCCTGCTCGTGAAGAGAGCCCTGGTTCTAGTCCAGCCTGGAGGGGAATGGAAGTGGAGTGTAGGCAAGGAGGATGCTGGGAGTGTTCTCCATGAGTCCTGACCCTGGAGACATGCAAAACCCAGGGACAGTGGGGAACAAGGCCTGGAAGAAACATGGGCAGCCTCTAGGGCCGTGAGAGCTCCCTGCTTCCCCGTGCCCATAATGTTGATCCATCTGGATGTCCTCACCCACATCTCCTTTTATGGATCCTTGCCCATACCCACAAACATACACGCACACACGCGCACACATACACCTCCACAAACACATACGTGCACACATACACCTCCACAAACATGCACACACGCACGTGCACACATACACAAACCTCCACAAGCATGCACACATGCACACGCACACATACCTCCACAAACATGCACACACCCATGTGCACACATACACACATCTCCACGAACATGCACACATACACGTGCGCGCACACAACCTCCATGAACATGCACATGCGCATGCACACACACACCCCTCCACAAACATACACACGTGTGCATGCACACACCTCCACAAACATGCACACACCCCCATGAGCACACATACACACACCTCCATGAACATACACACACACAACCTCCATGAACATACACATGCACATGCACACACCCCTCCACAAACATATACATGTGCACACGCAAACACCTCCACAAACATGCACACATGCACATGCACACACACTTCCACAAACATGCACACACCCATGCACACACATACACACACCTCCATGAACGTGCACACATGCATGCACACACAAACCTCCATGAACATGCACATGCGCATGCACACACCCCCTCCACAAGCATGCACACATGCACACACCTCCATGAACATGCACACGCGCACATGCACACATACACTTCCACAAACATGCACGCATGCACACACCTCCACGAACATGTGTACGTGCACATACACATCTCCACAAACATGCACACATGCACGCCCACACACACTCCACAAACATGCACACATGCACACGCACACACCCCTCCATGAACATGTGCACGTGCATGCGCACACACACACCTCCACAAACATGCACACACCCATGCGCACACATATACCTCCACAAACATGCACACACAGGCGCACACATACACATACTTCCACAAA
>NW_012114821.1:6609881-6662166 GCF_000951035.1 Colobus angolensis palliatus
CACCTACACCTGTGCACATCCACACATGTGCACACACCCACACCCGCATGCACTCCACACAAGAACACCCGCATGCACACATACCCACACGTACCTGCACACATATCCACACCCAGGTGCACATGCTCCCCCCACATATACACAAACATACACACACCCACATGCACACACACACCTCCACAAACATGCACACACCCACACACACACACACACCTCCACAAACATGCACACACGCACAAGCACACACACCTCCAAGAACATGCACACACACATGCGCACACACACACATCTCTACAAACATGCACACGTGCATGCGTGCACACACCTCCACGAACATGCGCGCACACACACACATGCACACATACACACACATATGCCACTGAGATCTGAACCATTTCATTTTCAATGTTTCCTTTACCTCAGGCACTGAGGATAAGGCCAAACCTCACCTGAGATCCTCTTCTGTGGTTAGGGCCCAGCCCTTCTCTCTGCCCACCCCCAGGCTCCTCCACACCCCTGTACCTTAGCTCTAAGGAACTTCCAGAGTCCTCCTGCCCTCCTGCCTCTCACCTCTGTGCCAGAAGCCCACTCACCTGAGGCTTGGTGCTTGGGACATCACGGCCCTCTAGGGAGAAGGTTCATGTCTGCAGGGGCTGTCAGGTCAGCAGCAGTTCCAGCATATCGCGGTGAACTGAGTACGAGACAGGTTTGCAGAGAGTTGGAGTAACTACTTATAACCAATGCGTTTGGCCTTTCCAAACTTCTGTCTCTGAACAGGGTGCTCCTGGACATGTCGGTCCCCCCGGTCCCAGTGGTCCTCCAGGAAGTGTGGTGAGTAATGGGGAGAGGGCATGGATGCCAGCGCTGGCTGTGCGTATGTACTGCCCAGCCACCAAGCTAGTTAATGTATCCTCCCCAAAAGCCAGAGGCGTAGGCATCCTTACTGCCATTGTCCAGATGGAGACACTGCTGTCCTGACATAGACCACCCAGAAAGTTCACACGCCTGAGCCCTAGGCAACCCGCCAGCTATCTAGAGGGCAAATGCAGCTATTGGCATCTGCAGAAAGTCTTTACCTTTCACTGTTGTTGGAATCAACACCTTAGTTTGTTTCAGAAGAAACAAAATGAACCTAAAGAAGTCAAAGGTCCCGTGATGGCTGTTGGGAGACCTGGATTCGAATCCTAGCTCTTCTATTAATTGACCTGACGATCTTGGCAAGCCACTCCTTGGGGTCTCTACTAGTTTAACTGCAAAATGGAGACAATAGCTTGGTTGCTTCACCTTTAGGGTTGCATCTTTTTTGGCCTAATGAGATTCTGCCTTTTCCATGTCGAGGCCCAAGGTGTCCGCTAAAGGACCAGCTTTAAGGTTCACCATAAACACCAATTTAGACTTGAACATTGTTCAACAAAACACTCCATGACATCTAGTCAAGGGCAACATTTTTTCCCCCACAATAGATTTAGGTCAGTCCTGTTTCTTCATCAAACCTTTATAGGTAATAAGCATAGTAGCTTAGAGGACTGAGCCTTTATACATGCCAGACATCCTTCTAAGCATATTACATGTGTTCATTAATTTAATCCACACAGCAACCCTGCTGGAGGAATGTTACTATTTTACATAGAGGCTTCCGGCAGCGCAGCCTGCGTTCTTCTGGCTGGGGATCTTCTCTGGCCTCGAGAGTGCACGTGATCAGGCCATGTGATGTGTGGCCAGCAGCAGCACCAGCACAATAGCTCAGATCGCTTGTCCTCAGCTGTTGTCACTCTGAGGGTATATCCTGCGCAGGATCCCAGAGTCACAGCGGGACAGCTCCAGTGGCCAGCAAGTGTATTTCTTGCTGCCTGTTCTCCCCTGCTGTATTTATTTTTATTTTTATTTTATTTTTTTTGAGGTGGAGTTTCGCTTTGTCGCCCAGGCTGGGGTGCAGTGGCATGATCTTGGTTCACTACAACCTCCACCTCCCAGGTTCAAGTGATTCTCCTGCCTCAGCCTCCCAAGTAGCTGGGATTACAGGGGCATGCCAGCATGCCCAGCTAATTTTTGTATTTTAGTGGAGATGGGGTTTCACTAAGTTGGTGAAATCCTGGTCTTGAAATCCTGACCTCAAGTGATCCATCCACCTTGGCCTCCCAGAGTGCTGGGATTACAGGCGTGGGTGTTCTCACTGTTTGCTTCTCTGTTTGCCTACTGTTGCATCCATGGGACACTGGCACTTGAACCATGTCTCAAAGTCAACCTTTGGGGGACTCCAAAGACACTGTTGGAGCAGATGCCACAATGCTAAGGCTGGGTTCTTAAGGCCATCCTCATCCTCCCAGAGTGTTCACTGTGCCAGGCCGTGCCTTCTGAGAGTTCACAGCCCAGAGCAGGTGGCAAAGCTTCCAGCAGACCATGCCTGCTGTTAAGAGCTCTGATGTGTACGGTTATAAGGCCAGGCCCCCTGGGAGAGCAGCAATCACGGGCTGGGAGGAGATGGAGCTTTGGGGAATTTAAATAAGGGATGGGACTGGCTGGGAGCTGCAGTCGTTGACTTCAGGGGGACCTGATGATTCTTCCCTGGGGGTCACAAGCCACCAAGAGTGACCAGTCATCTTTAAATTCACCACATCTGTAATCTTCCTTTCCACAGGGTGCTCCTGGCCTCAGAGGCCCCCCTGGGAAAGATGGGGAGCGTGGTGAGAAGGTAAGACTAATGTGATCTCTCAGCACACAAGCGAATATCCTCAACTTGTTACAGGCACTGAAGGAGCAGCTCACTCTGCAATCAGAAGAGGTTTACTAAGTAGGAGGGAGAGGAAGACCGTGCCATCCCATTGGCTCATTTATTTCTCACAACAGACCTGAGAATCAGACGAGTGCCCATTCGACAGATGTGGAGACTGACGCTCTGAGAAGTTAATTAGTTTGCCCTGTGTCTCATAGCAAATGAGCTACAGGGGTAGGTCTGTGTGACTCCAAATCCTGTTCTCTCTCAACTCCGTGTACTAACTTATCCTTTCTACATCTATGCTCACACATGTAAACCTTCCCAAGCTATGAGATTTTTTTTTTTTTTTCTTGAGACAGGGTCTCACTCTGCCACTGAGGCTGGAGTGCAATGATGTGATTTCCACTCACTACAACCTCTGCCTCTGGGGTTCAAGCAATTCTCATGCCTCAGTCTTCTGAGCAGCTGGGATTACAGGTGTACACCACCATGCCTGGCTAGTTTTTGAATTTTTTGTAGAGACGGGGTTTCACTATGTTGCCCAGGCTGGTCTCAAACTCCTGGACTCAAGTGATCCACCAGCCTTGGCCTCCCAAAGTGCCAGGGTTACAGGTGTGAGCCATCGAACCCAGCCTGAGATTTTAATTATTGAGAAGAGAGACACATGTTCCCACCCCAATTAAAAACACAAAAACAAAAACAAAAAAAAACCCAGAGGCTGAGGAGGAGAATCTATACCCTTTTAAGTTCCATTTTGCATTTCTCTGACGTAGCACCTTAGGAAATGACTCTGAGGTTAATTGGTGACGCTGAGCCAGTGCTCAGGAAATCAGACGCACTCATTTGAATGATTCGGGGCTTTGGACCTGAGTCAAATGCCAGCTCTCTTGCCCTAGTTACATTGATATAAGCTAGGGTGACAAAAGTGATTCTCAGTGGGGAGTTTTTACCCAGGGAGATATTTTTTGTTGTCACCACTAAGGGGAGTAACTGCTCCTGGCATTAGTGGGTTGACACCAGAAAGCCTGCTAAAAACCTCACAGCACATAAGACATTCCCCTAATAAGAACGATCCTCCCTGAAGGTCAATAGTGCCAAGGTTGAGAAACCCTGATCTAAATAAAGGGCACCCTCTTTGCACCTGCATTTTCTCATCTGTAAAATGAGGATGATGCCACATTGATCACAGGTTGTAAGGATTAGCTGAGGAATTGGGGATCCATGTGCAAAGGGCTCAGCAGATAACAGGTGACAAGGGTATCATGTGGTTGTGTCCTGCCTTCCCTGCGTGAGCAGATCACGCTTATATTCATGGACAGGAAGTGACAACATTGGGGCATGGATTGTCCACAGAGGTCCCTCCTAGCACACACGTGGCCAAACTTCTTAACATGAATTATTTCAAGTTCAAGTTCACTCTACTTGGTACCTTTTAAAGAATCACTTCAGTTTTTATGTTTTTGCATAATTTAACAAGAGGAGATGTCACTTGCCTTTTGGCAGGAAGGTTCAATTTTAAGCTACATGTCTCCCAGAAAAAAGAGCTTAGTGCAGAGAAAAATGATCGACACATCTATGAAAAATATCTTGAGTTTTTGGAGTGTTGATCATAGGCTTAATAATAACCCTGTGGGCCACGTGTCGTGGTCACGCCTGTAATCCCAGCACTAAGAGGCCAAGGTGGACAGGTCACTTGAGGTCAGGAGTTCATGACCAGCCTGGCCAACATGGTGAAACCCCATCTCTACTAAAAATACAAAAATTAGTTGGGTATGGTGGCACATGCCTGTAATCCCAGCTACTTGGGAAGCTGAGGCACGAGAATCGCTTGAACCCGGGAGGCGGAGGTTGCCTTGAGCTGAGATCACACCACTGCACTCCAGTCTGGGTGACAGAGTGAGACTCCATCTCAAATAATGATAATAATAATAATAATAAATAACAATAATCCTTATGTAATACAGATGCAAACATTAATTTTTTGAAAAAAAAATACCATTTCAGACTGCCTAGATTAAGCAAAGGAAAAACACCTGGATTCATCTGGTATTCCTTAATTATACCATGTCTGAAGGATGGCACATTGTAAGTAGGACATTGGTAATCTGGAAGGGAATGTCCAACATGTTAGGCATCTTAGGGGGACTAACAGGTGCATGTTCAGAAACCAGAAATCAGTGGGCTATTGCCATATTGAGCCTCTAGAGGGAGCCAAATGCCTTTCCTTGGCTGAGCAGAAGCCCAGGCTGAGGGCCGGGTCTGGGACTTAACTTGGAAAGGAACCTCCAGGGCTCTTCAAAGTGGAAAAAATCCCGGACATCGCAGCATGCTTTTTCCCTCTCACACCATGTGCAGGGGCTGTCCTTGGACTAGGGGAAGCTGATCCTGCTGCAGGCTTGGAGAGAGGCCCTCTCCATCCTTGCTTTGCCCATCCTTGGCTCATCTTACCTTACTTACCCCTGCTCCATCTGAGAATGTCTGGAAACACTGCGATTGCAGCTTCCGCCCAGGGCAACCCCGTCTGGGGAAAGGAATCCATCTGGTTCACGGGGCTCAACCCAGTGTTCCACAGCCAGGGCCGCCACAAGGGCTGCTCAGATCTCTGTGGTCAGAGAAGATGAGCACTGGCCTGGAGCAAGCTCAAAGCCCAGGTCCCCAAACAGACCCCAGTGCCCATGCTAGCACTCTCATGCTCTCTCTTCCTTGCTCTCTCCATTGTAGCTTTAAGGTCTATTCTTATAGTTGAAAACCTAACTGTAAGAGGGATTGGATTGTGTCTGCGGGGTTCAGGGAACAGACTGAGTGTCCTGTGTTGGGAAGATTTCAGAGAAGGCTGAGTGTAAAGAAATGTTACATAACAGAGCTGCCTGACAAAGGAATGCGCAGTGTGGAGCGGTAGTGAGGTCTCCGCTCTCAGAGGAGTTCAAGCATAAATGAGGGCCGATCTGTAAGGGATGCACCGGAAGTAGATTTGCCCGCACTGGGTGGGAGGTCCTCATTAACGTCCTTTCATTTTCCATGCTTTTTATTGAATTGATTGACTAAGGCCGCAGTAACAAAGTATCATGAACTGGGTGGCCTAAACAGCCAAAATGTACTTTCTCCCAGTTTTGGAGGCAGGAAGTCCTCAGTCAAGGTGTGGGCAAGCTAGCTCCTTCTGAGGGTTGTGAAGGAAACATCTGTTCCAGGCCTCTGTCCTTGGCTCCCTGGTGGCGTCTCGTCCCTGTGTATTTGTGTTGTCTTGCCTCTATGCATATGTGACCAAATGCCTCCTTCTTTAAAGGACACTACTCAGATTGGATTAGGCCCATTGGAGGGTCACACTCCGGTATGACCTCATCCTAACTTTAATTACATCTGTGCATTGAAGTAGTAGGTGTTAGGACTTCAAGACACGAATTTTGGGGGACACGATATAACCTATAACACACATTACATAGTCCATCTTTCTGTGTCCCAGAAAGCATGGGCCTTCTAAAATCATAAGGGCAGTCCCAGAAAACCTACAAACCTACTCAGGCTGCTCCCCCATGGAAAAGCTTCGTGCTGAGTGTAATTGACCCTGGGAAATGTCTACTTTTCTTTCCAGGGCCCAGCAGGGGAAGAAGGCAGCCCAGGGCCAGTTGGTCCCACGGGAGATCCTGGTGTTCCTGGGCTCCCTGGGCCACCCGGAAAAGGGAAGGATGGAGAGCCAGTAAGTGGAAGGTTGGGAGTCCCTATGCCTGTAGAAACCAGGTGAAAATTAGAGAAGGAAAAGGAAAAATATCTAACTGCCAAACTTTGCAGAAATTGAACCGTGTCCAATGAAATGGGTCTGGTTGGGAAAGGGGTGGTGTGTGGGTCCAACAATCCGCTCTAATGTGGTTCAGGCTAGGGCAGCACATCCTCATGGACCACTGGCCAAATGCCAGCCTGGGCCAGTGCTGGGGACACAGAGATGGATGAGACAGTCTGCACCCTGGAGATGCTCCCATCTCATGGAGAGACAGTCAGGTAAACACATGCCCACAGCCCAGGACAAGTGTGATATGCATAGAGAAGGACTTCTGGTCTACTCTGGTGCTTTCAGCCAAGACTTCCTAGAATCATGGTTTTCATTGTGGCTGTGAGTGCCAAAGGCCTTCAGCCTGAAGTGAAGGTTTCAAAGCCTACTTTGGAACGAGGCCTTGCCCCTTACTTGCTTCAAGTCTATACAAAAAGGCACTTCAATGGGAAAGCAAACAGAGAGGCTAAGAGATTTCCTGAAGGCCACACAGAGGCAGTGGGAGGCAGAGTCAGAATTCATATCCAGGGCCTTGGGGCTCTAAACTGGATTCTGTTTCTTTTGTGAAAGTCAGGTCCTAGTGAGAGTCTCACCCATCTCTGGGTCCCCAGCAGAGGATGCAGTCAGCCTGGCACGGGGTGGATGGGTCAGTGTTCACTCTCAGCTCCATGATTGTCCTGGTATTATGTATTTCCCCAGGGACTCCGTGGATCACCTGGACTCCCTGGACCCCTAGGAACCAAGGTGAGTGCTTGTCCAAGAAAACTGTGGGTGCCATGAGTTGCCCTTAGAAAGAGAACATGGAAAAATTGATTATAAGCATCTCCGGTCACTTCAGTCCACTTCCATGTTTCTCAGCTCATTGCATTCCATTTGACTAAAAGGTCTAGGATGGTTTCTTTTTTTACTTTTTTAATTTTTAATTTTTAATTTTTTACAAAGTCTCACTCTGTTACCCAAGCTTGAGTGCAGTGGTGTGATCTTAGCTCACTGCAACCTCCACCTCCCGGGTTCAAGTGATTCTCCTGCCTCAGCCTCCCGAGTAGCTGGGACTACAGGCACGCACTACCATACCCGGCTAATTTTGTTTTGTATATTTTTAGTAAAGATGGAGTTTTACTATGTTGGCCAGGCTGTTCTTGAACTCCTGACCTTGTGATACCTGCCTCGGACTCCCAAAGTGCTGGGATTACAGGCTTGCCCAGTGAGAGAGGATAGAACCAGTGCACCTGGCTGGTTCTCTCACTCTTAACTGTTATATTGAAGTAGTTGCCGTATAATCAGTACTTAATAAATACTTACCATTAATTGAAATGGCAGGAGACACTGACTTTCGATCGGCAGAGCCGTAGGTCTAAGCGGTTCTTGAATTATGAGTCTCATTGTAGTACCAGATGATTCCAAAATTTCAGAGGCTTAACACAGTAAAAGTTCATACCTCATGGACACTAGGTCTATGGGAGTCTTGCTGCGGGAAGTTCTGACCCGCATAGCCATTCAGTGGTCACATTCGAATCCCGTGACTCTTCCATCCTCTAAAGTTTCAGAAACTTCTACTGAATTCTTGGGGTGCAACAATAAGTAAGGGAAAAGAGAGTGGGGAACCCTGTGGGAAGATTTTATGAGCCAGGCCTGGAGATTTCTAATTCATTTCTATCAACACCCAATGACAGTCACACAGGGGAGACTGGGGCATATTGTCTGCCGAGGCACACAGGAGGAAAAGAGAAATGCTTGCTAAATACCAACCAGTCCCTTCCTCAATTTGGTTGCACCCACAATTTAGAAAATATGATTTTTTTTCATGGGGAAGTGTTCTTATGAGAAATTTCCTGAGTGGACAGGGAAGTTTCCTAAAATACCTTCTACCTTGAATCATTCATTCATTTACGCATCAATTACCAATCAATTACAAATGCATTCATTACTTTATTCACTGCATGTCTATTGAATTTCTTACCACATGTGTCAGATTTTAAGGTGGGTTATGGGATGACAGCAGTGCATGTCATGTGTTTCAGGACCTCCAGGGGCTCACGGTTCAGCCGGGAAAACAGATATGTGAACAGACAAAAAGTAGACGAGTGCTAGGAGAGAGGGTAGCTCAGGGCACATGTGGGCTCCGAGGGGGCTCGCTAACCCAGCCTGGTTTCATTATCCTGACTTCTTGAAGGAGGAGATGTTTGTCCTGGTTTTAAAGTGCATGTTGGGCCAGGTGCGGTGCCTTACACCTGTAATCCCAGCACTTTGGGAGGCTGAGGTGGGTGGATCACAAGGTTAGGAGTTCAAGACCAGCCTGGCCAAGATGGTGAAACCCTGTCTCTACTAAAGATACAACCAATTAGCTGAGCGTGGTGGTACGTGCCTGTAATCCCAGCTACTTGGGAGGCTGAGGCAGGAGAATTGCTTGAACTCAGGAGATGGAGGTTTCAGTGAGCCAAGATCATGCCATTGCATTCCAGCATAGGCGACAGGGTGAGACTCCATTTCAAAAATAGATAAATAAATAAAAATAAAATAAAGTGCATTAGCCGTTAGCAGGGGAAGAAGTTGAAGGAGGAGTCATTGGCAGGGGAATTAACAGGAAAAAAGACACTGAGGCATGAGGCAGAATGTGTTCAGAGAAGACCATGAGCTCTAAGTATGCCCATATCCAGTGAAAATTATTTGACTAACTCAGATGCATCAACTTTAAAAAATGTGGGTGAAACAGTCAATGACTGACTTGAGAATATGTACATTTTGGGCTTTCATTTGATGCGCATATTCAAAATATTAATAAAAGTGTTATTGTGAAATTATATTACTTATTTTGTACTTGCATATGTCTATGAAAACAATTTTTTAAAGTTCCTAGATGCCTTCAGTGTCTTCTGTCATCATCCCTTGAGCCACCGTCTAAGTCAGCTGGCACTTCTCCAAAGCTTATTACCATGCATTCCACCTGAGTCTTTAAAGATTCAACACTTCTGGAATGCATACATGCTGCTCTTACTGAAAGTTTTATTCTGAGCCCCAGAAACCATTCTCCAAACAGTAGGAGACCTTTTTTCCCCCTTTTTATTTCTTTCTATGCTTGCACCTTTGGGATCTCAACAACATAAACACAGAGTGTATTGCTTCTAAAATTGTATGTGAGAGGCTTGCTTACAATAACGTGCAAGATATGAAAATTTGAGGCTCCGGGAATAATTACTGTTATCTATATTACATTTCATTGCTTCATGGTTTCCCCTTATTCAAGCAGGTGAGGTGCCCTCTGTAAGCATCCCAAGCTTACACTAATTTGGTCAATGTAGACCCATGTGCTTTTTCCTAATAGTGATATTCACAATCAAAATATTTTTCAAAAGGGAAAATGTTTTTGTGTGTTATGAGTAAATACGTAACCACTCCTCATTTTCTGAGGAATAAAATTGGGACTAACTTTGCCTGACTGTGGGAACATATAAAATAGTTCCATATGCCTGGAACAGTGGGTATATATGGAGAGGGGCAGATTAAGGAATTAGGACCTAGATTCTGGAGGATTTTGTGCATTAACCACCAATCTGAAGATATGTGGCAGGCTCCTCCGTGATGTGGTGCACACAGTCCAGTCCGATCTGCAGTGCTCAGGCACTCCACTTCTTTCCCCTTAGAGGAGGAGGACCTCAGGGACCCTCCGGGCCTAGAGGGCATTAGGATCTAGAGGGCATTGATAGCCTCTTGGAAGATAGGAAGGTGAGGGCACCAGAAATGGTGGAGCAGCAAAGTGGCTTCAAATGCTCCTTCTTTATGATCATTGATCTAACAGTAGGAGACCTTTTCCCCCTTTATCCTGTTTATTCTGTAGCTGTATCTTTGGGATCTTAGTGATCCATTGATGGGTAGACTCAGAGTGTATTACTACCTAACTCTCAGGCAGAGTCTGGGGGAAAAATAAAAGATGTCATACCAGCATACATACATACAGTTGCCTAGCGTGGTGTATGGTCACAGTTGGGTGCTCAGTGAATATTCATGATCCTTATTATTGGATCCCCCTGTGGGGTCTGCTTTAGACCTTATTATTCAGTATTATGATTATGCTTGAATCCTTATTATTAGATCACTCTGTGGGGTTGCAGCAAGAAGGCAGGGGTCTATCTCTGCAGGCACGCAGTTGTTGCAGGAAGCCTGGGGGAAGTGGGGGAGGCAGCTTGAAAGAGCAGAAGCAGGCTGAGACCCCCCCAGGGGAGGAGTGCAGACACTCCTGACATGGGTCTAGTTGACCAATTGGTTTTAACTCCATGAGTCTCAGGGCAAGTCATACTGCCCCTTTGGCCAAATGTTTCCTCCTATTTACTTTTATTTTTATTTTTGAGACGGAGTCTTACTCTGTTGCCCAGGCTGGAGTGCAGTGGCGCCATCTCGGCTCCCTGCAAGCTCCGCCTCCCAGGTTCACGCCATTCTCCTGCCTCAGCCTCCCCAGTAGCTGGGACTACAGGTGCCCGCCACCACGCCCGGCTAATTTTTTTTTGTGTGTGTGTTTTTAGTAGAGACGGGGTTTCGCCATGTTTGCCAGATGGTCTCGATCTCCTGACCTCGTGATCCGCCCGTCTCGGCCTCCCAAAGTGCTGGGATTATAGGCGTGAGCCACCACGCCCAGCCATTTCCTCCTATTTAAAATGTGAGATGTCTAAACACATGACCCATTCCAGTGTTGATACTGTGTAAATGTGTAAGTCAGAATGTGGCTTAGAAAGCTTTCCATAGTCGGCCGGGCGCGGTGGCTCAAGCCTGTAATCCCAGCACTTTGGGAGGCCGAGACGGGCGGATCACGAGGTCAGGAGATCGAGACCATCCTGGCGAACACGGTGAAACCCCGTCTCTACTAAAAAATACAAAAAAAAAACTAGCCGGGTGAGGTGGCGGGCGCCTGTAATCCCAGCCACTTGGGAGGCTGAGGCAGGAGAATGGCGTGAACCCGGGAGGCGGAGCTTGCAGTGAGCTGAGATCCAGCCACTGCAATCCAGCCCGGGCGAGAGAGCGAGACTCTGTCTCAAAAAAAAAAAAAAAAAAAAGAAAGCTTTCCATAGTCAATTGGCATTGGGAAGACAAATTGGAATTTGAGGTCATCTTTAGTTGTAGAATGGGTTGCTCAGCCAGAGGCAGAAGGTAAGAAGTAGGGGAAGCCAGGGAGAGGTGGAGAGAGAGATCCCAGAGAGGGTGACTTGCGCAATTGGTACTGTCCCAGGTGCTGATTGAAATTAAGGAAATTTCCTTAGGAAATCAAGGAAGGGAGTTATTTGAAGGTTTTCTTTGGCTGCCCCTTGGCCCCTCCCAGTTCCTTGTAACTGCAGGAAGACTCTTGAAGATGCCAGTATTTCTCTTGAGTGGCACTTGTTTCTAGCAGGATAAATAAGCTTTGGCTTCATGCAGAACTGGGTTAAAATCCCAGCTCAGCTGCCTGTAAGACAGATGACTTGAAGGCAGGTGGCTCAAGCAGCTCTGTCTCTCTTAGCCTCAGTTCCTTTTCTGTATGAAAAAATAAAGAATGTTTAACCCCTGCAGGGCTCCTCAGGAGATCCATGATCTTATGACACACAGATGTTGCTCAATAAATGTCATTCTCCGTCTACAACCCCCACACTTCCTTCCTCCCACATCTCTTCCTTGGACACTGTGCTGCAGATTCTAGCTCATGCGCTCTATTCATTCTTAACCATTAGCCTTCTGGCTTTTCCTATCAGAACATTAAGGTCTTTTTGCTCTTCTTGGGGCCATTTTCTAAAAGTTTCAGTTTATGAAATTGTAAGGTCATTTCTTTCGGGAATTTGTTAGCATCACAGTGGACCATAAACATACAAATGGAGCCAGACCTAGTGTAGCAGAAAGCAGTCAGTGACTCCACGCTTCCAGACTGGGCTGGGAGAGGCCTTTCTATCATGTCCCTTCCTCTGAAAAAGTTTATTTTGGTCAAAGGCAGAACCCAATGCCTGACACAGAATGACTGATGGAGGATTCTTTTGTTCCTGCATCCAAGAAATGATTATTAGCTGCCACCTGTGTCAGACCCTAATCTGGGCACTGTGGATACAGAGGTGCATAGATCCAGTACCTAACAGCGGGGCTGAATTATTTTAGGTGCTTGGCAAACATTTGCTGGATGAAGAAATGAATGAAGATTTTCTACTTTCAAGCTGCTTGAAGAAAAGTCAGAGGGTCAGACAGCTGTGCACTGGGAGGGCAACGTGTTAAGGTCAATGAAGATCTATGCAACCATTTGCAAAAAGACCGAAGGGCAAGACAGGCAGAGGCAGCTTTATAACAACAAAACAATGGGACTGAGTGTTAGTTGATGGGTAGGCTTTAGAAGCTTGGAACATGGATAGAAGAGGATCTCAGATAAGGGGAAAATAGCATGTATAAGAAACAGAAGAGCAAACAAATACCGCGGAAACATACAAACTCGGTTGCTGACATGACTTGGCTTGCAGTGGTCAGGGTTTGCAGACGTACACGGACCATGGCCTTGGGACAGGAAAGGGACACTTTCTGTTTCAAACTAGAACAGAAAATAAGAACAACAGGAAGATCTGCACTAAGGTTTTTAGAGCAAAACTGAAGGGCAAAAGGATATGGATTTATCTGACATTTCGATGTGTTTAGTTCACTTTCTATCTTCTACCTCTGTATATAAGGTAATAATAGAGGGAGGATTCTTTGAGCTCAGAAGTTCGAGACTAGCCTAGATAACATAACGGGGCCCTGTCCTTACAAAAAATTTCAAAAATTAGGCAGGTATGGTTGTTCACACCTGTAGTCCCAGCTATGAGAGAGACTGAGGCAGGAGGATTGCCTGAACTTGAGAGGTCGAAGCTGCAGTGAGCTATGATTGCACTACTGTACTCCAGCCTGGGTGACAGAACAAGACCCTGTCTCAAAAATAAATAATAAATAAGTGATAATAATGCAACCATAATATACAGTGTATTTCCCAAGCTTATATAGTTGTTTTTAAATGTCTTCATAAGATACATGGGGACTTGGTAGAACTTTTTTTTAATTGATGAGGACCCAGTGATGCAGAGAGGTTATGGGACTTACCCAAGGTCACAGGATGAGGTTGACTTGGCCCTGAGACTGTACCTAGGATCACCTCACTACCAGCTTGAAACCTTCCTACATGCCCCTCTCCACTGCTGCAATGAGCTGGTGACAGATAAATCATGGGTCATGATGGTCATTCTTAGTTCATGACACTTGTTTCCGTATTTGTTTTATTTTTATTTTACTCCCTCTATTCCCCAACCTCCCCGTAGAAACGAGTTAGATTTTCTAGAGATCCAAAGTATCTTGAACTCCCAAGAACCATTCATATTATATTATTCTAAAGAAACAGATTACACTAATTGAGAATATACAGAAAATTTGAGGGAACTCCTGGCAGAGATGAGGGCAAGGCAAGGGATGTTGCTGACTCCTAGGGACTCAGAAACAGCAGGTACTGTGACTCAGAGGCCCAGAGGGACCAGGGGAAGAAATGATGTCAAAGAGACCTAGTGAGAGATTTAGATCCTGGTTTGCATCTTTTGTGAGAATTTTGCAAGGTCTGTTCCTTCATATCCCCATGAACATTCCTTCTTTTCCGAACTTAGCACTGAGTATTGACAATAGGCAGGACTTATGACTTAGTAATCTTCTGGGCTTGGAATCTAGATTATGGTTTGCAGTGAATGAATGAGCATTAGTTGAATGAATATATAGCTTATATACTCATCCGGGCAATGGTTGTACTCTAGGAAAGGCAAATCATCTTAGAGCCATTAATGAGATATTTTATAATGCACAATAACCCAAACCTTAATAAAGCAACATACTACCTAGCAATATCGAGTTCTGTCTTAATTAACTGCAACATTATCTCATCGGCTCTTCATAACAAGCTTCTGAGGCTGTTTCTGTTTGTCATACGAGTTAACTCATTCCAGAGATATTAAGTGACTTGAGTAAGATCACCTGCCATCTTGGTCTCAGGCTTGACTGTGGTTCAGCTGGCTGAATAAGCTCAGGATCACAGCCTCCTAAACAAAACTATTGGGGCCATGTGTGTTTTGGGCCAAATTTAATTTCGATTTTGGAAAGGTAGTAATATTCAAAATATACACATAACGACATTTATGGTAGTATCTGGGGCAACACCCCAATCAAGCTCATTCAACCTTAGGCGACAAAAATATGTAAATGTTCACACAAAATGGAATAACCAAAGACTGCAAATAGTGTGTGTCAGCACAAGTCAGGTTTTGCTGCCAACTGAGTTGAGGTAAACACTTGCTTTTAAGGGCTGAGGATTTTGAAATTATTATGAATAAGGCATGGCTCTGCCTTGGCTTTGTTCTCCAGGAAATGGCAAACAAAATTTCTTCCCCTTTTCAATTTCTTCCTCCTTTTTCCTTTTCCATGAAAGTCCAGCATGGCAGTAGAATGAGAACAGAAGCAAGCACGACTCCTAGCTCATGTTGAGTGCTGTGCTGGGCTCTGTGCCAAGCACTCTCTCTGCATAGTCTCATTGAATGAGCACAATATCTGCAGACCTGGCAGCTCCTGTCCTGTTCCCCTTGTAGGTGACGAAACTAAAGCATAGGAACTCATCACTTTCCTAAGTTAACAGTTGATAGGTGTTGAAACCAGAACTTAAATCCAGGCCTCTGACACCCAAGTCCACACTGTTAACTATGCTTGAAGGCAAAGGTCTTATCTCAGTCCCCTTTAGGCTCCTCACTCCCACATCCGGAAGGATGATGTGGAAAATGTAGGTACTTGGTAAATTATTGGTGAATTGATAAATTAATTTATGGGTGATTTGGGATCTAAATTGAAATGTGGGTGCATGTGCAAATCTGGGGTATAGTTAGGATGAGGGTTTGATGTGGTTTTAAGAAAGCATGGTAGATTTGGACAATGCTTACATGGGGAGGGCCATATTGTTATAATTTGGAACCGTGGTCAAGGTTGGTCCAGGAATGGTCATCCTTGAAAGGTATATAATCTGAGTTGGGGGATGTGGTCCCTGAATATTGGGCTGAGTGGGATGATGGGCTGCTTGGGTAGACTATAGCGTGGCTCACGGAGGCCAGGTGGCAGGAGAAGCCTGCAGTCAGGATTCTAGAGGAAGCATGATTCATTTTGTACCCTAGCCCTCTCCTTCCTGGCACTGACCGCTTGATCTTATTTTTCTCTCTTTCTAGGGGGATCGAGGAGCTCCTGGGATCCCTGGTTCTCCTGGCAGCCGTGGTGACCCAGGCGTTGGGGTTGCTGGCCCTCCTGTAAGTCCTTATTTATCCAGCTCTTACTTGCTTTCAGGACATACAGCCATTTCCTGTTGGACCTGCCTGCAGAAACACTCTTTTTTTTTTTTTTTTTTTTTGAGATGGAGTCTCACACTGTCACCCAGGCTGGACTGCAGTGGTGTGATCTTGGCTCACTGCAACCTCTGTCTCCCAGATTCAAGTGATTCTCCTGCCTCAGCCTCCTGAGTAGCTGAGATTACAGGTGCCTGCCACCACACCTGGCTAATTTTTTGTATTTTTAGTAGAGACGGAGTTTCACTATGTTGGCCAGGCTGGTCTTGAACTCCTGACCTTGTGATCCACCCACCTTGGCCTCCTAAAGTGCTGGGATTACAGATGTGAGCCTCCACTAGTTTTAATGAATAATTCGTGTCAGTCTACTAGGTGTTAGTTTACAAACTCACTAGGGGCAGTAGCTTTAAGAATTGCTAAAACTTTGCGTTATAGGGATCTTAAGAATCAATGAAGTGTGTCCCCATTCAGGTTGAGGATTGCTATCAATATCTTTGGCCTCCACCTGAATGCCTTTAGAAACAGAAGGCATGCTTCTTTCAAAGCCAGTGCATCTGGCTCTGCAGTTTAAAAATCTATTTCCATAGATAATGGAAATTCAGTAGAATTTTTTTTTCATTGAGAATAAAATTATGGTATCCTGTAGTTTCCACCCATTGCTTTTAATTCTCCCTTTTGTACCACAAAGAACACATATTTTCTTTCCTCCTTTACTGAGTGATAGTTTTTGGGACATAAGACCAGTTTACAACCTTGAAGCCTTTTCTTCTGTTTAGTCCCTTCTTTGATAGACATCATACCCTCTTCATGCACCTTAAAAGTGCATTTACTTTGTCCTTAAAAGCCCTGTCTTGCTATTGTTTAAAAGAAGCTCAAATACTCAATCCTTTTCAAATGCCATTGCTAAACCATGGAATACCTAAACTATCCATGTATTATCGTCGTTGTTACTATTATTTTAACCCAAAGGCACAATCTAACTTTATCTTTATTAAATGCAACTTGAATGTAAACTGGAGTAATACATGGTCTAGTTTCTGTCTGGTCTTGCATTCAATAATGAAGGCCATGACCAAGAGTGATTAAGAGTAATATCTTTTTTCATGCATGACTCTCAAAGAATGAGAAGGAAAATCCAATTTATTACCCAAAATATTACTTGTGAAATAAAATCCCCCTTTCCTTTTCTTCTGTGGTTCTCTTACATCCAGAGTAGTTCTTGGGCCTCTCACTCTCCCCCTGAAATTCTCCTCTGTCCTCCCATTTTCAAGCAGGCCTCCTGGCTTCCACACCAGAAATCACCCCCTCACTGTTATTTCTACTCACTCACAATGAGGGATCGTTTCGTGGTGGCAGGAAGACCAGGTAGCTCTGTGTCTTCTTAGATCTTCCTGAAAACCATGGAAGGAGGCGTGTGGAGTGCCCTTGGGAATGTCTAGTTTGGTTAAACTGTTTTCCTTAAAATACATTCTCAGCTAAAACTGCCCACTTCATTACATTCATTTTACCTTTCTTCTTTGGCTATTTTTGTTCAGTCTTTTTGTAACTGGAAGGAACACTGTAACAAAAAGTGCAGTGAGAGAACACAATAGTTTATGCCTTCTTCTTTCTGAAATTCTCCTTTAATAGGGCCCCTTCTGCTGGAGTTAGGATGCTGCTTCATGTAGCAATTGCCACTTACAATAGAGAATGGATTGTAAGTGAAACTACAGACCCATAACCGGAATGAGGCACCCCCATCACTTACCAGGGTTCTACATGACCCTGTCTACTCCTTGCAGATTCACCATATCGGCCCTTACAGAAAGCTGGCTGTGGAGGCAGACACAATTCACCCCACCTGCCACCGAAGAGCCAGCAAAAATCACCCATGAAATATGTTCCTGCCTAAGTGAATCCACCTGAAAAGTAATTGGCTGGCTCTAGTCAAGAGGCTGTAAATCAACTGTTTTTAGTGTCTTGGCTACCACTTGGACTTATTAAAAGCTTCCGTGGTGGATAAAACCTTATTGAATTTTCATAAATCCTATCTCTGGCCACAGCCCAGGCCACTACTGGCCTGGGAATCTGTATAGAGGGTGTGAAGATATGCTGAGCTAAGCAAAGGTGTGTGGAGGAGGTGAAGAAGGAGTCAGCGTGGGGGTGGGTACATGTTCAGTTCGTTGGGGATGCAGTTGCCTCTTTACAGGAACATTGCCGTTTGCTGGGAAGTCCTGTGTCGTATCTTGTTCTGGGCCTCAAAGCATCCACATCTGCCTCCTCACTTGGTACTGGGCAAGTTGTTTTATCCTTTGGTTAAGGCTGGGATCCCATGAAAGTAGCCCCTAAGAAGGGGATTCAAGAGCAAGGAGTTTGTTTGGGAGGTGATCTTAGAAATCACTACTTAGGAAGGAACAAAGTGAGACAGACAAAGCAAGCAAGCCAAGGGGAGGGTATGTTACTGAGCAGATGGCCACTGTGGATACCTGGGACTCACCTGTGCGACAGCTCCTGAGTGACTACATGGCATTGTTGCAGAGCTGTTCTGCAAAGGGAGCGAAAGAGCTGGGGCGTTTCTGTACCACCTACTGCCTGTATTTGGTTGGAGGCTGCTCCCTGGGGAGTTGACTCCCAGAAACTCTCAGCCTTCCCTGTCGTTGGGCCAAGCATTCACCTGTGGCTAAAGAAAGCCCTGGGCAGGTGCGTGCCCATGGAACATGGCAGGAGGGAACTGACATGTCCACTACATCACTGTTTTCCAGGTAAACAATGTGAGGTTCAGAAGGTGACGTGGTTTGGCCAATGCTACATAGCCAGCCCAGGGCAGGGCCAGGATACAGACCCGCTTCCCACAGCCTCTGAAATCAGTCCTTTTCCCCCTGCAGCACTTTGCTTTGTGGCTTCGGCAGGATGGGCAGGATTTATTCATTTCCATTAATCTTCTGTGAGGTCCCTCAAAGAAGGCACATTAAGGATAGATCTGGCTGGGGCCAGGCACGGTGGCTCATGCCTGTAATCCCAACACTTTGGGAGGCTGAGGCAGGCGGGTCACTTGAGGTCAGGAGTTTGAGACCAACCTGGCCAACATAGTGAAACCCTGTCTCTACTAAAAATACCAAAGTTAGCCAGGCATGGTGGCGCATGCCTGTAATCTCAGCTACTCAAGAGGCTGAGGGAGGAGAATTGCTTGAACGTGGGAGGTGGAGGTTGCGGTGAGCTGAGATCCGCCACTGTACTCCAGCCTGGGCAGCAGAGCCAGACTCTATCTAAAAAAAAAAAGAAGAATAAGTTACTCTTTGCTTCCTTCCTCCCGTAGTGTCATGCTCCCATGCCTTTGGCATCCAGGACAACACTGACTCCCTGGAAGGGAGCCAGGAGCTCTGTCTGCCAATCTCCGCACTGTCACCAGGCAGGGGGATGAATGATGAGGCTGTTGTTTGGGGGTTTTGGCTTGTTGCTTCAAGATATTAACAGACAAACAAACAAAAATCCCTTTAATCTTCAGGTTGCCTCTGATGTTCCCTCAGCAATGTTTAAGATGCTTACAAAATGAGCCTACTTAGGCCCTGGGACAGATTAAAGTCCAAGTTAGTTTGACTGAAGGAGCTGGGGTTTGTAAAGACAAGGTCCCATATGTAACCCAGGACTTGCTCCTTCCTACTCTGGCCCTCAGTTTCCTGATGGATCAGGTGCCAGCAATTTCTGCAGCAGCATCAAGGAAATTGGGAGGATTACAACATAACACTGGTGATAATACCAGCTTCCCTGCCTTTGCCCTGGTGATGTCACAGCAATTCTGTTTGCCTAATGTCTTTCTCAGACTTTGCAGCCTGCAATGACCTCCCTTTTTGAGCCTCTCACCGTTGCTCCCGGGAATTAGTTGTACTGATGCATTACATCAGTTGGTCCAGGCATTGAGGACGCACGTACAAAAGGGATGGAATCCCCAGGCTCCCTGCCCTCCAGTGGGCCTTCTAGCCTGAGAGTGACAGGAAGCACAGCCCCGTTATGTGCAATCAAATATCTCAACTGCCCTAACAGAAGGGTTTTTTTTTTTCATTCTTCCACTTTCGAAGGAATAATATATTAATAATAAAGATAACAGTGACTGAAATATTAGAGTAATAGCAATCACAGCCAACATAAACTGCCTACTTGCAGGGATAAGAGTGAGTAAAGGCCTCCATGTCTACCTCTCATTTATCTCACAGTCTCTCATTTGTTTCTCCCAGAAACTCTAGCAGGTGGATTCCACATTTCTTTTCATTTTACAAATGATGAAATAGAGATGTGGAGTCACCATTAGGACATGGTAGAGCTAGGACAGGAACCCCAGCATTCTGACTCCAAGAAAATGCCCTTAACCACTCTTCCAGCAGGGGTACCATACAGTTGAACCCCTGAATCATGTGGCAGTTGGGGTGCTGACCCTGCACAGTTGAAAATTTGAGTATAACTTTTGACTCTCCCTGTGTTTAACTAATAGCCTACTGTAGACTGGAAGCCTTACTGATAATTCAAAGAGTCAAGTAACACATGTTTTGCTTGTTATATGTATTATATGCTATATTCTTAAAGCAAGCTAGAGAAAAAAGTTATGAAAAAAATCATAAGGAAGAGAAAATACATTTATAGTACTGTACAGTATTTATCGATACTGTAAGTTTGTGTTGTTTGCTTGCAAGAACAGTCCACTGGAAAGGGCTGCAGCCGCAGCTGCAGACCTCAGTGTAAGGTACACATCAAGTCATTCAGCTTTTTTCTTTTTTTTCTTTTTTTGAGATGGAGTCTCGCTCTGTCGCCCAGGCAGGAGTGCAGTGGCACGATCTGGGCTCACTGCAAGCTCCACCTCCTGGGTTCACGCCATTCTCCTGCCTCAGCCTCCCGAGTAGCTGGGACTACAAGCGTCCGCCACCACGCCCGGCTAATTTTGATTTGGTATTTTTAGTAGAGACGGGGTTTCACCGTGTTAGCCAGGATGGTCTTGATCTCCTGACCTCGTGATCCACCCGCCTCAGCCTCCCAAAGTGCTGGGATTACAGGCGTGAGCCACCGCGCCCGGCTGCCGTTCAGCTCTTTCTTGTAATATCACGACTTTTCTCTGCTCCCTGGGAGAACTTCCAGCATCACTTGTGCTTCATATGGGTTTTCTGGTGTTATTCAGCGTTTACAGTATTGCAATAAGCATGACAGAAAACACACACACACACACACACACACACACCCCAGAACTGTGAGAGAACACTTTTTACTTTGGTAACGTGATTTACTGGAGAGAGAGACTGCTCACGCAGAGATGATTAGAATCACACAGCATTTAAGCAGATACTCACAACACGTGAGCTCACCACGATCGCAACAGGAGGTGGCTATAAAATTGTTATGGTACTACGGTCTGGCTACAGTTAATTTTATGCAGTTATGACTTAATGTTGCGTGTATGTTTCTTTACATTTCTCTCAACAGTCAGGGTGCCATGTATGGTCTGTGTTTGTGTGCACACATTTTTAACAAACTGTAGCTTTTTATTATAGATCTGTGTATATTTTATGATACTAAATGATACAACAGACTAGTATCTCTATATTTTCTGTGTTTGTGGTATACCTTACTTTTGCTTAATTTTTCAATATTTCTAGGCCACTGGGTCATTTGACAGTTTTTTTTAATTGTTGAAAATCTCCAAAGTATTTATTGAAAACAATCTGCATTTAAGTGGACCTGCACGTTCAATCCCATGTTGCTTAGGGGTCAACTGTAGTAATGAAAGTTCATGTTCACTTAAGTCTTCACACTCATCAGTGGCTTTTTTTTTTCTTTTTTTTTTTTGAGACAGGGTCTCACTCTGTCCCCCAAGCTGGAGTGCAGTGGTGTGATCATGGCTCACTGCAGCCTTAACCTCCTGGGCTCAAGTGATCCTCCCACCTCAGCCTCCTGAGTAGTTGGGACTACAGGTGCGAGCCACCACGCCTGGCTAAGTTTTGTATTTTTTGTAGAGATGAGGTTTTGACCTGTTGCCCAGACTGGTCTCAAACTCCTGAGTCCAAGCCATCCACCTGCCTTGGCATCCCAAAGTGTTGGAATTACAAGTGTGAGCCACCATGCCCAGCCTACCAGTGGCTTTTTATATGCATGATTGCTCCTGTACGATTGACTTCCGTGTCTAGCCCGTGTTTGTTTGTTTTTTATTTATTTAAACTCATGTCTTATCTGCCTGCTTTAGTCCAATTCCTTTGATCATAAGAACCAAAGTCACTCAGGCTGTCCCAAGAATTAGGCTGGCTAGATTCCTTTAGGTGTGAGTACCCCCATCTTGTCTGGATGCTACTTGGGAACACTGGGCATTTGTCCATGGTTACCCCAGGGTCCATCTCCCGGCCTTGCCCCCATGGCCGATGCTCAAGGAATGTACAGCACTTGATTCACTGAGATCCATTCTCACCCTGCCCAGTGCACAGAGCTGCGTCCTGTGGGCAGTGAAGGAGGAGGCTGAGGAAGGTGTAAAGCCACACACCACCTCCCAGACTCCAGGGCTCCTGTATTGCTTTGTGTATAACCAGGAGCTGAGCCGCCCACAGTTTTTATATTGAAGTCTCAAGATGGCCAGGCGCAGTGGCTCACACCTGTAATCGCAGCACTTTGGGAGGCTGAGGTGGGTGGATCACCTAAGGTCAGTAGTTCAAGACCAGCCTGGCTAACATGGTGAAACCCCATCTCTACTAAAAATATAAAAATTAGCTGGGTGTGGTGGTGGGCTCCTGTAATCCCAGCTACTAGGGAGGCTGAGACAGGAGAATCGCTTGAATCTGGGAGGTGGAGGTTGCAGTGAGCCAAGATTGTGCCACTGCACTCTAGCCTGGGTAACAGAGCAAGACTTCATCTCAAAAAAAACAAAACAAAACAAAAAAAAAGGTCTTAGGAATTTCTTCTGTTGATAGAGATAGAAAATAGTTAATAGTTTTAAATTAAGTTTCTACTGCCACTTCTGATTGGGAACTCTCCTTTCTAAATGAAACAAACCATTTTGTTGTTCTCAATAATAATTCCTAAGGCACACTTAACATGCTGGGCACTTGGCTTGACATGCCACTGCCTTCTCTAGTCTTCCTAGTGGTCCAGTAAGGTATTACTATTATCATCTCCAGGTTTCAGATGAGGAGACTCAGGCTCAGAGAGGTTTAGGCAGTTGGCCTTGGTCACTCTGCTAGTGAGAGACAAAGCAGGCATTTGAACCTGCGTTGATCTTGCCCTGAAGTCTGCACTCATTGTTTCTAAGCTAGAAGACAGCCTCTGCTGTCCCTGTGGCTCCAGGAGCCTTCTTCATGACATGGTGGGAGGAGCAGGGGTGTCCTGGACTGTTTCTGGTTCTGCACAGTTAAAGCCAGCACAAGAAAGGCTTCTTGGTACCAGACTTGGGAAAGGCCAGATACTGCCCTGACCGGCCTCCAGGACCCTCATCTCTGCTTCCTTAGCAGACCCCACGGCCATGGCCGAGCCCTCTCCGGAACTCCCTCCTCTCCATTTCCACACTTCCCGCTCAGCTTCACTCAGCCCCTGCATCGCTCGTGGGTTTTCCCGCTGGTCTCCCCAGCCACCTGGCCTCTGGGCCTCTGGTCTGTTCCCTCTGACCTCTTCTCCACTCCGCAGCCACAGCTGTCCTCCTAAAGCCTGGATCTGGGCCCACCTCTTGCCTGGTGGGTAGCTTCAGAGGCCTCTCCAGCAAGGTGCTCGGGCCCTTCTCCTTCAGACCACAGCTTCCCCGGGACATTCCTGGAGGCACCCCTGCTGCTCTCTGAGCACAGAGTCTGACTTCTCCTCTTGGCCTAGTGCTCTCCTCTGCCAGGGATACCTCTGCCTCATCCTCTTCTCTACCTGTGAAGCCCCCACCCCACTAAACCTCTTTTCTCCTGTCCGCCTCTGGGTGAAGATTCCGCAAACTCTCTCAGGCTGATGCCAGTAGCTCTGGGCATCCCGTAACCCTGACTCACTGAGCCTGATCAATCATTACAACAGAGATTTCCCTCTCACCTGGAGCGCTTTGCATAGGCGGGCTCCATGCTCTGCAGCCACTCGGCCACCCACCCCAGCATGCAGCAGTAGGCCTGCGCACACGTGAGGCACTCGGATCAAAGATTACAGAGAATAAAAGTTCACTTTATTTTCAGATCTGTGCCTTTGGTAGGAGGAACAAAAAGATGATCAATTCTTAGAGAAAGGAAGCTGGTTTTTAGAACAGCCTGATAGCAGAGAAAGAAGAGAATGCGTTTCACATATCTAAAGCCATATGGGACTTTCAGTTTTGTAAAACTACGATAATTGTCAGAGAACACCAATAGCATGACTGTGCATGTGCATCAGATGTAAGTGTATTCATATGTGTGGTATATATGTGTATGTGTGTGTGTCTCTGTATGTATATCTATCAGTTTTTATTATGGAGAAATTCAAATATACTAACAGTAGGTAGAATAGTAAAATAAACACCCATATAGCCACAACTAGTGCCAGGATGCCACAGCCAGTGACCATGGTTTTCCTCTTATCCACTACTTTCCATTATTTTGAAGCAAATTCCAGACACATTTTGTCTGTAGATATTTCAGTATATGTTTCTAAAAGATAAGAATTTTAAAAAACAGAACCACAATTTTATAATATACCCCTTAAAAATCCATAACACCATCAAATATCTAGTCAGTGTTCAAATTTCTAATTATTTCATACATGTCACACTTCTGTGTTTTTTGTTTGTTTCTTTAAGATCCAAATAAACATATAGCAATTGGTTGGATGTTTCCATTTTTTTTTTTTTTTTAGTCTCATAGAATTTCCTACCATCTGGAATTTGTTAATGTAATAGCTCAATGTGTTCCTCTGTCCTTATGGTTCAAGTAAGTTGGTACTCAGACCTAGAGGCTTGATCTGACTCTGGTTTGATGTTGTTGGCAAGACTTCACAGGTGGGGTGTTCATCCAGCAGGAGGCACATGATGTCTGGTGGAGCCTCTTTGTGATGCATTCACCCTGTGGTGTCTAATGCTCCCACCAATTAGTACATCAAGGGTTGCAAACTGGCGCTATTCTAGTTCTATTCATTCTTTCTTTATTAGCTGGAATAGTTCTATATAGAGAAATGTTCCCTAAAGCACCCTTTGGATACCCAGTGGTACAAGACATATGGAAGGCAGAATATAAATGCTTGAAGTCTTTCCCTTGTTTTCAAATAATGACTTGGTTCCCTAGCATCTTGCAAACAGGACCAATTAGATGCTTGTTTTTGTTGTTTATTCTAAGAATAATTTTGAACTCAGGGATATAAACACCTTAGATGTGTTTTAAATTATTGCAGCTAGTCTTCCTTTCGATGCTCAGTTTGTCTTGTCTTCTGCCAGTGGAGGTCTATTTAAGTTGATCCTGATTACCTTTGACACAAACTTAGCATCTTCGATGCTTTCCTTGCTCTAGGTTTGTTGTGTACATTTCTTGTCCAGGTCTCTGATCAGTCATTTCTTCAAGAAGTCGTAGTAGTTTCTCTTAATGGAAACTGGTATCGAAGGCCCAAATCTGGGCATTAGGGTAAAATGACTCTTGAACAAACACATCAGAGGCCGTAATTTCAGAGAAGAGGGTTGTAATTATTGAAAACATATTTGAGCTTCAGATATAGGAATGGCTTTAGAAAGTCTTTGTACAATCCCCTTCTTCAACACACCTTTATCGTTCTTAAAGTAAACTAACAGGATAGACATGGGAAAGGCTTTTATGGTTGGGCACTGCCTGCTTCACTACTTGTAGTATCTTCTTTTATTTCTGATAACACAAGGCAAGGTGATACTCTAGATTTGTATTACAGCTGAGAAAAGTGAAGGTCAGAGAAGCTGTCTAAGTAACTTTCTTAAGGTCAAACAGCTGATGATTGATAAGCTAAGATTTGAAATGAAGACCTTTAATTTAAAAGCACATCCTTCAATGTGGATTTTCTATTAAATGACATAAGAAGATAATTTGGAGCCTGGCATGGTAAACAAGTCAAATGCTTAAAGTGGATCCTGGGATTTAACTTGAAAACAAAGGGTGACTCTCAAATGGCATGACATTTCCCAGGCCAATAACAAACCATCCCTCACGCCCTTTCCTTAAGGAATACATACCCATCCTCCCTGGGAACTACCGTGAAAGGAACACAATTCGAATGCAGGTATGGTGGCCCACGTGCACCACTGACCTACACCGTGACAGAAGCGGTGAGGCAGAATGAAGGGAGCACTGGCTTCTGAGTCAAACAGACCAGAGGTGGAATGCCGAGTCCATCATTTTTTCTGCTTGTCCTTAGGAAAGCTATTTAATGAATTTTAGCTTTAGTTTCTCCATCTATAGCAATGAAATGTTGATAATACCCAGTTTGTAGGCCTCTGATTGGGGTGAAAGTGAGAGGATCTGTGTATGGAGCAGATAGGACCACTCCTGGCATATAGACCAATAGCTGGAAGTTCCCCTTGTGCAGCTGTGAGTTATTCATTCATCTCTGTTTCCCTAGCCAGACCTCTCTATGTGTGCGTATGACTCCTTCAGCCATTTCTGGAATGAGATAGAATTCTGAGAAGTGATGGGAGATTTCAAGAGAAAGAGAGAAGCAAATGTGCTGCATTCTGGTGATTTATCATTCATTTGGTCAAGAGGGAAAAATGAATAATTTCAGAAATTTACTGTGATCTGCCACTGTTCAGTCATGATCATTGTGTGTCTTAAGAATTTATATATATATATATATATATTTTAGTTTAGTTGCCACTCTGCATAGGTTCTTCAGGAAATGACATTTGCCATGATTCTTAAAGACAATTATTCTGGGAAATTCCTATTTTATATTAGTTTCAAATTAATCTGGTTATTACAATTTTTTTTTATTTTAATGACTCTACATTTCTATTTCTAAAAATGTACTCTGGCTCTTTTCATACCTGCCAGATCTTTCTGAATAATGCCATGTTATTTTCTCTGTGTTTTCTTTCTTTTTTTCCCCTGTATGTAATCATTTTAATAGACCTTTTTTATTGCCTGTATCTGACCACCCCATTCTCCAAACTTCATGGAAACTCGGTTCTACCACTCGTTATGTCCCTGTGGTGAACAGCTTTGTGATTTGAGATTGCAGTTTTGTGCCTTTGGGAATCTATCTGTGAAGATCCTTTCGCTGCTCTGTATGCTCCTAGGGGATTTTCTTTCTGGGTGCCCAGACGTTGACTTGTGTGCAGGCACATTGGCTTTGAGCTGAAGTTCTGCAGGACTTCTGACTTAGAGCTCCCAGATGCCTGTGAGGGCAGGGCCCTGAGGGTGAGTTCTCAGAGGAGGCTTCCGTCATCATGCACCTGCATCCCAGACAAAGATGGGAGAGCTTCCTTGACATCATTTTCTTCTCTACCCCTTCACTTTACTATCAGTCCCTTCACAGAAAAAGCCTGTGGACCCCTGCTATAACCTACTGAAGGATTTGCCTTTACTTACTGTTCTGAGTTTCAACTTCCTGATCAAAAGGGCCTCCAGCTCGTTTCCCATCCCCGCACAGCTCTCAGAGTCCTGCTCCCCTCCAGGGCAGGTCTGTGTAGATTTAGGGCACTGCTTCTCAGTTGTCTCTTTCTCTAGACCTCTGGAGATTTTCTCTACTTTCTCTAGTACCCAACTACACACTTAAAATGATGCTTATCCTATTTTATATTAGACTGCTCTGGGGCATATTTAATGGGTAGGCTTTTAGGTTACCCCTGCCACCATACTGCAGGAACCTTGGCATTGGTGTGAAATCATTTTGCTCTCTTGGGAATACTTAGGGACATTCTCGTGGGCTGTGCTACAGGGAGATACAGGGCACACGGGACTGAGGGCAGAATGTGAGACTAACCTCATCCTGGCCAGTGATTCCTGGCGTGTCTTGGGCACGTCTCTGTCTCTCCTCTGGACTTAGTTTGATTGTCAGTGAAAAGAAAGGATGATTGGCACTGATTCTCAAGTTCTCCTTGTGCTTTACATTTTTCATTTTGATCAAATGCTATTTGCTGTGCTGTAGTCTGCTATGTTCTTGCAATGCACACGGCGCTTGCTGAGTGTGGAGAGAGCATGGTAAGAATGCAGACTCGGCAGCCACCTCATGGGAGCATTCAGTCCATCCAGTGAAGCAGAATGGGCCAACAGGCAGTAACAATGCTGGACTTTCAGTCTTAGGCAGGGCGCGTGCAGGGGCGGAGGCTATCCAGTGAGCACCCTGGGAGAAGCCAGAGGAGGCTCTCCACAGGCAGGGATTTCTCAAAGGAGAACCAGAGAGTGACAAGAATGTTTCCAGGTAGAAAGGCAGGACAGAGTCTTTGTGGAAATGCACAAGCATAGCAAAGCCTCAGGGGCAAGGGACGGTCCCATTCGCTGCAAGACTTGGAACTGCATGTGAATGCCTTCCAGTCAATCAATGAACAGCATCTTAAGCATAATATCTAGAAGCCAAATTCTGTCTGAGCAAAGAACTGGGTACCGTGGAGGATGCCAGGCCCATGTCTGTGTGTCTGTATACGTGTGTGTGCGTGCATGTGTGTGGTGTGTGTGTGTGTGTGTGTATGTGTGTGTGTGTGTGTGTGTGCGTGCACGCCTTGTTGGAGAAGGGAGCACGACTACTGCAGCCTCAGCCACTAAGGCTATGGCTGGGGAATGTGGTCGTTATCATGCCCATCCTTTCCTGTGCAGAAAGAGCCAGTACATGTCCAAGGGGGTGCAATACAGGGAGGTCGGGGCTGCCGGGTTCAACCTCACACTAGAGCTACAAAGTAGAGTTAGGCTCAGGTGTCAGGAGCTATGCAGGGATGATGATAGGGTGACATCAGTTAAGAGGCAAGTGGAGGAGCTTCCAGAGAGATTTTCATGAGCAACATTTGTGGGTGGGTAGGTGGTAAGAGGGTATGGCAGTGTGGCTTCAAGGTAGGAGGAAGTTAGTAACTCCTTCCGGGACAACTGAGGACCTGTCTAAGGAATAAACACCATAGCTTGTTTACATAAGCATGTCATTTCTACTTTGCTTACATACTTGTTTGTTTGTTTCTAGGGCCCTTCCGGACCACCAGGAGACAAAGGCCCCCCGGTACAGTATGCTTTAAATAAAGGGATGAGTTTCTATACAAGGAATCCTGCTCGAATCAAAGCAGTTTTAAATGGGAGGCACCAAAAACTGAAGTAGATTCTGAAATTTCCTCACATTGTTGAACAGTGCAGACTCCAGCGGCTTCTCCCAGGGTGCTCACTGGATAGCCTCCGCCCCTGAACTCTGACCTGTGGAACAGAGTATGATAGATGTGCATATGAGCAGGGAAGGGATGCCATGCCCATATTATAGTTGGGCAAACAGACTGGCTTCTGTTTTGGGCACCTCTTCAACATAGAAGGGCGGCCATGGTTTAATGAATTCAGCCAAATTGCCTGAAGAACTAATTTTGAATCCTGGTTTTGCCAACCCCAACCACACGGCAGTGAGCCAATGTGGGAATTGCTCTTAATCTGTAATGTGGGCAGAGCAAGACCCGGGAGCCACTGTGGAGACCTGATGGACTGACTTTATGCTGAAGCAACAGGAGGGCTCTCAGTAAGCCTTCATTCTTAGGAGCAGCAACCATCCATGACATGCCTGTGCATGCATTTGCTGGGAAAATATGATTTCCTATAAATTCACCCCAGGGGAAATAGCTGCATTGTAGCAACTGGGATGATCTTGTACCTTGTGTCTTGTGAACATATTTTAAATAACCTTTATTTATATGATTTCTGAATTCAGGACAGGGATTGCTTTGTGTGTGTGTGTAACAGTCTTGCTCTGTCAACCAGGCTGGAGTGCAGTGGCACGACCTTGGCTCACTGCAATCTCCGCCTCCTGGGTTCAAGCAGTTCTCCTGCCTTACCCTCCCCAGTAGCTGGGATTGCAGGTGTGAGCCACCATGCCCAGCACGGGGCTACAGGGCTCCTTATACCCATTTTTATAGATGAATAAATTGAGGTACTACGTAGTGAACTGGTAGACATGAGATTTCAGAGCAAGTTATTGCAAAGCAGAGGCAAACAGGTGGGACCCTAGATGGAGGGATCGGTGTGAGAGGAGGTCTGTGAAGGCCCAGGAGACGCGGTGTCAGCTCCTGAGCAGCCCTGTAGCACAGTTCCAGCAACTGCCAGGAATTCCCACTTTTAGACCTACTTAAGGAAAAATCTTATAGGAAATGAGATCCATACTGAAAGATACGTGTGTCATTTCCTGATGTTGTCCAGAAATTTGTGGCTAGAAATTATTTTCTTACCAAGAGTAGTAATCGCCAGGCATGTGCTCAGTATTGTGCTGGGTCTTGCATAAGGAAACTTCTTTAACCACCTGGTTAGCAGCTCTCAGGGCTGGTTATCCATAGGACATGAAAGGAGTGAGCCAGGGTTTGAGCTCAGGCCCATCTCACTGCAGGAGCTGTCCCCTTCACTCAAGTAAGGGAATTATACAAATGGGGTCCAAGTTGTGAGGCTCAAAATGAAGGTTTTCCAGAGCATTCTCTCTGTGTGTCGAGCACGTACCCCCACGTAGTACAGTCAGTTGAGTAAGCTCTGAGCAGGGTTCTTTGACGCACGTGTTCCATCAGATTCCTCATAGCAACAGACCACGTGTTGAAGAAGAGCCAACTATTGCCAAGGAGGGAGTGTCCTTATTTCCTTACAATATTGTGAGGTGTCAGTGTCTTCTTTTCTTTTTCTTCAGGGATCACGAGGCTTACCTGGATTCCCCGGCCCCCAGGGCCCAGCCGGCCGGGATGTAAGTACAGAGAAATGGCGTGGACTCAGTGAAGGCCCTTACATGACCCCTGAAAGCCCACCCTCCACCATCTCCTGGCCTCCTTTGACCATGTGGCCAACTTCGTAGCCTGGTTGAGAATTTCCAGGAAGCCCCATGGGCCTGCTTTTTATTTTTGCTTTTCTGTTGAGTGTGGCTCGTAATTTTCTATTATTCAATTTTATTTTCTGTGTTTATTTGTGTTAAGGTTTCAAAATCTTTTCAACTCCTGGGTATCCCACACAATGTTCCCTAATTTCTTAGTCAAAGTCTTACATAACCCAGTCAGTTCTGCTCGAATCAGGCACTACCTTCTCCAGCGACTTGTTCCCCCTGACCCTTCCCTGGAACAGCTCTCTCTTTTCCGTGGATTCCACAGATGTACGTGATGCTCATTGTGCGGATGGGTTACTTCCCACTTTGTGACAATGACAGTCATCTCATATCTCCATTGTTTGGCCTTTGTCCAGCCATCTCTGAGCTCTAAGAAGGAGCCCCTGTGTCTTATGCATCCTCATGGTCCCTGGTGCCTAGCAGTAGGCCAGGCACATAGAAGGTACTTGATTCATACTCATTGACCAAATGGTAAATGACAACCATGAGTCCTTATAGGACAAAGGTGTCTGGCACTAGTAAGCAGTGATATTTATTGCTTAGACATACATCTTTTCATCTCTGTAGTTTTAGTTCATTATAAGCAGGAACAACAAAATTCCCTTCTCTTCCTTGGGTTCTGTTTCCAAAGAGAAGTTTACTTTCTCATTCCTGCTTCCAAATATTCAAATTTCACTGTCCCACTCTCAGCATTAATTCTTATAGCCTGTCTAATAGAAGTGTTTTTCTACTTTTCAAAGCCATTCCTTCCACTTGTGTTTGGGAAAGCACTGGGAAAGTTTAAGACAGGGTGTGTGTGTATGTGTGCGTGCATGCACGTGTTCTGTGTGCATGAGTTGTTTTTAGTTTTGTGTTTAGGACAGGAGTTATGGGGGTAGTTCTAAACATTTGCCATTGTCGGATTCTTCCTGGGAAGCCTTGGGTATTCAGCTGAGATTGGAAACCATGCATTTTTATTGGTGCCAATCCTCATGGTCTGATGATTTTTTTTCCCACTGAATTACACTTAGCAGATAGAGAGGTTGGCAGAGGGTGTGGGTAGAGTGGGTCAGGACCGTGTGCTTACCACAGTTAATGTTTTCTTTCCTTCTTCTCTTAGGGTACACCAGGAAATCCAGGAGAAAGAGGGCCTCCTGGCAAGCCAGTATGTCATTTTATGGTTCTGGATGAATATTGACTATCAGTCAGGGCGTCAGCAAGAGAAAAAATGCAACTCAGAAGGTTCAAGAGGTTTTAACAAAGGAACCTTTGACAGAACTGTGGGCAGAGGAAACTAATATGGGATGTTGTAAGAGATAAACCACAGTGGGAAGTCATTACCACCGTTATACCTGTTTTGAAAGCCCAGGGAGAGTGGAACGGTGAGAGAGGGATTGCACACAGGAGCTCAGTCATGGGTTCCACACTGCTGTAGAAGGCTTAGTCCGAGGCCAGGAGGTCGGGATGTCTCCCACCCTCCAGTTTCCTGCAGTGCCTCGAACTGGGGAATTCCACTGTGGGCCAGCAGGCAAGCCGGCCTGGGATACATTCCAGGGGTTTAACCTCCCAGGCATGGAACAGGACAGAGAAGGGTGAAACGTGGATCTGGGGTGAGCAAATGAGCAACAGCAGCACCCATTGCAAATCCCTGACGTGCCCGTTTCCTAGCACTTGACTAGGTGATGTCAGCCTTCCCGGCTGCCCTCTGTTTGACATGGAAGAAATGTTCTTTCTTGACTCACAGTGAGAACAGGGGAATTTGTGAAAAGTTGAGAAGACAGAGACAGCCCTGAATGTTGGGTCCTTGGCAATGTGGCCTTAGTCCAGCCCCAGAGTCCTATAGGCTTCCCTGATGCGAGGCACCCTCATCTCCTGGGACACCCTCTGACTGAGTTTCCAATGCCAGAGAAGCCCCAAAGGTTTAGCTGAGTAGCCTGGCCATAGGTGGACCCTCTAGGGAAGGAGCACTGGGGATGCGCTGGCCTGGGAGAGTGGGAGGCAGCTGTGCAGATGGGGAGAGAGATGAGTCCTGGGGAAGAAGCTGCTTAAGATGAAAGAGACAGCAGCAACCAATACTAGGAAATTGCAGGCCTCAAGGGTGAGGCTGTAAGTCTGGTTTCAGAAAGCAAGATGCTCACCTGGGCAGAAGCTTCACCTTGAGATGGATCTGAGAGGTTGCCTGTCTCTTTTGCAAGCCTGGCCTGCTACAAATTCCAGACAGGGACCCAAGGCACACATGTCCCTGTGGGTGTGGGTGACCCCCCATCCCTTATCTCAGTTGGCGGGTACAGCAGAGACCTGGACAGAGATCCTGGTCTGCCATTAAGGGTCCTGAAACTTTCCATTGAAGATCTTCCAATGAGAGGAGCATAAAGTCTTATTGGAAGTTAGGGACACCTTAATTACTCGTGTTTCCTCCCCTGTGGAGTCAGCTTTGCAACAGCCAAATAAACCTCACAGAAGCCACTTCATTATCAAAGTACAAAGCTCTGGTGAAGTGCAGGGAGAGTGAGGTTCAGACCAGAAGTCAAGTGGGGGTTCAGATGACCTCTGCCAGATCTGGACTTGGACATCTCCCTGCAAAGATAGTTAAGTCAGCGTAATGCAGCTGACAATGTGGATAATCACGATTATCTCTCAGGTGGTCAGCAGCAGAACAGAGAGCTGAGGGGAGAGAGAGAGGGATAAGAGAGAAGAAGAGAGAAGCAATAAGATCTATTAGATGCACTGAACATACTCCTCCCAGATGGTCCCAAGTATGGCTCTCGGCTCTCTCTGAGCTCACTAATCAGATAAGGCATGGTTGTCTCAGGGATTCCCTCATGTTCAGTGACTCACAGAAGGACTCACAGGACTCAGAAAAGCTGTTATGCTCATGGCAGTGGTTTATTACAGTAAAATGATACAGATTAAAATCAGCAGAGGAAAAAGGTGCAAAGGAAGGAGTCCAGGAAAGACCAGTACAAGCTTCCATTTGTCCTCTCCCAGTGAAGTTGTACAGACAGCACCCAATTCTCCCAGTCACAATGTGTGACAATACTCACAAGGTATTGCAACCGTGGAAGCTCACCACAGCCTTGGTGTCTAGGGGTTATATTGGGAGTCAGTCACCCAGGCATGGAGTGCCCACATGGTTGGTCTTAATTACTGAGTCTTCATCCTCTCTGGAGGTCAGACTGAGTTGTGTGTCCAAGGCACCTACCATAAATCACATTGTTAGCATTAACTAGCTGACTGGACCCAAGAACACAAGTAAACAAAGACACTCTTACCAGGCAGGACATTCCAAGGGCATAGAGGTAATTCCCAGGAACCAGGCAGCAGCTGGACATTTCTTTGGAATGTGCAGGGTTTGGACAACACTGGCCTGCTGAGCTAATTCTTAATTACACAGTTCCATCCCTCAGAGGGTGGAGAGAGTGACCCAAAGTGTTTCCCCAGTGCTGCACCCACCTGGAGAGAAGCGTAGAATTCCTGTTCCAGGATCCTTCTTCTGTGTCAGATTGAGTTCTCTGGAAGCACAGCCTGCAGTGGGGATTCTTACGCTAGTGACTGCTTGAGGGAGTGCTCTCAGGAGAAACTTACAAGGATGGAGGGAAGGAGGACATGACAGGGGAAAAAACAGTCAAAAATGTGGGTTCAAGTCAAGCCTAGTCCCTGCCTGATCCCACATGGAACTCTGGACTGTGAATGGAACCACAAAGCTGTCCCACTTTGAGGTCAGGCCCAGCTCTTTTCGCCCTGCCACCAGTCGGTTATGGGCTGTGTAAACAGCACCAGGGGTACGGATGCACCGAGAATGGGGAGGATCTAGGTAGGATGTAAACTGGCATCTACATCCCCACGCTGTCCACTGTTCTCTGAGCCCACTGGGCCCAGCAACAGGTGACATGAGTGACTGACTCATGGAAGGCAGAGACGGCAGTCTGCCGTATCCTGAGTCCACCTTCACAAGGCCACTGCCTCCGTCCACATGCTGGTTCTGTGTGTCTTTTGAGACTTATGACGTTTGCAGAAATGAGTCACAGCAAGATGTTAATGAAATTGTATCCAAGACCACACTGTACCTAGACTGAAAATCCACTCCTCGTTCTCTCTCCCTTTGTAACTGGTGCCCAGCCATTGTGTCCGATATAACTCACTCTAATTATGCTAAAGGCTCAATGGCAGTGTAAGAATATCCCTAGTAATACAATGCCAGCAGCATTACAGTGTACCAATTTGAACCATATGAACCCTTTCCTATTATTAAACTTCCCAGGGGAAACAAATGCGGCTTCAATATAAAACACCTTTCCCTTTTAAAGGTTTTAATAAATTACTATAGCAAAGGTTGCCTTTTCTTCAGAGGACCTCACTCAGATAATTGAGGAGGGGGGCGGGGCGGGTCTTGGCCTTGACTTTAGCAGCTGCATCCTAAGTAACTTCTTACTGCAGTGTGGGTGATTCCTTGAGCACCTCCAATCTGATTTAATTCAACCCCAGTCTCTCTCAGGGAACCCCGTCTTGCAATAGCCCAGAGCGTTGATTGAATTTCTGATCATATCAACACAGGAAACACCACCACCAGCACGTTTCAAGCCACTGTGGCAGTTACCTTGAGCAAGCTTGTGTTACCTGTTTCATGGTTTTGCTAACCGCAGGATGGGACAGAAAGTCCGTGGGGTCAGGGATGGGGAAATAGCCTAAAAAATTGCCTTGCTTTCAGCCTCCCCAAAATGACAGACTGGATTCATAATTCGTACACCTAAACTCAAACTTAATGAGGAGAAATCACCCACCATGCATTTAGTTGTTAAGTCTACCACCTTGCCTCTGCTGCCTGGGTCCTCTGGTGTTCCTTTTTCTTTGTAAAATTTAGAATTTTGCAAAGTAGCACAGCAGTCTGGAAGTCCTACCTAAGAATCCTTTCTTTCCTTTAGGGTCTGCCTTTTAATTCCCATTTCCCTTCCTAACCTTATATTCCTTGCACCCAGATATTTTCTGAGCCTCCACCCTGTCTTGGGTTCCAGGATGGCCGTGATTGTGAGACACAATCCGTAGCTCCAACTCACAGTGAGTTTGAGCATCAGTTCAGCCACCTGCAGACTCCTACGTACCTTTAGAGGCTCTGTAATTACTCCTGATTTCTGAAATACCCTTTCTGGAATTAGAGACTTTTAATCCATAATGACAAATGAAGTTTAAAATGCTATTTCACTTGGGAGAGCTGAAGACATTGGCTTAAATTCATACTAGGTTGTGAATGACTGATAACAACAGCTGTTGCTCATTTGAGACATCCACGACCATCCAGATTGCCAACAGTTTGCCACTTTGCCTCCCACAGTGCTCATATGACCTATCAGGTTTTGATGGTGCTGGGGAAGAGGGACCACTGGGAGAAGAGAAGGGGCAAACAGAAGGAGAGTAGGGAAAGAAAAAGGCCAAAGTCAGTCAGACTTGGCTACGAATGGCAGGCTGTGCAGTTGTTGTCTTGGAGGAGTCTTCTTTCACCCTGTGGCTCCCAGGCTTGGGACATCCACTGGCTGTCCGTATCCCATGCATGGCACAGTGTGCCACACATTATGTCACACTTTGAAGGCCTTTTGCTTTCTCAAGATGCCTGGGATTTACTGTATATATGTGTGGATGTATGTGTTTGTTTTTACTTTGACAGGGTCTCTCTTCACTACTGTCTCCAGGGGACATAAATCTCTTGGCTAAGGTAAAAGCATATAATAAATGTGCATGTGTTTTGAACATGGTGATGGTGGGATTGGAGATCTTGATAATAAGTTGGGTTTTTTTTTTTGTCTTAACAACTATTTGGTAGTATTAATAATAATAGCAGCACCATTAGTTGAGAAATCACCATGTGGCTGGTGATGTGCTCATCCACCTGTCCAATACAACAGCAACTGGCCACATGCTTCAATCTAAATTTAAATTAATTAAAATTAAATACAGGCCGGGCACAGTGGCTCACCCCTATTATCCCAGCATGTTGCAGGGATTGCTTGAGCCCTGAACCCAGGAGCTTAAGACCAACCTGGGCAACATAGAGAGACCTGGTCTCTACCCAAATGTTTGTTTTTTTAATTAGCTTGATGTGGTGACATGTGCCTGTGGTCCCAGCTACTCAGGAGGCTGAGGTAGGAGGATCGCTTGAGCCTGGGAGGTAGAGGCTACAGTGAGCCATGGGTATGCAACTGCTCTCAAGCCTGAGTGACAGAGCAAGACCCTGTTTCAAAAATAAATAAATAAATAAATGCAATTAAAACTTCAGGTGCTTGATCACACCAACCTCTTTATACATACTTAATAGCCACATGTGGCTGGTGGCTGCCTTATTGATCACTGCAGATATACAGCAGAATATTATCTGGAGCTGTGATGCACTAAATGTTTAATATGCCTCCCTTATTTAATTTTCACAAATATTCTATGGGGTTAATACTATGTGTTGTGTTGTTTAGCATATAAGAAGGCTGAAATACTGTGAGAGTCAATGAATGGAATGGAATAGAATAGGACATCCTAAGAATAAAATCCTTCCTTGCTGACACCAGAGGCTGGCCTTTAACCTACCCAGGACTAACTTGTGTTCTCAAAGGAGGGCCAGTGGCAGAGTCAAACTGCCTGGACCTGGGTCCTGCTGGGCCAAGACCAGAGCACAGGCTCAGTGAGATGACGTGGGCTGCTGGGCCTTTTAATCAGGACAAACCCAGATCTGAGTGCAGACTTGACGGGTTTCTAGAACCACATTTGCTTTCCCCACGAGAGGAAAAGGTCCTGAGAGGTTGAACATAACTTGGCCAACACAGGGCAGGGCATGGCTGGAGTTACACCTGAAAGCCAAGTTGCACAGGTGTTCAGGTGCCTGACCAAGCACCTGGGGTCTTCAATGTTGAGAACTGGGAAAGGTTCTGAACGAGGGAGAGAGAGGTAGGGTCTGCACTTCAGAAAGAATCGGCGTGCTACAGTGAATGAGGAGGCCCCTTCTGCTGCCTGTACTTGAAGCCTCTGTCATAACTCTGGGTGAAGGGTTGGCACTGCATTTTATGTGACTAGTGCCTTCCTTCCTTCTTGTTCTCTAAAGGACACTTGGGTGATTTCAGAAAATCCCTACTTCACGCATGAAGCCAAGGGAAGAAAACAAAAGAAAAAGAAAACCTTCTTGGGAGTCTGGGGTGTTCAGTCTCATTGCAAATTGAGATGCCTTGATGGGAAAATTACACATTTTATTAAAAAATAAGTAGCAGAACAATCTTTACCAGTTTTTGTTGACAAGTGCGATAGGTTTTTTTTTTTCCCACAGTCAAGGACATGACAAGAAATCATTATCTATTGATTCCATCTTTTGTTTATTACAGGCTTTTGTTAGCCTGGATTATTTTTCTTAATTCCTTCACTCTAGAAGGAGCTGGGTTTTCATCAGCCACCAGCCCTCTCCACCCTTCACCCCTCACCCAGAGGATTTCAACCTCAAGATGTCCCAATCTTTATGTCAATAATAAGAGTGAGCATTGAAATGGCTAAGCATCATTCCTCATGGCCATAGCACTGAGACAGATATTTAGTCAAATCGATATTTCCTCACTTTGAAAGGATGCAGCTCTGCTCATCAGAGCAGCTGGAAACCCCAGAATGAATGCAAGCGCCTACATGCAGGGTGGCCTGTGGAGTCTCACTGGTGTCACAGAGCTGAGCTTAGCCTGGAAATTCCATAGTCAACAGCCTGGGATGAGTGGATTTGGCCAGGTCTGGGGAGCAGACTATCTTCATCTCCCTGTTTTGTGTACTCACTGGCTGCCATCTTGATGTTGTAAGTTAGAGTCTGCTGGTCTAGTCTAGGTGGCTGGGTGGCAGGTGTCTCCCCTGCTGAGACATCTTATATTACAGAATATTTGTCTCTGCTCCAGAGAGTTTTATAACTTCATACATCTCTTTCTGATAGTTGGAGAACTTACTGGGTAGTAAATTCTAAGAGTCCCTGTTAAATGAATGTCCATAGTTGGATCCGTGCCCAAGGAGGTCATCTTAAAATTGTCTCCATTACATGACTCCCTTGCAGAAATGTTATTTCATTAAATCCTCACAAATAATCCTGTGAGAGGATTCTGTTGCTGTCTGCATTTTACAGATGAAGAGGTTGAGGCATAGATGAGCAAACCACTTGTTCAACGTCACAGACCTGCTAGTGGCAGAACCAAGACTCAAACCCAGTGTGACCAACTCTGAAGCCTTATGCGTAGCCTCTCTACTATCCGATTTCGTCTTTACATGAGCCAGAACTTCCTGACAACTGTCTGATGAAGTCCAGGCAGCTAGTGAGTTCTCTGCCTGTCACATAGAGATTTGGAGATGAAGGCTACGCAACTCTTTGGTAGGAATATAGTAGAGAGGAGTCAGATGTCCAGTGAGAAGGTGGATGAAATGACCTAGAGGTCATTTCTTCTCCTGGGAAGCAGCGACTGTGTTTTTCTACACACCAAAGACTGTAGCATTCCTCCACGTAGCCAGCATTTTGTTGAGTGCTTACTTGGTACTTCAAACCACACAAAGTACAGTATTACATGCAATGACATAACAAGCTGAGTTTGTTGAAAATAGTTCAGACCGGCAGGGTGCGATGGCTCATGCCTGTAATCCCAGCACTTAGGGAGGCCGACGCAGGTGGGTCACTTGAGGCTAGGAGTATGAGATCAGCCTGGCCAACATGGGAAAACCCCTGTCTCTACTAAAAATACAAAAATTAGTCAGACGTGGTAGCACATGCCTGTATTCTCAGCTGCTCAGGAGGCTGAGTTGGGAGAATTGCTTGAACCCGGGAGGCGGAGGCTGCAGCGAATCTGGATTGCACCACTGCACTCCAAGCTGGGTAACAGAGCAAGACTCTGTCTCAAAAAAATAAAATAAAATAAAAAGGAAAAGAAAAGAAAATATCTTAGACCAAAGGAAGGGGTAGAGACCAGAAGGAAAGAACATTTATAGATTACATACAATGAACCCTGAAATATGCTAGGCACTTTGTATGCATTATTTTATTTAAATTTCACAATAATCTCCTAAAGTAGGAGAATGATCCTTGTTTACAGGTAAGGAAAGAGACTCAAAAATATTAATTGACTTGCCTGAGATAACTCAGAAAGCCCAGCGATTGGGAGCTAGTATTGATGATCAAGGTCATCTGATCTGCAAATGGGACAAGGCCACAGATTTAGGGAGGAAAAGAAACAAACCCGTAATGGCACATGTAGCAGCTAAAAGTCACTGTGTTTTCACTCTGTGTCAGGACAGTGTCAGGAATTTTCCATTCATTGTCTCATTTATCATAAGACTTTGACATCCCCATTTCACAGATAAGGAGACTCAGGGAGATGAAGCCATGATTCCAGGTGGACAGAGGTTTAAGTGGAGCATGGGCAAGCCCATTTGGTTGGAAACACAACCCTATCCAGTTTCAATACATTCAGAGAAAGTGTGAACTGCCCTCTGAACTGGACTTTGGTGCAGATCCAGGAGGGACTAGGGGGTCCCAGGAGCTCTGGAGCCAAGGTGAACATCTGTAAGACTGCAGATTGGGGTGATCTCACCCTATGCTCACTGGATTCCAGAACTGGGTCAGTGAGTTGAATCTAGCTCTCTCACAGGTAGGTCTGGGTCTCCGACAGTTCTGGTCTTCAGGAAATAATCCTGCATAGTGTGCAACAGGCCCAGGTTGAGAACCCTGCCAGAAATTACAAAGAAATAGGAAAGTTGTGAGATTTTTGTATTACTCAGATATAACCTTTTTATGTTATGGATCCCACTGCAAAGAATGGCTTCCAATCACCAGGGCACACTCAAGTCCAGAAATATCTCAGTGGCTAGAATTTTTGGTGTCATCAGGCTAATTCTATTTGCATCCATCCATCCATCCATCCATCCATCCATCCATCCATCCATCCACAGTTGCAATGTCACATGGATGCATCTCATCTTAGAGTATAATAAAAGAAGGTCTACAAAGAGGTGAGCTCCTTTCAACACTGCTACTCTTCCAAGAAAAACACAGTTATCAAAAGCAGCTCATCTAATTAAGCTGAATATCTCATGCACTCTTGCTTTATATATCCCAATATTTAACTCTTCCCACCCTCCAAATCACCCAATCAGCTTTGCAAACTACCCACTAAAGGAAGATGGCCCAAGTCACCAGAATGTCAGGTGGACAGTTAATTGGTTGGTTGGTCAGTCAGTTGGTTAGTTGGTTGAGTTGCCTGATTCATTCATTTATAGCACTCATGCCCTGTGGAAGAATATTTGCTATGAATTTGGCATGTAAAGATAATTCTACCTCTGTCCTCTGAGTGCTTACACCTTCTGTTTGCCTGGTGGAGACAGGATGGAATAAAAGACCATTCCAACAAGGAGATTAGTACTTCAGTAGTGAGGATTCCTGAGATTTCTGGGAGCAGGAGGAGCCTGTCCCCATCCTCAGGCAATCAGGAAGGCTTCATGGAGCGGGAGATTACTAAAGAATCTCCAAAGACTGAGTAGGTGAAACAAGTAAAAGGAAGGTGGGCCATTCAGAGATGCTTTTGTGATGGAAAAGCTTTACCATCCTGAAATCGGAGACCAAGATGAAAACTAAATCACCTGCAGCTTCACCTCATGGACTGTGAACAGTGCAGCTTGCACGGATTTTTGCAGATCCCTTTGGTAGGGCTTTCAAAAGACCATAGTTAGTGCATGTGTTTGTGTCCGTTGACAGTGTTGAACTGAGAGCTCTTCAAGACACACACTCACTGTGGTCCCAAACTTAGCACAGTGCCCGACACATAGTAGGTGCCTTTCAAGTATTTTTTTCCATGAGTGAGTGACTGAGTGAATAAATAAATTAGCAATAATGGCTAAATGTGTGGGCATTATCTATCTATGTATCTGTGTATCTATCTATCATCTATCCATCTATCTAATCTTTCTTGAGAGTGTTCTAAGTGCTTTACCTGTGTTATCCATTAAATTCCTATCACAAGGAGAGAGGCAGGGTGCATGAGAGGGAGGATTAGAGAGAAGGGCATGGAGGAGGTAAACCACGAGGCAGGTGGATGAGGCAGGCTAGAGTACAGTCAGGTGAGTTTTATTTGGCACATAGTGTGCTCCAAACTGTAAGATCCAACAAATCAGAAAACACATGCTCTGGGCTCAGAGGACTTTAAATTTACTCAAGGAGCAGTATTTACGTGCCTTAAAGAAGTAGAACAAAGCCCAACTCCAGGGACCATTTATTAAATGCTTACCTTGGGTAAAAAATAAAGCTAAGCATGGTCAGAGCCTGGATTGTGTCATAGAAACAAAGTCCCAAGGGTGTGTGCCTGTCGCCTTATTGATCCTTCTTCCTTGTTCAGAAACCACTTGACTTGGGCAAACACAGAACAGAGAATTCAGCTCCCAGCTTGGCCTCTAACATCAGGGACAGAGCATGCTATTTTTAGTAATACTAAATGTTTGTATTAAATCTGCTCTATTAATGTTTTCAGATGCTCACAGATCATTTTACATGAATTTTTGACATCATTTCCTCAGGCTATCCTTCCAGAAGTCTGCATGGAAGTAGGAGGAAATGGAGGAATATCCAGACATGTCAGTGCTGAAACCTAACTTTCAGTGAAGAAAGGGAAAATGCAAAGTTTAGATACAAAAGTATTTGGATCATGACTCAGTCCACCTATTTGTTTTTCTATCTTCTCTGGTATTTAAAAACAAAATCTCCATCTGGAGAGGTAGCAGCCAGGGCTACTTTGCTTTGCTTTGAAACTGTATTTGCTAGTCATTCTCTGTTTGTTCCTCCTTCTCTCTCCACTCTCAGGATGTGTGCAATGACTGCCCTCCTGGCTCCCCAGGCCTCCCTGGTCTACCAGGTTTTAAGGGGGACAAAGGTCTCCCAGGAAAGCCAGGGAAAGAAGGCACAGAAGGGAAAAAGGTAAGGAGAAAAGGGGAAACTTGATTTTTATCATCACAATGAAAATATCATTCTGGATCTCTCATATTGCCCTATCTGCCTCCAAAGGTGTTCAGGTTTTCAGGGGTTCAAGGTTCAAGATAGATGAGGAATACTGGGTTGTGGGATACAACTGTGGAAATGGTAAGAACTGGGTATCTATGGGTCTTTGTTACTTTAAGAAGATGTTGATTGTGACTTTCCAGTACATGCTGACACCTGGAAACATATACTCATTCAGTTACATTCCTTGCCTCCCCGTCTTCCTCCCTTCCTTTCTTTTATCATCCAACAACTCTGCCTATCTACTATGTAATAGGCACCAAGATAGGCACTTCAGACTCATAGATCAATCAATGGATCTGTCCATTCATGCATGCATTCAATCCCTTGTCATTGCCTGTTTATGACACCCCGTTACGTGTGTCTTATGTGTCAGTCAACACGTAGACAATGGGGAGGTTCAGAAGAAAAAGGCTGAGACTCTATCCTAAAGGAGTTCATGGTCTGTCCTGGAGCAAAACAGAGGTAGGGAGTTTCATGGGTGCCAGGGAAATAGAATTAAAAACAAAATCTCCCAACCCAGAAAACTTCTTCACAAAGGTAGAAGAGAAAGAAAACCATTTTAATATTGAATTGAATTTAAACTTGAATATAACGTGCATTACAGACAATCTGTTAAGAGATGGTAAGGACAGGAAGAAATCTCACTCTTTTGTATAGCTAAGCAGATAAAGTCCATTACAGACATTTTCTCAAGGTAAGCAATAATTAGTCCTCAAGTAGGAGGTCTTGACAGTGCTATTTGTCACATATGTTCATCTTAGATTCACCTGGTAATTCAGATGGCCCTCTGTCTTAGCTAATTGGCTTTATCCAAAGTGAAAATAAACTTCTCGCATCTTTATGTAAGAAGATACTGTTGCAACTTGGGGAGATACCATCCCCTAGAAATTGGGAGATGAGGTGGATCTTTCTTGCGGATCATATTTCACAGAGATGAATCCTAACTCCTAGAGAAAGACATTCCTAGGTCATCAAACTGGAAAAAAAAAAAAAAAAAAAAGACTTCTTTGCCTTTTAAAAGGATTTACACACATTTCAAAGCAACAGATAAAGAACTGACAATGATCCGTTTTCTAAAGTAAATGCTTTAAGAAAAAGACTTAGGTGAGATTCTCTTTCTTTTCAAAAAAGAGAGAATTAAGCCTCTTATTTGTAGTTTGTATCTTACCCATACATGGTACAGGGAATACAAACACAGATGTGAAAGATGACCTTTATTCTGACTCTCTGAGACTTAAGCAGTGCTTGTTCCCTTTCCACCGATTCAGCTACGCAGGCTATTTAAGCATAGACCCCACGGGTGTGCCACAGTCCTCAAAATTTCTCCATACACTCTGGAACCCTGGAAGCGACAGAAGCCAATCCTAAAGCAATTTGACTAAGAATAATTTCACCTAATTAAATTCTCCTGGTGATCGACTTATTAAAAACAGACATTTATTTGATTTGCAGCATTTCTTATATCATATTTTATCAGATAGTAAATAAATGTGTTTGAATGTTCTTAAATCCATATCATGACCCTTTCCCATTGCCTTAATTTTAAACAGCTTGGAAGATCATTTAGTTCATTAAGATAAATGGGTCTTTAGGAGTTTATTCCAGGAGTCTTGACCTCAAAGATTCTTGATATCAGTGCAGAGGCTGTCAGGGTGGCATTTCTAAATCACTTAGGGAAATAGGGAAATGTTTAGATCAGTCTCTTTTTTTTTTTTTTTTTTTTTTTTTTTTTGAGACAGAGTCTTGCTCTGTCGCCCGGGCACAAGTGCAGTGGCCGGATCTCAGCTCACTGCAAGCTCCGCCTCCCGGGTTTACGCCATTCTCCTGCCTCAGCCTCCTGAGTAGCTGGGACTACAGGCGCCCGCCACCTCGCCTGGCTAGTTTTTTGTATTTTTAGTAGAGACGGGGTTTCACCGGGTTAGCCAGGATGGTCTCGATCTCCTGACCTCGTGATCCGCCTGCCTCGGCCTCCCAAAGTGCTGGGATTACAGGCTTGAGCCACCGCGCCCGGCCTAGATCAGTCTTTTCCAGACCTTTCTACCACAGTTGCTTTGCTTCAAATCACTGGGAACGAGGCTTGTATTCTTTGTGTTTACTACAACTACTACATAGTGATTCTGATGTTCAGAACCACTCAATGCTCCACGACCCCTGGCAGGATCTGGCAGGGGGCCAAGAACCCCCACTCTCCCACCTGGGTGGTCCTTTCTCAGAGTCAAGCAGCGGACACTCCAGGTATTACAGAGCTTGAAGTGAAAATAACCATAAGAAAATGGTTATGAAAATAACTACAAAGAACACGCAATGAGTGCCAGTATAATTATACATGTACATATATTTATAGAGCACAAACACACACACACAAATGAGATCCTACATAATTCAGACTGTATTTCTTAGTGCAGTATACTTTTTCTGTCTTCTCAACTGTATTAGTTATCTTTCACTGCATTACAGATTGCTCCAAAACTGAGTGGCTTAAAACAACAAATATTTATTATCTCAAGTTTCTGGGGCAGAAATCCAGAAGTGGTTTCGCTGGGTTGTTCTGGCTCAGGTCTTCCATGAGGCAACCCCCAAGCTCTGAGCTTCAGTCATCTCAGGGTCCATCTGGTGGAAGATCCCCTTCCAATCAGGTTCACTCTTGTGGCTGTTGATGGAGACCTCAGTTCCTTACCACATGGGCCTCTCTGCAGAGCTGCTTGAGTGAGATCGAGACATGGAAACTGGTTTTCCCCAAAATGAGTGGTTGGATAGAAAAAGTGCAAGCTGGAGGGGGCGGGGCGGGGGTGTGGCAGGCCAGGGTGGGAGTGAGCCATCTTATACCCTAATCTCAGCAAGTACACACCATCACTTCTGCCATGTCTTGTTGGCCATACAGACCAACCCTGTGACAAATGGCAGGACGGCTGCTTCAGGTTGCAAATATGGGAGGCAGGGGCCATTGCATCATCTTGGAGACACACCAACTAACCACATCAATGGTGGGTCACGCCATGATTGCACAGCCACACTCAGTACTACCACTTGCCTATACCCTTGGCTCAGACAGGCTAGGGGCAGGTGTAGCTGCCAGGAAGTCCCAGTGGAAAATCAGTGAATGGAGGTGCGAGGGTGATGGCTTAGTGATGACCCTGGGTGTGGGCCAGATACTCATTCTTGTTTCCTTTTTTTTTCCTTGTGTCCCTGATACAGGGAGAACCTGGGCCTCCAGGCCTACCAGGGCCCCCAGGAATAGCTGGACCACAGGTCAGTGAGACTTCATAACCGTCTGCATGGGTCTATTCTGCTCATCTCAATGGTTCATCTCAATTTAAGGAAGAGTGATGGCCAGTGTAAAGGAGTGGTTTTAAAAATCAGAAAACCCCCATTCTAGTGACCATGGGCAGGTGACTTCAACTTGTGGAATCTCAGTTGCTCATTTACAAACAACTGCGTGTTGGAAAGTATGAAATGCATGGAAGAATTGGACTGTGTGGGACCTGCTGGTTAAGACGTGAGTTTTTTGGTCAGACACCTCCACAGTAATGACAAAAATACAAATGGTGTCAGAGATTTGTTAAAATTGAGTGATATGGTACATAAAAAGGATGTGGCACTCCGTTGAAAAATACTAGGAAAGTGCTTTTTGAATGCAAGCGAGTACTGTTATTCTCATGTGAGTGATAAGGCATGTCTAAAAGCAGCTCTGTGGCTCTGTGGTTTCCCAAAGCCAGGGAGGCTGGCCTGAGAGAAAGGGGGGTATAATCTCAACCCCAGAATAGGCAGGGAAGCTCTCCGGCTGTCAAAACAAGTGTGCTGGGGCTGGGGCTGTTTGAGCTGTTGGTGGTGACAGTATTTAGCTCTAAGAAGAAAGTACCTGAGTGCTGGTATGGGGGCAGATAGACCCACACCCTCATTCCCTTCCCACTGTCATTGGTGCTCCCCAGAGTGTGCTCCCTTATCTCTCGTAGTCTCTGTGCTGCTGTAGACCAAACACCTTCCCCACCAACACTCGGGGCCAAATGTGTCCCTGTGTCTCTTCCTGAGGCCTGGCTGGACATAGCATGCCTCATCTGATAGAAGTAGTGACATAAAATTGTCACAAGGAGGGAAAGCTCAGAAGCCAGGCCTTGGGGTGAGAATTCCATCTCAGCCGTGTGACCTTGGGATAGTTTCTTAACCTCTCTGGCCTTTTGTCTCCTAAAGTTAACAAGGAACTGTAAAAACTGTGACCCTACAGGCTTATTACTATGCCAACTGCAGGCAAAATGCTCCCATCAGTGCCTGGTACATTGTATCAACTGAAGAATGAGAAAGTGTGGCTATTGTGATACCTCAGTTCTTGGTTGAAAATAATTTAAACAAGAGACACACAGCGAAGGAGATGCAGCATCATGTAATTTATTGCAAAAGAAAAAGAATACTTTGAAAGTTAGGGGCAGAATAGACAGTACACCTGAGAGAGAGAGAGGATTCAGGGTAGGCTGCTCGTAAGGATGAGACAGCAAAGACCAGCACTAGGGAGACTCCCTTTATGGGAGCCTTACATGATTATTCATAAGGAGGTGGGAAGAGACGTTACTCATAAGCATGTTCTCAGTGGTCCTCTGGGTGCACATGTGCAGTAGCTGTACGTACTTGTTCATACATCACATGTCTCATTAGCATCTTAAATCTCCACCAAGGGGTATGTTTTTTACTATTACGAGCAAAGGGTCAGTTTGAGGATGGGCAAAATCAAACTGCACATGCTCTCTAGAGGGGAAAGTCCCTACTGAAGATAGCTTTGCGTGGATGAGCTTAATTATAATGTGAATGCTGAGGCTTATTGTGTTGCTTGTCCTTACTGTCACTACGGATGGTTGCTGTGTCCCGAGAACATGATTACTTTCTTGTTTGCCTATCCTGTCTCAGAACTACAGACTTGGAAAGGAGATCTTTATTTCTCACATAGGATTGCACTTGCAGGCTGTCTATCCCGCAGGCTGGGAAGCATAGCCTCCGGCAGAAACCAAGAGCAAGTGCCTCAAGGGGAGGGTAAAAGCAGCAGGATTTATGCTGAGCAGGCTGGCCAAATGCATGTATTTAAAAAGCTATAGGAGAAGTCATGAATCTTTATGGAAGGAGAAACATGTACATGGGAAATTGAGTTTCATGCCTCATCATGGGTCATGTGTTCAAAAAATGACAGCATTAGCATAATCCAAGGGTGGAGTTTTTAAAGTTTTGAAACCTCTGACATCAAAAGGTGAAGCAGAAGACGTGAAAGCTTTGACTACACATGCTTTGTGAGTTGTGGTCAGGCTGGGAACTCAGTTTTTAAGGATTTTCTGGGTCTCCTTGGCCAAGAGTGGGTCTGTACAGTTGGTTAGGGGGCCTAGGATTTTATTTTTATTTCTCAATTATAAGTGCTCATTTGACATTAGCTTTTTTAGCCCTTGTGGTCACAGTGGTGGCAGCCCCATATTTAGGGTGAGGATTTGGGAATAAAATTGGAGAAGTCAGAAACCTCAGCAACCTAGATAAATAATACTTCAATGCATTATTATTATTATTATTTTTTGAGACGGAGTCTCACTCAGTTGCCCAGGCTGGAGTGCAGTGGTGCAATCTCAGCTCACTGCAAGCTCTGCCTCCCTGGTTCACACCATTCTTCTGCCTCAGCCTCCCGAGTAGCTGGGATTACAGGCACTTGCCACCATGCCCAGCTAATTTTTTGGGTTTTTTTTGTATTTTTAGTAGAGACGGGGTTTCACCTTTTTAGCCAGGATAGTCTCGATCTCCTGACCTCGTGATCTGCCCACCTTGGCCTCCCAAAGTGCTGGGATTACAGGTGTGAGCCACCACGCCTGGCCTGCCATATTTTATAAAATTTAAAAGTAATGCAATCATTTCATGAGGAACAAGATATCAAAATTTAAAATAAAGACATGACCCCACCGTCCACTTGAATGACCTAACTCACTTCTGCCAAATACCAGCGGCGTCAGATACCTGTGTTTATTTACATTTTGCTATTTCAATCATCTTGAGTTATTTTAGATTGACTTTGACTTTTAAAAATATTACATAGTTGTAAGGCACAGTGACTACCACCTGTAATCCCAGCACTTTGGGAGACTGAGGCAGACAGGTCGTATGAGGCTGGGAGTTCAAGACCAGCCTGGCCAACATGGTGGAACCCCATCTCTACTAAAAATACAAAAATTAGCTAGTGATGGTGGTGCACATCTGTAATCCCAGCTACTTGGCCAACATGGTGAAACCTCGTTTCTACTAAAAACATAAATTAGCCAGGTGTGGTAGCACATACCTGTAATCTCAGCTACTCGGGAGGCTAAGGCATGAGAATCACTTGAATCCAGGAGACAGAGGTTGTAGTGAGTGAAGATCGTGCCACGGCACTCTAGTCTGGGTGACATAGTAAGACCCTGTCTCAAGAAAAAAAAATTGAAAAAATAATATATATAAAATAACATCCCTATGCAATCAATCAATCTGTTTATCTATCTATCTATCTATCTATCTATCTATCTATCTATCTATCTATCTATCTATCTGTATTGCATAGGGATATTATTTCTCTTGGCTTCTCAGCAAGAGTTATTCAGTACCCAAGGTGAGTGATTCACTTTCCTTACCATAGGCCCAGTCCTGGAAAAGGTTGTTGGCACTGTTGTCATGACTGTAAAAAAGCAAGCAAAGAAACCAACAATTCTGTGCTGTGGCAACAGCACCAGCTTTGTGTGTAACAGAATGGAAAACACCCAGGTCTCCCAGACCCTAGCTGGCAGGTTAAGACGTCTAGCTATCATGACCTGTGGACTGTGAAGATTTAGAGGGTTTTGACAGAGGCAAGACTCCTGCATCAGGAGTTATAGATATCAGATCTCAGTGCAGATAGAACAAGAGATTTGCCTGGGGCAGTGTTACATTGAAAGGCATCAGGAAAGTGCAGCATCTTCAAATGTAGGAGCTCGTTACTGGGCATGACCTTCTCTTTCTGGGATTGCCAGATGAGGCCAAGCTTCTCGCCCTGCAATTTCAAATTTTACCTGATCCTTAAGTAATCTTTGCTGTCAACTTGCTGGCTGCTGGGCTTAGCCTCTGCTGAGGAGGAATTGCCTTTTTTTTAAAAGATGGAGTCTTGCTCTGTTGCCCAGGCTGGAGTGCAGTGTTGCAATCTCAGCTCACTGCAACTTCCACCTCTCAGGTTCAAGCAATTCTGCCATCTCAGCCCCCTGAGTAGCTGGGACTACAGGTGCATGCCACCACATCCAGCTAATTTTTGTGTTTTTAGTAGAGATGGGGTTTCACCATGTTGGTCAGGCTGGTCTCAAACTCCTGACCTCTTGATCTGCCTGCCTTGGCCTCCCAAAGTGCTGAGATTACAGGTGTGGGCCACCACACACGGCCAGAATTGTCTTGATTCAAAGAAGTAAAGCATATCAATTAAACAGATAAGGAGTTAGCTCCATGAAGTATGCACTGTTTTCTCCTTCAGCCCAACCCTGCATGCAGTGCTGGTGTTTTTGGTAATGGCCCTGCTTTTGTTCCCTTATAATTTGCTTCAACGGAGGGTTTGCTCCTGTAAAAACCCGAGAATAGAAAGCTTCCATTGAGAAAAAAAGAAAGCAATTAGTGCTGCATCTGAAAGACAGGGGTTCTTCTTGCTCCATTTAGGAGCTGATGGTCACTCCAACCACGAGAAGTCCTTGGGGCATGTGGTCTAACCCTGCATGATGAGCCCCAGGCAGTTGCACTGGGCAGGGTGCTCAGTGTTCCAAGGAGCAGGTTACTGTCTCCTGCAATGGTCAGCATGATGCCAGAAGGCAGAGCTGTTGTTTCACTTTACAGATGAGGAAACTAAGGTTTAACAAAATTAAATGCCACAGCTACAAAACTAGCAGGTACTATAACTGGGGTTGACCTCTGCTAGTCCAACTTCAGTACCCCACGTAGTTATTGTCCTGTCATACTCTTTAGTAATAGCTGATACCAACACCAGCACCCAGGACAGCTCCTAATGGGGTGCGATGCTTTAGTTTACACTATATCTGCTAATGTTCCTGTCAGCAATAGCTGCCCCTTATCACCACTTGTTGTTGAGAAAATGCATCACAGAAGGGTTAAATGTGTCCTCCGTGGACTCAGTCTATTGTGGTTCTTGGCTTCAAAGCCAAGCCAACTTCTATGCTTGTCATTTACCCCACACCACTTTGCAGAAAATAGACAGAAGGACTGTTTCATTTCCTCTCTATTCAACTTCATTTATCAAACAGTATCTCCGCTAGACTTGGGGATGTGAAGATGAGTTTGTAAACTGAAAATGCTACCCTTGATGGAGTACTTACAATTATTGTCAGCATCCTTTCATAACCAAAGGCTCTGGGCATTCATTGGTCTCATGCACTGCCAAGAGGGTTTGGTTCTTTTGCAATTGCAGCACAGCATCAGGGAAGCAGCTTCCCCAAGATTTATCTTACAGATTTGCAGCTGCTCTCTTCAGTGGCCAGCATGAGGAGGTTCATGCCACATGGTCAACTACAGAGCTCCATTCTAGTACTTTGAACTCACATAAAACACTGACTTTAAGATACAGGGTCTGGAGATTGTTGCTGCAGTTGTGATTATGATCCGTGTAAAGGAGAAAGAAGCAACAAGATGGTAACCACAGCAATGACCCTGGGAGCGTGTATTCTACGGAGTCAGATGTAAATGCCTTGTCTGGGTTGGAAATGATGACTATTCTGTCCCCTACAAAAAGCGTTTTTATTTCCTTCTCATCGCATGTTCACCAACCAGTAGTAGGACCTAAAGGGAGTCTGTCGTGGATCCAGAGACAGCCAATGAGCAAAAGTCCTCATTTGGAGAGTATGGATGACTCCGAGGAGGCAGAGATAATACCTGCTGCCATTGGCACTACCTGAAAGTCTTGGGATTCCCATCCTGCCCAGAAAATAACCCAGAGCCACTTACTCCATGTTCTTTCTCACAGCAGAAAATTCTTTCCATCCATAACTACCACAATTCTGAAAGATTCTCACCAAGCATCACCTTAACAGTTTCCTTTCAAGTCAGGAGGTTTAGAGAGAGGTCAGATATGGGCCATTCCTTCCATAGCCTGATGCTGTGACAGAGAAGAAAGACCCACAAGCTTGCAGTGAACACTTAGGAATGTATGATGGAGGCAGGAAGCCAAAAAGGGCCGTGGACACAGGCCTGGGATCTGGAAGCCAGTGGTCCCCAACCTGCTATGCCTCTTATTAGTTAAGTGAATTTTCCTTGCTAATTATAGGACTTGGGCATTTATTTATCTGAACCTTGGGTCCCTCATCAGTACCTTATGTCCCTCATCTGAAAAAGAACTGTACAACCTGTCTCAGAATGAGAATATGAGAACTGAAGAAGGGGAATTTACAAATCACAGCAGATAGGAAGCATTTATTTTATTTTGTTTTATTTTTTTTAATTTTTTTTTTTTTTGAGACAGAGTCTTGCTCTGTCATCCGGGCTGGAGTGCAGTGGCCAGATCTCAGCTCACTGCAAGCTCC
>NW_012114821.1:6662231-6674158 GCF_000951035.1 Colobus angolensis palliatus
GACGGGGTTTCACTGTGTTAGCCAGGATGGTCTCGATCTCCTGACCTCGTGATCCGCCTGTCTCGGCCTCCCAAAGTGCTGGGATTATAGGCTTGAGCCACCGCGCCCGGCCAGGAAGCATTTAATACGTGTAACTGCAAGTGGTCCTCATAATACTTGCTTCATTTGAGTTAACAACAACCACAACAAATTGTCAGAAGAAGAGTAAACAACTGAAAGAAAACTAACACCATGGAACAAGGGGTAACCTGTGAAGGCCACCTGGAGGAGGTAGGATTTTAATTGTCACCTGGAGGAGGCAGGGTTTTAGTTGCCACCTGAAGGAGGCAGGATTTTAGTTGCATTGGAGGGTTAGTCAGGAATTTACCAGCTATCGATGGAGAAAGGTTTTCCAAGCAGGACAACAGCACATAAAAGTTTAGGAGAAGGGTTTGTTCTGAGAGTAGTAGTGAGTTACTAACTGGGGAAGGTTTAGTCCCTGCCCTCAACAGTTTGAAAACCTTTTGAGAAAACTGCCTGTTCAGTGTATTCATGAAGGACAGCACTCTTAGAGCAATTCCTGGTATGAATGTACCTTCCAAATGATTGTTTTATCATGTGCTTAGCACATGATGGTGCTGGAAAAATGTAATTAAAATCAAAATCTTCTCCTAACTCAGAGAGGTTTTCCATGAAGGTAGAAGAGAAAGAAAACAATTTTATTACTGAATAGCATTAAACCAGAATGTGATTTGCATTACAGACAATATGCTAAGAGACTGCAAAGACAGAAAGAAATCTTACTCTTTTAGATAGCCAAGCTGATACAGCCGCCTATCACATACATGTTCTCAAGATAAGCAATAACTAGTTCTCAAGTGAGAAGATTTAATGGCACCGCATATTCCTCCTAGATTCACCCGGTAATTGCGGTGGCTGTCTGTGTGTCTATGTTAACTAATTGACCTTATTCAAAGCAAAGGTAAACTTCTCACATCTTCGTGACAGGAAATGGTTTTGCAACTTGGAGCCAGTCATCTGCTGAAGTTGGGCTTCTACTGTTTGACAGGAACTGGGAGATAGATAGGAATGCTATCTTCTTTGTTGATTCTATTTCAAAGAGATGGTTCCTAGGTCCTTGAGAAAGACATTCCCGGGTTCCTGGATCACAAAGCTAGCAAAAGTCTCATTTAGCTTTTGAAAGTATTTACATACCTTTCAAAGAGACCCCTCCCCCCCAAAAAAGAAAAAACTCACAATAACAAGTTTTCTAAAGTAAGTGTTTTCAGTAAACAGAGTGGGGCAAAGTTTCTTTCCTTATTTTCAACTGGGGGAATTAGCCCTGGAAATGGCTCTTTAATAAACCTCTTCTGAAGAGGACTAAACTAGCAAAATGATGAACTGGTAATCTCCCTGGAATATGAATTCCCAGTGGACAGGGTTTTTATCTGTTTTGTTGATTGTTATATCTCCAGTGTATAGAAATGTATCTGGCCCATGCTCAGCATGGTCACTCAGTCTTTCTGACTATAAATCCAGTGCACTTGACATTTTGAAACTAGCTGGACAAGGCATCATGGTCTAGGAAAATAGCCAGAAAAGTGATATGGGCAGAGAAAGCCAGCTTGGATATTTGATCATCAGACAAATGGATCTGAATTAGATTCCAGAGCTTGCTTTCTATAAGCTTTGTGAGCTCAGGTGAGTGACTGAACTGGGCTGGACTTCAGATTTATTATCTAACACTCTGATAATAAGCCCTACCTCATAGAGTAGACTTACTGGCTCAATAAGAGAATAAAGATGTATTAAATATTTTTGCATCAGTTCAGGATATAAACAAGGAAATATATGTAATGGGATATCATGTGGGAATCCTTGGCAGAGTTCCTGGAAGAGTCGGGGCTCTGTAAATGTCAGCCCCCTTCTCTGGAAGGAAGTGAGTCAGGCTTGAGGGTGGGTGTATTTGCTTTGATCCCTGACTACGTTGGAGTAGGAGACAGGGACAACTGTGGAGATCCTTGAGCTGCTGACATTTTCAGTGTTGCTACATGAGTGTTGAAACTATTCTAAACCCAGACTGAGGACTGGAATTTGAAAGGAAACCATTTACTTTTAAGGTAATTGTCCTAAATGTTAAGGAAGCAGTGGGCTATGCTATGTCACTTCTTTTCATTGAGTACAACATGGTCTACAGACGGTGTGCTGCCTTTATTTAGATTTAGAAACAGTAAAAATAATTACATGGAAAAATGTCAGAAGAAATGCTCTTTCTCTCTGACTCCATTTTTTTCTCTTCTAAACAATAGTATTTAGCACTTCACAGATATGAGCTCGCCTAACCCTCCTAATATATCACAGGAAGAGAGGGGTGATTATTATGTAGTCACTGTCATCAGTGGTCTGCTGAGGTGGTAGAACAGTCTGGATTGAAAGAGGGCTGGACTTGATGTTTCCATGAGAGAATCTGGGGGCACTGGACCCCTGGAAGGACCCTCCTAGATGGACCTGCCCCTCATCGTTTATTTACTAGATGAACAAACTGAGACCAGAGAGGGAACATTATATGTTTAAGAATGCAAAGATAAGGGGCGATAGGCATAGAACCACAGCTAAGATTGACCTGCTGCCACAAACCTGTTTACTGCATAATACATTCTTTTAAAGGAATTGAAATGCTTTTGTTTAAAAACATTTTGCTGAAACACACTCGTTAACACAGTAAAGGTAGAGCTAAGGTAGATAATAGTTAAAGGATTGGAACCTTTGGCTGTTACTTTCATGGGTGGTCTGTAAAAAGTATTTTCGGTAGGTTGTATATTTTGAGCATCTTGATGACCATGATGATGATGACAATGGCAATAATGATGACGATGAGGATGAGGATGATGGTGATGATGACCATGGTTGTGGTGTTGTTGATCATTATGATGTAGACAATGATGATGATGGTGAAGATGAGGATGATGATGGTGACGGTGACAGTGATGATAATAGCTCTGGTCATGTTGATGTTGATGGTGATCGTGGTTATGATCATGATTATGGTGATGATGGTTATGGAATAATAACGATGGTGATGATAATGATCATGATGATCATCATTGTGATAATGACAATGAGAGTGATGATAGCTAATGTTTATTGAGAGCTAACACACAACCTGTTATAAGTCTAAGCACTTTGTCTATTGTAGGTCATTTAACTCTCACAGCAACCCCATGACAAAGATATTATTTTGTGATTCTCATTTTAGAAGGAAGCAGAGAGTTTAATTGTCTTGTCCAATGACACACAATTAGCAAGTGGCAAAATAATAAAGATAATAATTATACCTAAGATTTATTGAGCTCTTACTGTGTTCTGGGCTCTATGCTAAGTGTTTCCCATTTATTATTTTATTCTCTAACATTTCATGGGGTAGGCATCATTATTTTCTTGTTCTCGCAGGTTACAAAACAAACAACTCGAGCAGTTTTAGTGAAGTGGCTCCTCAAAGTCTCACAGCTAGTAAGGGAGGGAGCAAGAAACTTATGTATGGATAAATTCTTCCAAAGCTTCCTGTGTGATGCTGCTGCTCCTGCTGGCCACCATCTAAACTTCTGCTTCTCCCTCACCCTCACACCTATTCTGCAAGGCCTACAGACCCTGAGTTTTTTCTGCCTCTTTTCCTGCCACACCTGGAACACCACTTTTTTTTAACTGACCCTTTTCTCTCTAGCCTGGACCACTAGCCTATCCCACACTACACCCACAGCTAGAACCTAGGACAACTACACATCCTTTTAATGGTTTCCAGTGCCTACCACTAAATCTAACATCAGATGTTGACATGCAAGGCTCTCAAAGAAATGAGCCCTACCTGCCTCCCCAGCCCCATTTCCTGCTGCCCCCTCTCCAACCCCATACTCCAAATCCCAGTTAAGCCATTTTATCACACCTCCTCAACAAGGCCCTGTTTCTGTCTATCTGCTACCACTGTGTCTGAGCTACCACAAGAACTTGATAAGAGGTTTTTGGGGAATTAATGAATGGATGAATGAATGCATGAAAATGCTTTTGTTTCTCTATTAAAATTTCCAGTGACATCTTTCCTTTCTTTTTTTTCCTTTCAAGGGAAGTCAAGGAGAACGTGGTGCAGATGGTGAGGTTGGACGGAAAGGTGATCAGGTAAAAATTTACTTTATAAGGAACCATTCACCCTGAGAAGGAGCACTGTTTCTCCAAGGTGGCTTCCATTGTATAGTCATTCCTTGTCTCTTCTTTGCCTGTAGCAGGATTTTTAAAAATCTAATTTTTATGGTTTTCATCTTGGTATCTCTGGTTCACTGTAAGTGCCCTCTCTCCCTTCTCTCTCCCAGAGAAGCTTGCCTGCCTACCCTTCCTCCTTCCTTTCCTTCCTTCCTTCCTTGCTTCCTTCCTTCCTTCTTTTTCCTTTCCTTTCCTTTCCTTTCTTTTCCTTTCCTTTCCTTTCCTTTCCTTTCCTTCCCTTTCCTTTCCTTTCCTTTCCCCTTTCCTTTCCTTTCCCCTTTCCTTTCCTTTCCTTTCCCCTTTCCTTTCCTTTCATTTCCCCCTTCCTTTTCTTTCCTTTTTCATTTCTTTCTTTTTGTACTATTTTACCTTTACTGTGTTGTTTTTTTTTTTTCACTGAAATGGTCATTCATTACAAAATACCCCCTTCTTCCCTCCCATCATCTCAAGTAACTGTTACCTGGCTCTCTTGGTGCTAGCTGAAATGCTTCACAGACACTCCATGCTCTGGTCAGCGCATATCCAGGCCTGCTGGACCACTGCTCCTAATGTGCTATAGGATGGTACCAATGAGGGCTCGCTGCTCTCTCTGTGGATCTGAGCATGTCCTCCCTATCATCCTCTATCCAGTGCAACCAGCTGATTTCTGCCCAGTCCAATTCTACCAGCTTTGCTGCTGTCATCCTTCTCCCTGTTCTCTTTTCTCTCCTCTCCCAACTGCCCTCCCCTTTACTTCTTCCTCTCTTCTGCATCTCATAGCCAGTGCTCATTGTCAACCAATTCCATGCCAGGTACTGCACCTGGCTCTGAGATCTGGAATGACTCGCGGACAGACTCCTGACCTCACTGGGCTTGCAGTTCAGTGAGTGCATGAGGGACATGAACGAGTAACCCACAGGCAGTGAGATGAGAGCTGTGCTCAAAGTCTGAATGAGCTCCTCGGCTAAAGTCTCTTCTGTATTTGGAAAAACAAAGTGTGTTTGGATTATTCTTATAAGAATGACTTATTAAAGGCAATGTACTCTACATTGAATGGTGTAGCCTGTGGTTTCAGTGGTAAGGCTTGGAGGTGGAGGGCAGAGAAATCATTTCTTTCTTGGTGGTTTGTTTGGTTTCATAACGTTGTACAAGACGTTAGATTCCAAGCTTTGTTCTATAACTTTTTCAGCTCATTCTATAATATGCAATAGACTCCTCTACACATGGAGAAACAAATCTCTTGCTTAAAATAACTGTAATATTGACAGGATATGAAGGCTGTAATTCAGTTAACCTAACCATTTCCATTGTGTACATTGTGTTTGTGTGCATTTATTTGTGTTTTATGTTTTTATTATGAAATACTTCAAGCATATCTAAATAATAAAGACTGTAATAAAATGAACCTTTATGTACCCTACACTTAACCACAATCACTTTCAATTATTATGACCCCTTTTGTTTTCATTTATATCCTCAACCATTTCTCCACACCCCCTGCCCACACCTTATTTTGAAGCAAATCCGCTTTCAGGATATATTTGTTTTTATAAATGTTGTCAGGTACTATTTAGATATATAAAAAGAAGTCCCTTTTATTGTCAGTGTCTTTAATCAAAATTGTTTGTAGGGTTGGAAGGTGGATTCTGGATTGTTTCCTGAAATTTGATATTTGCACAACGTAAAAAGTATTTTTTAGAGTCATTTTAAAGAATTGCATCTTTTATTTTCCTAGGGTCATCCTGGAGTTCCAGGTTTCATGGGGCCCCCAGGGAACCCTGGGCCACCAGTAAGTAATCATTTTTAATCCCCTCCTCTTTTGGCCTTGACATTTGAATGCACATCTGTACTCACCAGGCATGATATGACACTGAACATGTCTCTCTCATTTTAAGGGATGGGCCAATACCCCAAAGGTGACAGAGATGACCTAAAAATGCAAGTCCCATAGGCGTGTGGGGGAAAGTGCTGAGGGTCTGGAGTAGGCTTGAGGGACCATGTAATTAGAGTAATGTCGGGACTGGGGGACATTGGCAAAAGAGACAGACTTGCTTCTTCTTTTTTCAAATTGAGCTTGGGTGGGTAGGAAGCCAGTATTTCAAGGTTATGATGTCAAATAAAGAAGGTAGAAAATGAGAAATCGTAAACAGCTTTCCCCATGTTATGAGGAACCTGTCTTGTTATTATCTCAATGATCTCCACTGGTCCCCCTGAGCAAATGTTCTCTCTGCTCTTACAGTAGCTGTAGCCTAGACATTGACTGGTGCCCTTCTCAGCATTTCCCTCTCCTTTCAGTGTAGGCTGCCCATAGATTAGTCATGTTCCTCCTCTGATCAGAGTCCACTGCTGTTGCAGCCCACATATCCATCACGGGTAGCCATGGCAACAGGTACTGGAAATTAGTGTTCCTGCCAAGCCCAGGATCAGTCCCCTGGGATTTCCCATGGGTTCCACATGAGACCCTTGTCCTAGACCTTGCAAGGAGAGGATTTCTGGAATGGCTGAAAGACCACTGAAAAGGAATCCCCTTCAAATAGGAAATACCCTGTTCAAAAGTATAGTGAAAAGAGGTTCAGTTAGGAGTATAAATTTAAAATACATGAAATTAAGCTTGCTTTGTCTTCTTTTTAAACAACTCGACTTCTAGTTGTAACTATGTGTTAATTAGGAGAATAAATTACGTTGTTTTAAGTGTATATTTTCGATAAAATCAGATGAAAGCATGACATGGTATCTTTCACTTCATGTTGACTTTTAGAGCAAACTCACAAAAAGGTAAATTATCTACAAAAGCACTATTCAGTTTCCCAGAAAGCCTACTTTAAGTCTTTAATATTCAACACATTTTCCTTCCAAGTGCCTTTGATGTTAATATTATTTTTAATTTATCAGCCTCACATCTTACCTGGCCCAACTCTGCCATGTGCACATTTGTGAAGGATATTGTAGGGAATTTATCAGTTTGCTATCATTTAACTTCACAAAATTCTGCAATTCTTTCAAGGTTTATAATTTCACTTAGTAATTTCTTTGCACTGTATTTGCATATTATTGGATTTTGTAGCATCTGACAATCAGCAAAAAGAGAAACTGATAATGACACTGATACAATTGGTAGTAGGGAGAGGTGTTAGTGTTAAGCAAAGAGGGGCATTTGAGAGGCAACTAATTTTACTTAAAAATAGTTTATTCATGAATAATTTTATATTATGATGACATTAGCTTCCTTAATGACATTGTACACCTTAACAGCTGAGGATCTCAGCAAATGAATAATGGATTACAGCCTCATCCCCACTCCACCCTGGTAGTTCCAAACCCTATAACATGTTCCCAAACCAAAACCCTGAACTCTTCTCACTGGGAACTGCAGTAAGTTAGAACTCTACGACTACTGTAGGAAATGACTCCTGGCTTATTATTCTCATGCTAGATGATGTCTCGGAGGCCGAGAAACAATCATAATCAGAAGCCAGCTTGTCTGTCTCCAGCTGATTAATGCTTTCAGTTCACTTGGCAGATGTTTATTGAGCTTCTATTTTGTGTTGTGCCTTGTACTGTTAATAGACTGTGGGAATGGGTGCTGAGGCAGCTGCCTGTTTAGGTTCAGCAGCCAGTCATGCAGAAGCAACTTCACAGCAGAAAATTAGCCTTTCTGGTCAGGGATGCATTGTTGTAGTTCTACTCTTTGTTGTTGCTTGTTTTCAAGTGCTTATTAATTGTCAGGCCCTGTTGGAAATACGCAGGGATATGGGTAGCGAGCTGACAAAGCTCTTTCTTTTAGTGTTTGTTTTCTGGTGCTCAGTCAGCATCCTTATTCCAGATAAAACCCTTACCCCATCCCCATATGCAGGAGGAAATTTTATTCCAACTTGGCAAGATTCCAGACTCTAGGCTGCCAGAAGATTTTTATCAAAGTTATGTAGAAAAATTTAGATTTGTTATATTAGCTTTGGACTAGATATTTAATTAAAGCATGAACCTTAGGCTACTTGTTAAAATATTATCACTATCCCTTTATTTCATGAACATTTACTGGGTCCCTGCCTAGTAGAAGCGATAGAGACAAGTCCAACTGCATCCTGCCCTAGAAGTTTGTCATACATAGAAAATAAGACAGATCTTCTACAGCTATCTCAAATTTCCTTGAGGTCCAAGACCATGATGTAGTCATTTTTATATCTCTAACATTTGGCTTGTGCCTAGTACAATTTAGGCACTCGATAAAAGTATGCAACAATTAAATAAAGGCTACTGGAAGGACATCAATAGAGTACTGTGGGAACTTGCTTGTTTATGCTTTTATATTTAGTTAATATCTGCAGGATTCCTTGTCTTGAGGTGGACAATAGGCACTTCTATTCATGGAAGTTCCCTATTGGACAGCCCTTAGCGTTTCTCTGGTGCTAACTCCTTATGTGTCATAAATTCCATTTTCTCAGCAACCCACATAAAATAGGCGCTGTTCTTTTCCTTCATTTTACAAAGGAACTGAAGCACAGAGGGGTCAGGTAACTTTCCTAAGCTTATACAGCTCTTCAGTGGAGAAATGGGATTTCGGCTCAGGAACTCTGACTGTAAGAGGATACACTCTGACCGATACCCTCTCTTCTAAGCCTAGCACCTTGTAAGCATTGCCTCATTACTCCTCCCCTTCCTAATGGCATGTGCAATTTCCAGACTTTCACTGTTAAGGAAACTAAAGCTTAGAGATGTTAATGACTCAGCCAAAGCTAGTAAGAGGCATATGTGTGAATTTGTCTAAAGAACTGCTGCCTTTATAACCCAGTTAGTTCGACTTCTAATTCATTCATTTATTCAAGAATATTGAATATTTACTATATCCCAGGTACCGTTTTAGTTCCAATGAGGAAGGAAATAAAATGGAAGTTCTTGACCTCATGAAGTAGGAGGTGTGTGGAAGGAGATAGACAATAAATAAATAAGAAATAAATAAACACTAGCATGTCAGATGTTTGCAGGTGCTATGGAGGAAGGTAGACAGAAAAGGGCAGGGAGGATGAAGGGTAAGTCTTTCAGTTTGGGGTCTGGTAGGCAGAAAACCTTTCACTGAGAAGCTGATATCTAAGCTAAGACCTGCAGGATGGGAGGGTATGAGGCCTGTGCATATGTGGGGGACTAGCATATAGGGGAAAGAAACAGCATATGCAAGAGCCCCCAGCAAAAGTGTGCCTGGAGCTCACTTTGAGCTGCTTGCTCAGCTGCATAGAGGTCTTCTTCCATTCATCCATCTGTGCATCTCTTCACCCTTGAGTTGACACAGCAATTGCCTTCCTAATGTCCTGGAAGATAAATCTAGTTGTCCATGTATTACTTTTTGTCCTGAAATGTTACTGGATACTAGCTGAAAATGCCCATCCTGAAGTGAGTTCATTTACTGTTTTCAAAGGGGTGACTGCCTGGCTAATGCATTGGCCCTTCCTAAAATGTGGATGCTGTTCTCCCAATATCTTGTATTCCCAGAGAATAACTCAGCCTGATGAAGAGACAGAAGCATGTTTGAAATATTTATGGTTCAGGAAGCTAGGAAGGGGCACAGAATGTAAGATCTGCACGTTGCTATATTAGGCTGTTTTTACATTGCTACAAGGAAATACCTGAGGTTGAATCATTTATAAAGAAAAGAGATTTATTGGCTCAGTTCTGTAGATTGTACAAACATGGTATCAGCATCTGGTTGACTTCTGATGAGACCACAGGGAACTTCCCATCATAAAGGAAGGCCAGGTGTGTCACATGGCAACAGCAGGAGCAAGAGAGTAAGGGTGGGGAGGTCCTAGACTTTTAAACAACCAGATCTTGCATGAACTGAGTGGGAGCTCACTTATCACCAAGGGGATTGTGCTAAAGCATTCATGAGAGATCTGTCCCCATGATTCAATCACCTCCCACCAGGACCCACCTACAATATTGGGAACCACATTTCAACGTGAGATTTGAAGGAGACAAATAACCAACCGTATCAATTGCTTTGTATTTAAAGCAGAGGGTGCTAATGACCTCCGTCCAGATGCACAAGAAAACTAGCTTTCTGCCTTGTCTTTTTTAGGGAGCAGATGGAATTGCAGGAGCTGCTGGACCGCCAGGAATCCAAGGGTCACCTGTAAGTTCCTCAAGGAATGGGATCTGTTTTTAGTTTACCTTGAGCCTTTCTGGAACCCCAAGTGTCTACCAATCCTGCTCTGGTCCTGTGTTACTCCTGTGGCTCACGTATTTTTGAGGCTCTTTTCACTACAAGTCTTGCAATGAAACTGCAGGAGGGTTTGCTTTCTGTTGGACCCCTGGTTACTTTGCTACTAAAGTAAAGGTTTGGTTGAAATGATATGAAAATCTGTGATTCCAGAATTCAGTTTACAACCATCAATGCAAGTAGGTCCTAGATTAAGGCCCCATATCTCAACTTCTTGTCAGTGTGGTTTCTATTTTGAGCACGTGCGGGGAAATGGAAAAGCTCAGCACTAACTCACTTAGGACTGTGGTGTGCACCAGGGGAATATCAGGCAAGAGGCTGCTATTGTTATCCCAACTGTTCAAAAGAGGAGAGTGGAATTAAAAAGAAGTCACTAGTCAAGGACCCCAAACCATAACTAGTGGAGTTGGCATTTGAACCCAAGGCTTTTATCTCAAAATCCAGATTTCATTTCATGAAGTTGCCAGAACCACTCTTGGTTTCAATGCCGTAAAGGGTGAACCACGGTTTAGTAGGTATTATGTTATTAGCCAGCACATGCATGGCATGTAAATGAATATACGGTACATAAATATTCCTTACCTCATCTGACAGCTCCTCCCACTTTAGCCCTGTAAGTTAGAGAAAGGCCGTGAATCATTATCACCATTTTATAAATAAGGAAAGTGGGAATTAGAGAAGTGAAATGTCTAGTTTGGGGTCACACAGTGAGAGAAGTCGGAGCCAGGCACAATTCCTAGGCCACAGGAATCTCACCATCATATTCCAAGGCCAGCTAGCAAGCAGGCCATCCCTACCCTGGTATCTATGGAGTTCTGTGTGAAGGGCATGTGCAAAGGACATTATTACTTAATAAGACTTCCTCCATGTCAAAGGAGGAGGTCAGAGTCCCATGGGGTTATGTCACTTGGTCAGAGTCATACAGGAAATTAGTGTCCAAGCTGGGAGTTAAGTCAATTTGAGATTTCTCAGTTCAGTGCTCCTTCTGCTATTCCACATTGACCCACCGTGTGGGTGGTCCAGGCAGCCAGAGGGATGCTGAGTCTGAAAAATCACAGCCACCTGTTTCTGTTCAGGATGCTCATCTGGTCAGTCCTCTTGAAGCCACCTATCTAGAAGTCCCAGGATGAATAAAATATAAAATATACTGGGCTGGGCACAGTGGCTCACGCCTGTAATCACAGTTTTTTGGGAGACCGAGGTGGATAGATCACGAGGTCAGGAGATTGAGACCATCCTGGCTAACACAATGAAACCCTGTCACTACTAAAAATACAAAAAATTAGCTGAGCATGGTAACACATGCCTGTAGTCCCAGCTACTCAGGATGGTGAGGCAGGAGAATCGCTTGAACCCAGGAGGCAGAAGTTGCAGTAAGCCAAGATTGCGCCACGGCACTCCAGCCTGGGCAACAGAGTGAGACTCCGTCTCAAAAAAAAAAAAAAAATCCCAGACTTCAGAAGAGTCTGGAATATCACGAGGTCAGGAGATTGAGACCATCCTGGCT
>NW_012114821.1:6674227-6728650 GCF_000951035.1 Colobus angolensis palliatus
CTTGAAGCTGTCCGTGGTGCTGAAACTTTATCATAACTGTCAAACCAGAATATAGTGTAAGTTTTCTTTGCCCAGTGAGCATTGGTAGTTTCAAAATAGAAGTAATTTTTTTTCTTTTTCTTTTAGACAGAGTCTCACTCTTGTTGCCCAGGCTGGAGTGCAGTGGCACGATCTCGGCTCACTGCAACCTCCGTCTCCTTGGTTCAAGCGATTTCCGACTATTTTTTGTATTTTTAGTAGAGACGGGGTTTCACCATGTGGGCCAGGCTGATCTTGAACTCCTGACATCAAGTGATCCTCCTGCCTTGGCCTCCCAAAGTGCTAGGATTACAGGCAGGAGCCATGGTGCCCAGACAATAGAAGTAATTTTTAAAAGTTAAATGGGGGCAAAATTATAATAAAAAGATACATACAAACCTTAGTTCTGTTATGTTTTGAATTAAAAGACAAACTGTTTGGCAGACTTTTTGACACAAAATAAAGGCCTTTGCTTTGATTTTTGGTAATGAATGCAGTCCCTTGTCATCAGTCACGTAAAAAGAACATCCACTGACCACTTTTTGTTACTTTTTTGAAAAGTGGTTTGAGAATATAACAACATATGTGTAACAATATGAATGTGGAGTTCTAGATTGTTAGAATTTTTTTCCTAATCTTTTGTAGGTGTCTTATCGTATAGCTATATCGATTTAGATGGTGAGTGGTGAATGACTCACTGTTGGCCAGTGTCTTCAAAACCCTGCCTTAACTTCCATAAAAAGTGTATTCTTTTTTCCACCTAAATTTTACTTATTGTTTAATGAACAATTAAATTGTATGACTTTCATAGCAAATAACTGATGCAAACAGGCTTAGGAACAAGCACACTGACCCCTTGCAAGCCTTCAACTCATCTGGTAGGAACAGTCAAGCAAGGGTGTACTGCAGGCAAGGGTGTACTGCAGTGTTGTGACCAGGCATGGGTGTTTGGAGAGGATGGGGAAGCTGGTTTATAATGGGGGCTGGTCTAGTGGAGGTTGGTTAAGAGTCTACCATGCTTTAATTTTCAGCTTCTCTGCCAGTGAAATTGGTTTCTAAATAAATAAAAGTCTAGTGATGGCAAGAAGACTGAACAGGGAGTCAGAGGTGGAGTTCTTTCCTGAATCTGCCACATTCTTATTATGGGACCATGCCTTCCTCACCTGAGTTTAAAGAGAATGGTCTAACATAGTACTTGGCAAACTTTTTCCATAAAGAACCAATTAACAAACACTTAATGCAAAATCAGCCATAGACAACATGCAAACCAGTGGGTGTGACTGTGTTCTGATAAAACTTCATTTAACAAATCTGGTAATGGGCTGGAGTTTGCTGACTCCAGTCCTAGATCACTGGTGTTTCCACACTAGGGAATTTGAAAAGTAAGTATCCAGGAAGGAACCCAGGAAGCTCCATTATCAATAATTAAAAATCTCTAATAATAGCTCTAGCTTTGTCTCAGGTTGACCAAAAATATCCACTTAATTTTCTTATGTGTTTGTAGGTATTGTGATGTGGGGAGGGGTGAATATTGTATTTTTTCCTGGTTGTTATTATGCATTGGCTAAACCTTAAGAATACCTCATTTTGTTGGCATGTGAATTAGAATGTAAAACCTGGCATCCGTGTCTTATCTCCCAGTAAACACTAGTAGGAGGTTATAAAGTTGTCAGGTATAGACACAGGGTGATATGATAATACTCACCATGATAGGAATTAGGGCACTGATTAGATAATGCTGATTTATAAGCTCTGATTGATACTTATGTAAGTCTTTGATGAATAAAATGGGAAATAAAATATTAATTAATGAAATTTGGTAAAACAGTTTTTCAAATACAAGGAAAGAGACAGTAAAGCAATTATTGGTAAAACATGTAAGAGCCTCTGGAAAAAATGATGAAAATAATAAACTATCCGCTATGCATGCCCCCGGTCTTCTCCCCACTTGTGTGCAGTCCTGTACGCACAACACCTCAAGGTCCTGAGGTATATGCTATATGGGTAGAGAGTGTGAACTTCAGGAAGTCTGGGGACAAATACAGAGTTGGATCTGGACTCAGGTCTTGTGGATACTAAAACCCCAATAGCTTCTTCCCACGGGCATTCCAATATTCAGTTTTCCCTAAGCCTGTGTATTAATAATACGGCCAGAATGAGTCCTAGTGTGTGTACCAAGAGGGGTGACTATGCTCTGTCCCAGGGAACCTGACTGCCTTGGGGGAAACACAGCTCAGAAAGCCATGAGGCTGGTACAGAAGCACCCCTTGTTTCTTACCACTCACTCTCCAAACCCATGAATGCAGTTCCGTGTGAAGTCAGTCATTGACTTTCCAAAAAAGCCAACAAAGGTTTTCATGGTGTTTTTATGTCTTGGATCTTTTAGGGAAAAGAAGGCCCTCCTGGCCCCCAAGGCCCATCTGGATTACCTGGAATCCCAGTAAGTGGGTTTTATAAAAACAAACAAACAAACAAACAAAACCTAGTTTCTTTTTATAAAAACAAGGAAACAAAAATATATTCTGCTGCCAAAACAAGGCCTGGCCACTAGTGGAATTTTGAATGTTGTAGAAAACTAGAAATAAAATAATCACAAACTTGTTTATCAGTCAAAGCCAACTAAAATTTGGGTAGAATCAGTCTTAATCTTGTGCTTCTTTTAGGCATATATTAGTTGTTTCTGATTTAAATAGTAATTCTTCTCTCTGTCTCTACATATATATGTATGTGTACATATATATGTTTATATTGTTAAAACACACACATATATATATAACTGTGATAATTAACTATTTGTGATAATGTACAGTAAATGGCTTTTATAAAAACAAATAAACAAAAAAAACCCTAGTTTCTTTTTATAAAAACAAGGAAACAAAACTAAACTATATTCTGCTGTCAAAACAAGGCCTGGCCACTAGTGGAATTTTGAATGTTATAGAAAACTAGAAATAAAATAATCACTAACTTGTTTATCAGTCAAAGCCAACTAAAATTTGGGTAGAATCAGTCTTAATCTTGTGCTTCTTTTAGGCATATATTAGTTGTTTCTTATTTAAATAGTAATTCTTCTCTCTGCCTCTACATATATATGTATGTGTACATATATATATGTTTATATTGTTAAAACAAAAACACACACACATATATATAAAACTGTGATAATTAACTATTTGTGATAATGTAAACATTTTCCATTTCCCAGACTAGTGTTAAATGTTCATGAACTTTATATATGATATATACAATGGATGTACCATAATATATATGATCATTTCTCAGTTGCCTCATAAACTTCACAATTATTTTAAAAAGCAACTACAATGGACAATTTTGTATGTGTAGCATTTTAAAAATTTCTTTATGATGATCCTCCAAAATGTGATTGGCTTGCCATAGTAGAGAAACATCTAAGGTTCTTGATACATACTGCAAAATTGCTTTCCAAAGATGTTGTCCTGAACTTTTCAATTTAGTATCCTTCTCATTAGAGTCGAGCTGTTCAAGGCATTTGTAATAAATTCCTCCACAAAGGCCATGCACTGCCTTCTGCACTGAGAGTAAATTCTTTTGTGGCTCTTTGTCTGGCCTCTGCCTGCTGCTGTAGCACTTACTGTCCATAGTCCCCGCAACCCCACTCTCCACTGTGCCTTCTTTTGTTCCAGCCACACTGGATTTTTTTTTTTGGTTCCCGGAATGCTCGGAATTCTCTCCTGTCACACTCTACACCCCTTCCCAGGCTACCAGGTGCCTCTTCCCTTCTTTCACAGTAGATGCCTTTGATCTTCCCCATCTGGTCTCAGCTATCACTTCCTTCCCTGCTCCCTACCAGGCTAGGAGAGGTTCTCTCTTCCTTTTCTTCTGAGTGCTTATCTCATCTGGTGATCGCATTTCTATTGGTGTAATGGATTGATTAGTTCTCCCATTATTCGTTGGTCTCGTTGAATCACTCATTCAACAAACACCTCTGTTTGTTAGATCTGAGGATGTAACATTGAAGCATGCCTGGTAATTAGTCACGGGGTCATATTCTGTGCTGTAGGTTCTGCGTGAGCTGGAACTACATCTGCTTTTGTTTAGCCTTGAGTCCCCACACATAGTGAGCACACAGCAAACATTGACGAAAGGAACGTGTGTATGAATGAATCGCTTCTTAGAGCTCTTTCTCCTACAGTATCTGATACGTACTGCCATTGATCAAGAAGACATTTCCGGGGCATCACTGACAGTCCTGTCTGTAACTCTGCAACCTGGAGGTTAAGTAACCTGTCCAGGGCACACAGATGTGAAGTGACATGCTGGGATGTTGGTATGAACTGCAACTCTGGAGACTAGGATGCCATAGCAGCTAGGAGATATATATTGACTTAATTTTAGCAATGGTAAAGCTAAGGAGAGGAAACTCCAATTTGGATTTTGTGTTAACCGCTTATCAAAGTTCTAGAGTACTGGGAAGAGAGATACAACTTACCTATGATTATGCTATTTTCTTGATAATATCAATTTCTCTCTCCCACCCTTCTTCCTCCTTCCCCCATCCTTTCTTTCCTTCCAATGGAAATCTGATCATGTTACTTTCCTCTGCTCACCGTTGTCCTTAGGCTTAAGCCAAAGACTGGGCCCTATTACTTCCCTGGCACCTTGTGAATAGCCCCAGCTTTGTTCTGTTTCTTTATCACTCTGTTTCCACTTCAGGGAAAGAAATGAACAATGTTATAGCCTTTCTGTGACCCAAAGGTGCTCCTTGCTGTCGTTCACCGAGCTCCTCCTGTGCTCACAGTGGTAAACCATGCTGAGTACCTTCCTGCGTGTTATTGAATGTCCTCATTATCATCGTCGGCATCCACATTCCCCCGTCCCCCATCACTGTGCTCACCCACGAGGCCCAGACACCAGGCTCTCATGTTCTACACTTGAATTCATGAAAATGCCTAGGAGAGGCTTCTTTAGGACAATAGCAATCATAATAATGCTATTGCAAAATGTATTGCTTTCCCACTATGTGCCAGATACTGGGAGTCAGAGATCCACAGCCAGAATCTTGGTGTTGAGAAAGAAACCAGGAAATCAGAACAATTCTGTCTGTTGAGACGCTGCCTTAGCTGCCAACTGTGAATGCAACTGCTGGAAGCTGGGCAGAAAGACATGCTGAAACTGCCTTTGTCTTTCCATCCCCTTGAATCTTCTTTGACCTGATAACCAATTGGAGTTTCTCTTGCAGGGAGAAGAAGGCAAAGAAGGCAGAGATGGAAAGCCAGGTCCCCCTGGAGAACCGGTAAAGGACTCTCAACTTCCTATTATATCACATGCCAAATCCATTACATGTCAATAACAACTGCTTTGTGTGGGGAGCTACTTTGAACCAGGTTCGAAGATAGGCATTTTCTATGCATTATTTCATTTACATACTCTGACAACCCTGCGTGGCAAACACTGCTGTCCCCATTTTAAAGCAGAAGAAACCTGGGCCTTGGGGAGGTGAAATGGCCCCAAAGTCACATGATGGGCTGGTGACAGATTCTGAACCTGAGCTCAGGGCTCCTGTCCCTGTTCCACATTTTGCTTTACTGCCCCCTGTAGCCTCAATCCTACTGATATGATAGAGGAACCTGAAGTAGATAAGTATGGCCTGCAGGAGAAATCTGATATCTGGAGAGACCAGGATACTCCAGTAAAATCTGAGTTGGACCTGCTAGCTCCAGACACTGTGGGATTACATACACACACACACACACACTCACACACACATATGCACATACTTGTAACTCTGGCATAGATTTTTCTCATTTTGGTCTTGGTTTTGGTTTTCTTTAATGTCACTGTCCAGGGACACACAGGGAGATAGAGCAAGTGCTAGTGAGAATGTCTCTGTGGCTGGCCCCAGTAGCTGTTAGTTGGGAATGTGCAGGGATTTCCAAAGACCCAGATCTGTGACTTCAAAGCTGTGCTCACTGAGCTTGGGGTCCTTCTTGCCTATGGATCAGAGATTCATCATGATGATTCATTGGTTCCTAGCAGCTCTTATGTCTTCCCAAAGCCCTTTCACAGACACTACACCAAGGGGAAGATGAAGGACGGCATCAGTGGTTTAGAGACCTGGGTTCTCCAAATGCCCACCAGTATGAGACTAGTGAAATGATGAGCTGTCCACGCCATAGAATATCAACGGCTGTCAGAACGAATGAGGATGTTCTCTACATACTGATGCAGAGCTGCTCCTACATAGGTTGTGAAGTAGAAAAGCAAAGAGTAAAGCAATGTGTATAGTCTGTCCTATTTTGTATAAAAATAGTTGTGGGCCTATTTTTTTTCCAGTGTTTATCTAAAAGAACTCTGGAAGACTGCATAAAACACTCATAAAAGTAGTTCCATGGGAGGATGATTGTCAAACAAGGGGACATAGCAGTAGGAAGACAACTTTCTATTCCATGGTATTTTATTTTACTGTTATCTTCTTAATTTTTTGGAGCCATGAGTATGCATTACTTATTGATAAAATTAAATTTAAAATATAGTGATTAAATAAAAATATTTTATGCCAAAATTACAACAACAATAATAACAATAGCAATAAAAGCTGGCTTTGGATTCTGGCCCCACTCCTTACTAGGTTTTGTGATCTGGGTGAGTCAGAAAGCATCTCTGAACTTCAGTTTCTTTTGAAATAGAAGAATAATAACATACCAATTTGTCAGAGTTGCTGGTTAGTCATCTAATGTAGAAAATGTGTTAAATGCATCAGGCTTATCTAACTATCAATTATTTTAGTAAGCTACTTTTCCCAACTGCCCTAGTTGTGGCTCCTGGTGAGGCTAGAACTGCAGAGCCTTTAGAACCACTAAGTGGATCTACATAAAAGTTTCTACAGGGAGGTTTATGTTCCATTTAATTTGTTTGGTCATAAACTATTATGACTCATTCTGAATCTTACGCAACTTGCTGGAAGCACCTTCTTTATCATTTTACACTGTTTGCCAGATGCTGAAACCAAAATTCACTGCTGACAGCAAAAGAAAGAGCTTTTAGCAGCTGAGCAAATTGAAAAGTCTCGATGAGCTGCTGTGGACTGACACCCAGCAGAGCTGCCCATGGTGGGCAAATGGCTTCAGCCTGGGCAAAAATGTGGAAAGGGTAGAGAGAAGCACACTTATCACACTGTGGCTGACAGCTACTGTGTGTGCGCCTAGGGCAGGGCACTGAGCACTTCTTTACATTTTTCCACTGTAGTCCCCAGAAGAACCTTACGGGCTGTGGATATCATTATTTCTCCCAGATGAAGAAACTAAGGCACAAAGAGGATGATAGCTTGATCAAGGACATAGAGCTGGTAAATGAAGCATCCAGGACTCACACTCCTGGAGGCTGACCCCGGAGTTTGCTGCTGCAGAGCAGTGCATTAACCTTTCTGCCGAACGTGTATTATGCTGGGAGGCTGTTGTTTACAGTTCAGAATAACTGAGGACACTGGTCTTCATTCAGTCTGTCTATTCAATGCCTATTTTGATGCAGGTAGAGTATTTAGGAGGTGATCCCATGAACCAGTGATGGAGGGACAAAGGGAATGGAACTGGGAAAGAAGGAAAGGGAGGCTGGCAACTGGTGACTCCAGGCTGGGGCCCAGTCTCACTGGGGATCCTCTGACTGCTCCTGCAGGCGTTGACTTCCCTGCACTTGGGCCTCCCACACCTCAAAGTCAAGCATCCCCTAGGGTCAGGGAACATCTTCATTCTATGTCTGCCCTTCAACCTATGCAGGAACTGCTCCACAAGGGGGCAGGCACCTTCCTGGGTGGGCCCCAGGGGCTGTGGTTGGAAAATGGCATCTGCTACAGGTACTCGGTGGCCCCTCTTCAAGTTGACTTACCCATTCAGAGTTTGTATATGGGAGGAGCACAAATGGATAGACAGACCAACTGGATAAATAGAACATAAGATGGATGGATGGATGGAAGGATGGAGGGAGGGAGGGAGGGACAGAGGGATGGATAGATGGATGGATGGATGGATGGTTGGATGGATGGGTGGATGGATGGATAGATGGTTGAATGGATGGATGGATGGATGGATGGATACACATGGATATATAGATAGCCTTTTGTGTTGCCTGTTGCTTAATTTTTATTAAGAGATATTTGAGCATTAATTATAGGGTAGGATGAAGTGCAGACTCTGGAGCCAGAATGCTTGGATTAGAACCCCAGCTGTGTGACCTTGAGCAGATGACTGAACCTCTATGCACCTCAGTGTTTTGCCTGAGGGTTAACAAGAGTCAGGCGTCAGTGACATCATAGTGAAAACCTTCAGTAGCTGCTGGTTCTTCCATTTTTCTGCTGGTGCCTTGGGCCAGTGATGGCCATCACAGTTGACTCTGAGGCAGGAGCCAGGCTATGTACATGCTATATCACAAAGACCTACAAGGGAAGACTGTCCCAAATTTACAGATTCAGAGATCCAGAGAAAGGAAATGACACTTCAAGATCACGCAGCTAAACTAAGAAACAGACAAACCTGGAAGTCAGGGATTTAGGCCCCACCCTTCTTTCTATAGTTTTTTTTTTTTTTTCTAAATCCAAGGATGTTCCTTTCTCTCTCTGCTCCCTAATAATGGGCTGCATATAATTTCCAAGGTTTATAACTTGTAAACATGAGGTGGACAGAATGTCTGGGAACAGGCATGTCCTCCAGGTCCAGCATGCTACCCCTTCTGCCCATCCATCAAACTTAGCCTTTCGTCTACTTTCCTCTGCCCCTCCTCCCCTCATTCTCCCCCTGACCCCATCTTCAATTTATATGGACCTAAGTTGCCAAGCCTCTAGTTGTCTTCTGTTCCTGGTTTGGTTCTGTGCAGGGCAATGCCAAGCTGTGGGCAGTAAAGAATTTTAAATAACAAAAGTGTTCTGACAAGCTCTTTTAAGATGATGGGGTGAGTAAAAGGCTGTGTACGTCACAGGTCGCCCTGCCAGTATGTACTGTGGCTGACCTGGAAACAGCATCTGCTTGGGTGTGGCACTCAGCTGGAATTCAGCCTGTCTTTGCTATTTAATACCTTCATAAAAATATAACTTCTTTGAACCTCAGAGTTGCCATCGGTAAAGTGCAAGTGTTAATAGTGGCCTTGACATGTTTTTTGTAAGTGGGCATAAAGTCATCTATAAAACTAAGATGGCCATATAATCTCTCATCCACACCAAGATGCTTCTGATAGTGAAAGGGGGGGTACTAGGCATCATTAATTTGGAGATGAAACCTGTGTAACCAGCACCATCCCAGGAAAACCAGGAATATGATAGGCCTGAATACATGGTGGAGATTTGTGTAGATTAAGATGGGCCAAGACGCCAGGGGAAAGGGCTGACAGGGTGGACAGAGACTGGCTTGTGGGAATAGAATGGTAGGAAACACAGAGAGCCAGGAATAGGAAGATTCTTACAACGTTGTCCTCAAACTCTTCTTTTCTTCCTACTCTCAGGGCAAAGCAGGAGAGCCGGGTCTACCAGGACCAGAGGGTGCCCGAGGCCCACCTGTAAGTGTGCAGTGTGTGTTGGGAACAGTAGAACCAAGCCCATCAGTCACATGGCTTTCACCGCTGTGGGCAGGGCTAGCCCAGACTGCCTGACCATGGGGTCCTGGAAGTCCTTCTCCTCCAGATGGGTGTGCTTCTGTGCAGTCAATTCAGCTTTGTCACACTACATAGCTGTAAAATTCATTTTCACAATTGCAGCCATTACCTTGTTGTTGCTAAAAGTTTTCTTTGTTCTTGTGCAATTTGTTATGATTTCAACGGGTTTTCTCTAGATAATAGAACCTAGAAATGAATCTTAATTTTAGTTTTGAACATCTTCCATAGCTAACATTTTTTCCCAATTGTAAAAGTAACCCATTCTCATTGCCTAGTGATATTAATAGTAATGATGATGGTAATAATGAGAAAAAGAACACAAAAAAATGGTATAGAGGAGAAAATTAATTTACTTCTAATTCTACAACAGAGAAGTAAAATTTTTAATATTCAGTGTATTTTTTCTAGTCCTTTTTTCCATATATGAATTCTAGCATCTATATATGTACATTTACATCTAGCTGTGTAGCTATTATACATATAAATAGACACAGATACTATTTACCTACAAAAATGAACTCTATGTATTTTAGGGTTATTGGGTTTTATTGCTAAGTGTTTCATCTCTTCATAATTTCAAAATTGTTTTCACAATTTCTTAAATTGCTTTTAGAAAAAAATATGATTTTAAATGATTATCCTAAAATTATCTGGATTTTATCCAGCAGATCAAAATCCTAGCTCTGTTTTCTTAATGTTTTTATTTTTAAAAATCAACCTTCTGGCTAGTATTCAATAAGAAGAAAATAAAATACAAAAATAAATTTTCTGTTTTCCTAAATCCCCTTGTTTTTCGATTGCACCAGAAAACACCCAAGAATGAGGAATATTACCTCTTATGGGGATTGCAACACTGAGCTAGTGATCAATTTATTAAAGGTGGTTCCTGGCTTATTGGAGTGACAGGGGCTCCCTTTCAGCCAGGAAACCCATGGAACCTGTACTGGGGGCAAGACCCATCTCTCAACTGGGAGTCGTAATGAAAGAACTGAGGTTAGAAAGCCAGGCAGGGAAAAGAAGACCAAGCTCGTCTGACTGACAGAATAAGTCAGGACAAAGCTTTGTAGAATGGAGTGGGTTTTCAGATAGAAAGACCTGGATTCAGCCTTTACTTTGTCATGTATTGACTTTGTGACCTTGGTCGCAACGAGGACCTTTCTGAACCCCTGTTTCTTCTTCTGTGAAATGGCAGTCATAATGACTCCCATTCTTGCAGAGTGGTTATAAGTACTAAAGGAGAAGGTGGGACATGTAACATTCCCAGCAGAGTGCCTGGCTCATTGAGTGTGGCTCCCTCCGTTGGTGCTTTTGTCATGATTAGATGGGAGGGGAGCACAGCAGAGTCTCTTCCTCTGGGCTGGCTGAATTTGGAATTCCGGGGTCCTTACGGAAGATGCGGAGCCCCAAGAAAACCCCAGCCCTCTCCAGGGAAATGTAGCTGGACTGTTTTGAACAACTGGAGAGCACTGTGCAGTCCTTATTCAGTCTTATTCAGTCCTGACGGCAACTCTGCAGAAGTAGGTTCTATCCTAATTTTACAGGTGTGGAAACTGAGTCCCAGAGAAGAGAAGTAGAGCTCCCAAGATCCCACAGCTACAAAGTGGGAGCCATGGCCCATCCCAGACCTAACTCCGAAGTCAGCCCAGTTCCATGAAACTTAAGAGCATATGGCAATCCTTTCCATAGTTTAATACTGCAAAGCTATGCCAGGCGGGCATTTTTTTTATCCTTGAGCTTTAGCTTTATATCCACCAGGTGAGGATTTTCACACTGTCAGGTTGGTCTGGAGATTAAAAATGATGGTCTCAGCTCTGTTAATGATTTAATCTTCACTCACAAGGCCCGAAGCTCTGTAGTGGAGCTTCAGGTAATATGCCTCCAAGGTGCAACTCTGAACAAGACCCCAGCGCTATGGCCCGGGATGTAACTCCCAGAGCTGAACCTACTCAGGGGTGTTGGTAGGACCAGCAATGGCCACAGGAACAAGGAAGGGGCCACAGGACCTAACTCTGGGTGAAAGCCATGTTCCCTACAAGGGAATCACCTGACTCAGGAGCCGTGCAGAGAGGGGCTGGCCAAGCCATGTGCTCTGAGCCTGGAACAATCAGGAGGAACAAGGAGTGCAGGAGACACCTGAACCAGTAGGGCAATGCCCCGACACTCTGAGGCCTTTGTGGGATGAGGCCTGGCGGCCCGGCCCACAGTACAGAGGGGGCTGGGAGGAAAGGCTCTTGGTGTCCAGCCGTCAAACCTCTGGCACCAAGTGTGGCACCAAGGAGGGCTCAGTATCCTGCAAATGGTAAAGAATGAGTGGGGGCAACGTGGGTCAAAGCAGGCGGGGAGGGATGCCTGCCATCTGCCCCAAGAGCCTGCTCTGTCATGGGGTAACTCCATTCTCTTCCTTCTAGGGCTTCAAGGGACACACAGGCGATTCTGGTGCACCTGGTCCCCGAGTAAGTGGGCGCCTCACTTTGGAGGTCCCCCGAGGTGGGCAGAGCTTACACTTCCCAGACAGATGGTTCTTGCAGCCTGCAGGCCATGGCAGTGCCTCACCCAAGAGAGAACACGGAGCACACCAGCATGGATCAGGCCAGCGCAGGGACACCTTGGATGCACCATCCCCACCTCTTGGCCTCATTCCCTCAGGTGGTTTTTCTGGGGTCCAGACATTATCATGGCCAACCAGTTTGGCCGAATCAGTCTGGACTCAGGTGTGTCATACACATCAGCCCTGAGCCCTGTGAGGCGGTTGCTGCTGTTATGTTCATTTTGCGGACGAGGAAACTGAAGCCCAGAGGACATGGGTGATTTCCCAAGGTCCTAGATCTTGTATATGGAAAGCATCACTTTTACCCTGGATGGGAAGACTCCAGAAACTATTTTCTTATCCTTTAACTCCTCTGTCTCCTCTGAATGCCCAGAATGGAAGTGACATTAGGGGTCAGCTGGTTAGATCCCTTGCATGATCTAGTCACCAAGGAGCAAGCGCAGGTGTAGAGAGGGTCCAGTGCATGAGCAGATGAGGAAGCAGCATTCCAAGTGTATATACCAGAGCCTTCAGCTGCTGTTCTTCCTTGCCTGAGCTGAACAGAGAGGCACAGCATGGCTCGAGGCACTCACAGCTGGCCACAGACCTCAACTCAGGGCCAGGCTCTGCGTACAGAAGTTGACAGGGCCCCTGGGTCTCTCCACCTCTCCGAGCTCCTCAGATGCCCCTGTGGTTGAGGCAGCCAGTGGCTGAAGCATCTCCTTCCCTAATGGCAGGCCTGTTTGTTCCTAGGGAGAGCCTGGTGCCATGGGGCCTCCTGGTCAGGAAGGGTTACCAGGAAAAGATGTAAGTGGGGTCCTATGGGGCCTGGCTGGGCTGGGGCTGGGGGTATCAAGGAAGTGACACCCAGAAACTGCCCCACAGTGGTTGGTGGCAGCACTGACAAGAGGCACACAGATGACGTCACAGGATTGGTTGGCAAGGATGAGATTGGAGCCTCCAGCCTAGTGGGTGGGTACCTGGGCTTTATGGTTGATAAGGAAGCTTTTCTGGATCAGTCGTGATTTGTCCACTGGTACAAGTGATAGACCTGTTGGGTCCAGCCTTAAATGGACTTGAGAGGCATTTCAGAGTTTCTCCCGGATTATTCCTCCATCTCTCGGGCTTTGCAGTGCTCAAAGAAACTAAACACTCCTCACTGCCACCACCGTGTGCTGTGTTAATTGTACACCGCTTGAATGGCTCTCCCTTTTATTTGGTGTTGCTATCTCAGCAGAGCAAGAAGTCTCACTCCGTCACCCAGGCTGGAGTGCAGTGTTGTGATCTCAGCTCACTGTAACCTCCGCCTTCCGGGTTCAAACAATTTTCCTGTCTCAGCCTCCTGAGTAGCTGGGCCTAGAGGCGCCTGCCACCACAGCTGGCTAATTTTTGTATTTTCAGTAGAGATGGCATTTTACCTTGTTGGTCAGGCTGGTCTTGAACTGCTGACTTCAGGTGATCCACCTGCCTTGGCCTCCCAAAGTGCTGGAATTATAGGTGTGAGCCACTGTGCCCAGCCAAAATAAGGGAAATTTTGACCCCAGGTATACAAATGAAAAATTTGAGATCCAGAGAGATTAAGGGACTGACTTATGGTCACCCAGAGAGTCAGAGGCAGGAATAGCTTACCTGGAGTCCAGAATCCAGCAGCTCCACATCCCCTAGGGACCAGCCCTTTGCATGTGGCATTCTGCAGGGTGGCTGGACATATGGGATGCAGAGTGGCATCATGGAACTGACCATTTGGTCAGACACAGAACCACCAGGTACTGAGGTACAAAGTGGTCTCATGCCCACCATATGGGTCCTTCAAGACCTGCCTTTAGGGCCGGGCGCAGTGGCTCAAGCCTGTAATCCCAGCACTTTGGGAGGCCGAGACGGGCGGATCACGAGGTCAGGAGATCGAGACCATCCTGGCTAACAAGGTGAAACCCCATCTCTACTAAAAAAAATACAAAAAAATAGCCGGGCGAGGTGGCGGGCACCTGTAGTCCCAGCTACTCGGGAGGCTGAGGCAGGAGAATGGCGTAAACCCAGGAGGCGGAGCTTGCAGTGAGCAGAGATCCGGCCACTGCACTCCAGCCTGGGTGACAGAGCGAAACTCCGTCTCAAAAAAAAAAAAAAAAGATCTGCCTTTAAATTGATGAAGTGGATTCTTCCCCAATGGCTCTTGACACACCAGAGCACATGGTGCCTGTGGCTGCAGAAATGATGGAGCTGGAAAGGATACTTAGGAGAAATCTGATCTAGTTCACATGTGCTTTCTTAGCTGTGGAATCTGTTTTACAAGGTCAGTCTAATGTGTGGAGCTCTATGCATATGTCTAAGAAGTAACTGAATAAATGGATGCACAAATGCAGGCTTGCATGCATTTACTCACCCACAGGAAGGGAGTTTGTTCGTATTTGAAATAATGGACAATTGATGATGAAACATGCTGGACAGTTTGTTGATTCCTTTGGGTAACTTGGCGAGGTTTGGTTAACATTTGAAATTGTGATGCCATCATCTTCACACAGCGACTTGGTGATGACACCACCTTTCTCGCTTTGTTCCAGGGTGACACTGGACCCACTGGCCCACAGGGTCCCCAAGGACCAAGGGGCCCACCGGTGAGTTTTGCTTTGCGACTAATGTGCTTCATGTTGTTGCAGGGCCTGTTACCATGATGATATTTAGTTAGTTCCCTCTGGTACCACTGTATATATCGTTAAAAAATTATAATATGTTTTAGCAGTTGGTAAATAGCTGCCCCAAGTCCCCCTAGTCACCTCCCTGAACACTCAGATTGTTTTCCGATACCATCCCCCACAACAATAGAAAAATTACAAAGGTGCCACCAGGCGCCACTGGAGCTCTGTAGGACTTTGCCCCGATGCTCTGCTCTAGCTCTGGGCCACACTAGGGGTTGGTGCTTGCTAGAGGTTAGTTTCCCGAGGCTGCTGTAACCAAGTACCATGAATGGAATACGGTACATGGCAGAAATGTGTTGCCTCATGGTTCTGGAGGCCAGAAGCCTGACATTCAGATCAACAGGGTTTGTTCCTTCTGAGGCTGAGACAGAACCATTCCAGGTGGCTCTCCCAGCGTCTGGGGCTTTGCTGACTCCCGAGGGCATTCCTTGGCTTGTGGGGGCACCACCCTGGCCTTTGCCTTCATCTTCACGTTGTGTTCTCCCTGCTTGTGTCTCTCCAAATATCCCCCCTGACTTTTTGTTTTTTTGAGATGGATTCCTGCTGTGTCACCCAGACTGGAGTGCAGTGGTGCGATCTTAGCTCATTGCAACCTCTGCCTCCTGGGCTTAAGCGATTCTCCTGCTTCAGCCTCCCAAGTAGCTGGGATTACAGGTGCGTGCCACCATGCTACTAATTTTTTTTTGTCTTTTTAGTAGAGATGGGGTTTTGCCACGTTGGCCAGGCTGGTTTTGAACTTCTGGCCTCAAGTGATCTGCCCTACTCGGCCTCCCAAAAGTGCTGGGAATACAGGCATGAGCCACTGTGCCTGGTCCAAAGTTCCCCTTTTTATAAGAAAAATAGTCCTTATTGGGTAAGGGGCTCGCCCTATTCAATATGACCTTATTTTAACTAATTACATTTGCAATGACCCAATTTCCCATTGTGGTCACATTCAGAGGAACTGAATATCAGGACTTAAAAATTTGGGGGGACACAATTGAACCCCATAGCATTCCGTATGATTGATAAATATTTGGATGTTATCTCTGCCTGTTTGTGCAAAGAGGCAAATCCTTCTCTTATCTAAGAGCAGCCTGAGAGAGTATGGAGAAGGTCAAAAATAGATATTTAGGTGCCTATTGCTGTGCAAAGAGAAAAGCATACATTATCCCGTTTAAGCCCAGGGGCCATCTCAGAAAGGCAGCTTTGATATCTGTGTCTCTCTATATATTATTATCAATATAATTCATGCTAATTGTAGAGGCAATCTGACAGAATTGAATGTTACAAAGTAACAAGAAAATTCCCTCTTCACCCCCACCCCAATCCCACCCTCCAGAGGAAGCCACTATTTAGAAGCATTTTGTGTATCTTTTAAAATATTTTCAATACGCCTACGGGCATACAGAATACATATTTTATACACAACACTTTATCTTTTGCAACTGGCTTATTTTGTATAGCTTGTATGTTGTGTATTTTTTGAATGAGTGATGGAATAAACAAGTGAATGAATATTGGTTTCCCAAGTCTAGGTCACACAGCTTGTAAGAGCTTTAGGTTGGTTTAAAACCAAGACTTTCTGATGCCAAATCCTGTATTCTCCACCCTACTGTGGGCAAGCGTGGGCTTTGTCTTCGAGATTGCAGAGAGCAGGTGTGTGGCAGATCCTATGAGCCTGGATGTCCCATCTTTTCAGAACTTACTCCCCTGATGGGGCCACAGTGACTCAAATGAGCTGAAGTCCAGGCTCCCCAAGTGTGAGCTCTCAATGGGGTGTTATCAACCCCATGGGGAAAACATTGATTCTTGAGGTGTCAAAGAGTGTGTGTCAAATGCAGATACGAATACAGTACATTAACAGATGTGTAGCTTAGCTGTGATATTAAAATTTCATATGGAGAAATTAGGAAAAAATATGTAAAAAGGCAACTGGAGAGGGAGGGATAAGGACAAAAATTTGAGAAACCCTGCTCCAGAGTCCCCCAGGAGCGGGGTGGTTCTGACCGGGTCTCCCCGGCTCCCTCACTGGGCTTTTGCAACCAATTCTGGAGTTCAGCCATCTGGGCTTGATTTCTGCCTCTCCCGTATTCATCACATGAACTAGATGAGTTTCTTCACTTCTCCCAGAACTCAGTTTTCTCATCTGTAAAATGGAGGCAACCTGGACGGAACAAGGAGTCTGTAAGAATCCAGCATGGTAATCCAGTGAAGTGAGAGAACAGTGTCCAGCCCTTGGAATGTGCCCCGAGCCACGTCCTCTTCATTCCTGGAGGCAAGAGGGGCCTTTGCTCTGCTTCTCTCCCTGGCCTCTTGGCATCGGGCAGCAATCAAATTCTTGATGAGCGCAAACACATTCAAAGGCACAGAAGAGGGAAAGGGAAGTGACTTCCTTTTTTGAGACAGGATCTCACTGTGTTGCCCAGGCTGGACTTTAGTGGCATGATCACAGCTAACTGCAGCCTCGACCTCCTGGTTTCAAGCCCTTCTCCTGTCTCAGTCTCCCAAGTAGCTGGGACCACAAGTGCATACCACCATGCTCAGCTATTAAAAAAATGTCTGTAGATATGAGGTCTCTCTATGTTGTCCAAGTTGGTCTCAGACATCTGGGCCCAGGCAGTCCTCCCATCTCAGCTTCCCCAAGTACTGAAATTGTAGGTGTAAGCCACCATGGTTGGCTGGGAAGTGACATTTGGCAAGCTGCGAGTACTCAGAACAGGTGTGTGAGGTGGAAGAAAGCAGCTGGCCTGGTGAGGTTGTGAAGGGCTTTACATACCACATGCTTTAGGGGGTGGCCCCAAAATCCCAAGGCCCCCAAAGGCTGCTGTGTGGTTCTAGCTTGCTCCTATCAATTCTCAGGTACATCGTAAGGAATTTGATACCAAAAATGAGCTGCTGAAGTTCGCCAAATATCTACTTTTTTAAAAAACAGAATAGTTCTGAGTTCTTTCTCTGAGAACCTCATTTTTACTCCACTGTAATTTCTGTGCTTTTCTGAGTTAGGAGAAGGATTCTGGCAAGTTCACACAACTTTGAACTAGACACTGAATATGTATAGAGTGCCTCCATCAATAGTTGTGGTGATTGTGAATGTATGTGTGGCCTGAAAACTTTCATTTTGCTTTCTCAAAAATCTACAGCCACCCCGGGGTGAGAATGACCCATGTGGCAACCACCTCACAGCCACTAACTTCCAACAAGCACCAGTGGAGTGGAGTTCAGTGCTGGGGACTGCATGAGGCATTTACATGGTTCCTTCATTTTCTCCCCAAACCCTGTGAGACAGGTGTCATTGCTGTCCCCATTCACAGATGAGAAATGGAGACACAGAGAAGTCTAGTAACTTGCCCAAGATCACACTGCAAGTCAGTGATACAGCCAGGATTTGGACCCCAGCATTCTCATTCAAGAGCCTGCAGCTGCAACACCCAGCCTGGCTGGCGTGTGCTAGATGTCCTTGTCAGAAAGATCATCCTGGAAGGAGGGGTCTTAGAATAGGAGTTTGGAGCTCAAAAGGGTTGAAAAGGGGACTTGTGGTTTCCATTCCTGGGAAGCAGAGACCCAAGGGGCTTGGTGAGGGAGAGCAGGATACAGGAGTGGCTCTGTAGCCTGGGAGGGAACCAGGTCCCAGCCCTAATAGGCCTCAAGTGCACAGAGCACAGGCGGCCACCTAGAACCACCCAACTTGCCTTCTGTGCACATGGCCTGTGTTGGCACCGTATGCTACTGGGTCTTGGCCCTTATCCTCTCTGCAATGTCTTGGCCCTTATCCTCCTTGCAAAGGGAAGATTAGAGGAAGAAGGAGGAGAGAGAGAATTTCCATAGGGATAAGGCAAAGTACATATTTTTAGAGGGACACAGATGGGTTGGTGGGCGGAGGAAGGTGCAGGGAGAAGCGTTATGCAGCGTTCGCGGAAGGGCCGAGTACGGGTAAGCAGTCCACAAATCCAGCTGGCTGCTCTGATTTTAGACCTTACTAGCTCAGCGATCCCTGGCAGGTCTGTTAAGGGGGTTCTGGGATATGGGGAGAAAGACGTCTGTGCTGCATGATTCCTGGCAGGATCCAGTGACATGAGGCCATGGCCATGCATGTGCTTTGGAGGCATGAGGTGGAAGCTGTATTTATGATCGCTGACCCGTAAGGCATGTCCTTAAAGAGGGGCAGAGCAGTATGAGATGGAATCAGTGCTGCCTATGTTCAGATCTCAGCTCCTCCCCTTGCCTCACAGGCAGGTGGCTTAGCATTTCTGAGCCTCAGTTTCCCCATTTGTAAAAGGGTGATGACGTTTGGGTCTGATGTGAGCAGTGAGTGAGTTAATGCATGCGAAATGCAAAGCTCTTAGAAGAAGTCTGGTATGTAAGAAGTGCCTGGTCAGTATCAGCTACTTTATACTGGAACATGCTTCCATGAATCCAACACATTTGTGAATACATGTTTCACAGATTATAGGGCATTAACACTTTTTGGTTAAAGGATCAGTGGAGAGTGATTCTCTAGGATGTCCTTGGTTCATTATTTAGCAGCAAACCTCCTGTGTGTCTGGCACTGCACTGGAGACACACAAGGAGGCTCTCTCCTCCTAGGCTGGAAATATAAAGAACGACAAGGCATAGACTCTGCCTTTGGGTTACTCATGGTGAGGAAGAGAGCCAGGTAAAGACACAGCAGCCAATGGGAATGTGCCCTGAGTGGGGGAGTGTGGTGGGCAGAGGAAGAGACTGTCACAACCTGGGGAATTGAAGCTGTGAATTTTTGGCTTAATAGAAATTTGTCTGATCCTGAAAGGGAGTAGCCAGGAACATTCTTGAGCTTTCTTGTTTTTACTCTACTGGGATCCTATTTGTTAAATGTATTTGCCAAAACTATGAATGTGCACAATGCATCTCTGTGAAGTTAGAGAGAATTAGACTTGGAAACCTCAGTCCTGGAATCTGGAGTGAATGGACCTTCCATTTTGTAGCTGCATGACTCTGCACAGGCCATTTTTATTCTCTGTGCCTCAGTATCTACATATTTTAAATGAGAGTATAATGATCTCCTTAGTCGGGGAGTCCAAGGAGATAAGGGCATGGACATGCTCCCTAAGCGGAGACCAGCACTGTGGCAGTGTGAGCAATTGCGTGTAAGCTGGGTTGTGTTAGACGGTTTGCTTGTTCTTCAGCACAGCAACTGAATGGAAGGATGAATAGATGAATAAAGGAATGTGGTCATAATTATTTACTGTGCCTCAGCTGTGGGCACCACCCATCAGGCTAGACTTTTTCATGCCCACGGACTCATTTAATATCACAAGAATATTATGAATTAAATATTACAGTTCCTTTTAGAAGTTGAGAAACATCCTCTGAATAATGAAGTGGTTGACTGAGAGCCACACTGGCTAGGGTAACAGATTCTGTATAAAACCAAGTCCTGTGCATCAGTCTATCTCTTTGTTCCACCGTCCTGCTCTTTGATGCCCTGGCAGGATGATTATCCCTGTTTCTTCCACCAGGGCAAGAATGGATCACCGGGATCTCCAGGAGAGCCTGGCCCTTCAGGAACCCCCGTGAGTTCTCTTTGGCTGCTATGTGATGGCGTTGGGGTGAGCTTTGAAAGGGCTTGTGGCTCACATTACAGATTGTCCAGCCTCTGTCCCTAGAAGCGTCGGTGGGGAAATACGGGTTTGAGTGGTAGAAATAAGTTGGAGGTAAGAAGCTCCATGGGGCCCATTTTTAAGGTTTAAAGTACATATGATCATGCTCTTGGCTCTTTGTTGACTATAACGGTAGGCATCTATGGTCTATATCCATAGGCACCCAAAACAAACATTTTAAAAAAAAATGTTTAACGAGGTTATAGGGTAGAAGTTTGATGTTTCCAGAGGATGCGAGGACAAGGTCAGACTGACCAACCCTTCCCACCTCGAATGACAAAGAAAGTGTGCAGCATGGAAGTGGAGGTAGGGATGGGGGTGGGAGACCAAAAGGATCAACAGGGAGGTAGCAGAGAGAGCTCAATGGGAAGGTAGTGGAGAGAGGGTGCGTACCAATTGGCAGAGTCCTGGTCAGCTAGATAGCAAATACAAGATTTGGGGTTCAGTCATGGTAGGTGGGGAGACATGGTGGGGAAGATGGTTCCTTAATGGGTTCTAGGATTGGATGAGAAAAGCTCCGGCCACTAGTCTCCTTCCAATCTAGTCTTCTTGTATTTTTAGTTGCTAAAATTGGCCACCTGACTCAGAAGGCCACCTGCAAGGTGTGAGTCAAATGTCAATTGTATTGGACAATGGGCTGACCAGGCCTTGGTACTTGAGATACTGCAGTGACCAGTGCATCTCAGTTTGTGAGGAACTTTCCCAGTTGGAAAATCCTGCATCCTGGGAAAACTACTGGTTCCAGGCAAACTGGGCATTTGATCACCCTAGCAGAGACCCACTTCTTGTTGGACTAGGGACAGCTATGCAAAAGGAATCCAACTTCCTAGCAAACGTAGTGACCTCCCTCAGGGGCTATGGTGTGAGACCTGTTGCTGCTCGTGAGAGAGAACAGAGGAGGTGGGGTTGGGTCATGAAACTGGACCCATCACCTCCCCTAGTGCAGAGTTGATCCTGGAAGTACTGACCCATGCATGACGGCTCCCCAGCAAAGTTGAAGTTGAAAGATTCCCAAAGTCCTTTCCCAAAATGTGATTCTACCAAGTGAGCTCTGGCCACCTCATGGGCAGTGGTATGCCATCTCACTAGAGCACTCCTTGGAGAGCTCTGCACATCTCAGGGTCTTTGTTAAATATCTGTCCCGGTTTGTTTTAGTTGTTTCGAATGGAAAGACCCTCGGCTGTCTACAGGGAGACTTCTCATCTTCTTCCCCTCCTATGACAGCACTACCAGGAGTCCCAAGACCCCGTGTCTTTTTCTAACCCATACCCCTCCATCATGGGAGGATTTGTGTGTGGAGTGGATGTCTCAGGCCTTTTGATTTCAGAGTGGTCACAAGATTTCCGAATCTACTTGAGTTGGTACATGACCTTGAGGAATTAATTCTCAGTTTTCTCTTTGCAGGGCCAGAAAGGAAGCAAAGGGGAAAATGGCAGCCCAGGACTTCCTGGCTTCCTGGGTCCCCGTGGGCCTCCGGTAAGCAGAGAACCCCAATGGAACCCAAGATACCTGGCTCCAGGTTGTGACTTTCACGTGCAGTACCTTCCCTGCCACCTCCTGTGTCTTCAGTTCTGTCTGCTCAGGCCATGGTGACCTGGTGTGGAGTCAAAGTTGCATCACGGTTTATGAGACAGTGGAGTGCCCCGAGGTCACACCTGCATGGGAATCTCAGTGCCATCACTCCTTAATCATGAGATCTTAGGAAAGTATTGTAACCTCTTATGCTTTAGCTGTCTCATTATTCAAATGAGGATAATGACAGCATCTACTTCTGAGGATTAAATGAAATCATTCATATAAAGGGATCAGCAATGGTTCCTGACCATTGCAGGTGCTCAGTAAATACAAACCATTGTAATAATGCATGTGGTGGGACAATGGTGTTGATCATGATCCTAGAATTTGAAGGATGCTTGGAAATAATTGTAAAGGTGAGCAAGTTTGAGCCATTGGGTCAGAACACGTAGGTGATTTACTCAAAGCCACGTGGTAGGTTTGCGCTCCAGCTCATCCTTGAGTCAAGGTCTCTTGACAGCTTAAGTCAGGGGGAAGCTGTAAGGAAATCTTTGCCAAGTTTCTGGATAGAGAGATGCTAAGGGATTCAAACATTTCCAAGTGGAGCCCTCTGGTGTCATCTGCATATTGCAGTCCACTGCTTGGACTGCTGACTTGATGAATGAAGCTTGCATGCAACATGCCAGAGTAGAGAGCTTGCCCATGTTCTTGTCCATCCTCTCCAATTGAATTCTGACCCCTCTGCATGCCCCACTGCCAGCCAAGCCCAGCCTGTTGGAGGTGGTAGCCCCTCTTACCCTTTTCTACCATGCTGCCCAGGCTTTGCATGGTCCCATTCACTGATTTTTACATGGGCCTATGCACTCCCTTGCTAAAGGCCAAGTCTCCTTCTCCATCCCCTTGTTAATAATGTGCTGCCACTGAGCAGCCAGGCACCCACTCCCGTGGATGCCCTGCAGCAATTGCTCCTGAGTCATGATAAGAATGGGGTGTTTGTCCAGCCCTTACTACATGCCTGCTGCTGCCCAGTGTGCTTTAGGAGAACTAACACGTTGACACCTCACAGTAATCCTTGAGGCAGGTGCAACCACTGTTCTCATTTTACAGATGAAGACACTGAGGCACAGAGAGCTTATGGAAGTTGTAGGAAGGTTGTTTTAGGTCACAGAGTCAAACAGTGGAGGAGCCAAGAATTGAACCTGGAGCCCAGTGTCTTATTGGCTTCTTGTTTCATACATTGTGAGCCTGCTTCTGAGAGAGGCCTCCTGACCACAACAGGACTATTTGTAAAACTGATATCCTGGAGGCCCTCCTGGTGGAGTCATACCCATCCCATTGACAAGGAGCTCTTAACCTGTGGCTCTTTTTCCTAACCTGGGGTGATTTTTTGCTTTCCCCTGCACAGGCTGGCCAGAGAGCCTGTCTGGGATGTCCTTGGCCAGATTGACCATCGATTGTTGTCTTTGCTGGAACGTGACTTGAGTGGAAATGTCAGTTTTAAAGACAGCCTTAGTACTGACATTGGGCTGATGCTGCAGAGCCACTGATATTCTGTTCTGTTTTCCAGGGAGAACCAGGAGAGAAAGGAGTCCCAGGCAAGGAGGCAAGTATCACATGCCCACTCACCCCTTGGCAACCCTTTCCCACGGATGGGCAATCTATGCAGTCTCAGGCCCTCAGCTTAGAAGGGCCCACACTTGCCTTAACACTATCTACCTTCACTGTTTTGAAATCCTTAATGCCTGTTGAACAAATTTTGCCAGGAGCCCCACAGATTATGTAGCCAGTGCAGGGGCACCATCTTGATATGTCTATTTCATTTGTTTAGCCCTCAGCATCCAAGCTATTAACAAATCCTGTCAACTCTGACTTCAAAATACCTGTTGGTTTTGTCCAGTTCTCTCTGTCTCTGCCCCTGGGACTCTAATCTAATCTGTCACCTGCTCTCACTTGAACACTGCAGTGATCCCCTTGTGGATCTCCCTTTGTCCAGTCTTGCCCCTCCACAGTCTTTCACCCAGCAGGCAGAGGGTCTGCAGAGCATAAGCATATGGAGACGCTGCAGTACAGCCTGCAGCTCTGCCCTCCCCCTGCTCTCTCCGTGGAATCAGGCTGCCGCAGTCCCACCACTCCCGCCTTCTCCAAGCTCCCGTCACTGGCCTCTTAGCTCCTGAGATACACCAAGTTCTTTTCCAAGAGCCCACTTTTCCCATGCTTATTCCTACTCATCCTGAGGTCTCAGCTGAAATGTTCCTTTTGCCAACTTTCCTTGACACTGAAGCAAAGCAGACCCCTCACAATGCTTGGTTTTAGCACCCTGCTCTGTTCTGCGGTAGCCCAGGAGACCAGCACAGACTAGATACCAAAAATATTTGATGAGAGATGAACAGAAGAATGATTGAATGCAGAGAAAGTAGGTCTATGGAAATTAGCTTCTCCGTTTCAAAGCCTGCATCCTCCCACTTGAATGAGGAAGATGCATTTTTACTCCGTGCCTTTGGGTTACGTTCTTAACTGCGAGGAGGTGGTCACTTGCTTGAAACTGAATCGGATAGCTTCATGCTTGGAAAGTGTTTGCTCCTCACCCCAGCCACAGGGTGCCACTCACTGGGTGTATCATCCACTCATTGCCCAATCACTGTTTCCTCTGCTGTCTGGATTGAGGTAAAGAAGAAATACCTGTAGCTCCCATTTCTGAGTGTGCCTCGGCCCCATGTGCTTGTACTTGGGCTCCTGCTTAAACGAATTCTCTCTGGACTTCTCAAATAAATTCTAGGCTAAGCAGGCATCCTAGGTCTTCGAGATCTGAGCTAGCTCTCCCCTTAGAATGGGAGCCTCCTGCTTCCCCATGCCCAATATGTCTCCATCTTCTCCCATCCAAGGCTTGGTCCTCACTCTTCCACCCATGTGGATTGCCTTTCCTGCCGCCTTTTGTTGTTCAGTTTTATCCAACTTTCAAGGCTCCGTGCTTCCCAACTTACAGATTCCCCCAGGAATACCGAGGCAGTTTTTGATAATTATGTTACAGAAATTAAATCAGTCTGCCTTCTGTTAGAATCAATTCCTGCCCACCTCCACCTCGTGGACAGGCTGTGAACTCTGTGGGAATGAGGATCGTGTCTTATCCCTGTCCTCTGTGTAGGTCTCAGGGCTGAACATGGCACCTGCATGAAAGGGATGCAGTGAACGTTTCTGGGGCTGAAATGGCCAGGCTCAGAGGAGGTCAAGAGTACTCTCTTTGACTTTCTTCTCTTCAATCTATCAACCAAGTCTATCAACCAAGAGATGGGACAAGAGCCCCTTGGCTGAATCTCCTTTCCCAGTATCAAGCTCTGCTTTCCAAATGTGTGCTGTCTAAGAGGCAGGCAGACAAGCATACCTTGGTCATCATATCTGGGGAGAAAGAAAGTTAGGTGTCAGCTGGCAGGAAAGTAATCCATGTGTGACAATGGACACTGGCCCGAGGGATTAGCCAACGCTTTACAGAGGAGATGGCAGAGGAGCTGGGGGCAAAGGGGCAGGAAAGAGACATTCCAGGTGGAGACCATGACAGAAGCAGTGGACACTGTGGGCTGTGTCCCTTGTTCCCTGATGTGACTGCCCTCCAGGAGGGGGTGGGGTCTGTGGGAACATAGAAGAGGGCCACTTCTCTAAATGCTGGGTGGTCAGGGGGGCTTCCTGAAGAGGAGACCTGCAGGCCAGGTGGGAAGCAGGTGTCTGGACAGAGAGGTGGGGAGCATGCTGCAGGCACAGGGAAGACAAGGAACGGAGACCATGAGATGGCAGAACTGTCTGTCCCTTGCACTAGAGCCATCCAGGGCAGTGACAGCCTGTTGAAGACAACAATTCGTGCAGGGCCTCCTGGGCATGTTAAAGGGAGTGGGGTTTATCCCACAAGAGGTAGGGGAGGAATCTGGAGGGGCCAACCAGGGGCTGGTGCCATCAGTCAAAGGTGGACAGTGCCAGGAGGAAAGGAAAGAAGACGCAGTGTGCCACCTCCACATAAATCAGAGGGTGTAAATCAGAAAGGAGCCCTCGGGGGACCTTATATCTTGAGGATCCCTGGTCCTCAGCATGCAGGACTGTGAACAATATCCAGCGAGCCAAGGACGCCAGTGCAGAGGGCCTGGGGCAATGACGGTCCTTTCTTTCTCCTTGCAGGGGGTCCCTGGGAAGCCTGGAGAGCCTGGATTCAAAGGAGAAAGGGTGAGTGGAGGGCACAGGCACCTGGAACACGCCGAACATGACCTTTGCACAGTGGCCGCGGGATGTGGAGCCTGGCCTTTGTCCAAAGCACTTAGTAAACACCTGCCTGGATCACGCCACCTGTCGTGACTTTGTTCACTTTTTCCTGGATGATCACCAGCCCCACAAAGGGAGGTTCTTTTCCTCCCAGTATTGTTTGTACTTGATGTTATTACTATTTTTTTCCTTTTTTCCTTTCTGGTTATTAGTTTAAGGACTAAAATCATCACAATTAGAGATTCAAAGGCAAGCCTTGGGAGACATTGACAGATTTCTTTCTCCCCATGTGCGAATGCCCGCCGAGATGGGCTTGGCTCCCGAAGTGCCGATTTGCCAGGAGCCAAATTTGTCGCTGGAGGTGACAAGGGAACAGATTTTCCCATAATGAATTGCCTTGGCGTTATACTCAGAAAGCCTTTCTTTACATTTCATTTCTCCAAAAAACAACAGGGGAAAAGACTTCTTTTTTCTTCTTTTTCTCTCTTTTTTTGCTGAGGAGCCTGTGGAAGGCGGACGCGTTCTCACACTCACGACTGCTGCTCCCTTTGAAGGCTTTATGTGTCTCGTTTGCCCACAATCCTGCGTCTGGTCAGCCTCACGCTGTCACACTGTTGCACGACAGGGACACGGACGTCCCAGGCACCCCCAGCCCACCCCCGCTTGTTTTCCATGGTCCTGAAAAGAATTTATCTCGGCTTTCTTCGCAAGTGGGGTGGGTGGGGAGCCGGCTGGCTTCTCCCACAGCCAGAGGAGTGAGAAAAGTGGGGGCAGAGGCTCAGGGATTCTCCCCCCTGGATCTTCCTCCTGTCTCCTTCCCATGACTTTGATTCCTCTATCCCGTGGCTGTTGGTTCCTGAGCGATGGAGCCAGGGACATGAGGGACATGTGGCTGAGAAGGCGTTGACGTTCCTCCCCGCCCCTCCGAGAATGCGACTCAGGCGCCCGTGGGAGCTACTGGCGCAGGATATGGGCTTGAATTTTGGTTGAGAGCCAAGGAACTCAGACCACCAATGGCATCTCTTCTTTAATACCTAATCAATACGTGCAGAGCTTGCCTTTTCCCTGTTAAGTGCTTTCATGGCACATTGCCAGGGAGCCATTAGACTACCCTTTTCTTTGTACTCTGGGAACATTTGAAATATGGGACAAGTACTGTCGCCACAAAGTGATTGTGAGACATTTAATGCATAGAAAATGCTGTGCCACACATGAGATAGGGCCTTGGCATCCAGGTGTACAAATACCAGGACTTTACTAGACCCCTGAATTCAAGATCACTGACAGAGATTGCAACGTCCTGTGAAATGCATCACGCCTGGAAAATTGAAGTGACTTCTTTGGATCTGCTCAATTATTATTTTTGAATTCATTGATTTTGGGTTATTGTTGAAATATTAAAAGCAATACAGGTACATTGTTCAACAGTGAAAATTGCAGGACGAGTGAATGCAATGAAAATTATGTGCTTCTTCCATCTCACCCCTTAGCCCCAACCATCTCCAGGGTCTATCACAGTGCTTTTCCTTTTTATCTTTTCAGAGGGAGTCTGTGCATACGGAATTGTGTGCAGTGTGTGTTATAAATGTGCATTTACCTTGTATTTAACCCCTTCCCCACTCTGAGCATATCATACATTATCTATTGTCTCACTCCTTGCATTTTTCAGTTAAGTGCCTATGTTAGAGATGGTGTGGTGACTGCACCATTTTCCTTTTCTGTGGCTCTGGGTCATGTTGTCAGCCATGCCACACATTTACAGTTACCATCTGGTGTCTCTTCTTTTTCTCCCTGAGCCTCCCTTTCTCTGCTGCATCCCAGCAATGGAGTTCCATTATCTCTGAGGCCATTAATGTGGCTGCCATATTTTCAGACCAACCAATCATTTGAACTTGCTGGTCAAACACACAGTAGCACATAAAGGCAGAGGACTGGACTGCCCTGGGCTTGCCATAGTTACCAAATCATTGGTCTAGCACTTCCAACTCTGGGTCAGCTGTGGGGAGCGTTGGGCCCTAGGCAGTGTTGGAGGCCATTGGATAATCCTCTGTGAACTCCCTAGAGCTGAGAGAAAGGAGAAGGAGATGGCCTGGGAGGGAGACACCTCTGTTGAGAGAGGACCACTGTCTCTCTAGAGAGCAAAACCAGGCCAGAAAGGGGTCAGCAGCTCCACCATCAGTCTCAGTTGCCAGGGCCAGCCTTCTCCAGGCAGCCCGAGGAGTTGCACTCTTGGGATTAAGAATAGGATTGGAATTCCACAATCAACATTCTTATCCTGTTTTCTATAGACTAGCTGTGTGACCATGGGCTGGTGGCTTTCTGTCTCTGGGCCCTGCATGTTTCCTTTTTCTTTTTCCTTTCCTTTTTAAAAAACGGAGTCTCACTCTGTCATGCAGGCTGGAGTGCAGTGGCATGATCATAGCTCACTGCCGTCTCAAACTCCTGGCCTCAAGCGATCTTCCCACCTCGGCCTTCCAAGTAGCTGGGACTATAGGCAATTGCCACTGTGCCTGGCTAGTTTTTTTAAAAATTAGTTTTGCTAATGATGGGGTCACAACATCTTGCCCAGGCTGCCCATGTTTTCATTTGTACAATCAGGATGGTGCATGTGATGAATTCTGGGGCTCTTCTCACCCCAGGCCACACATGGGCCACCCAGGGCCAAGGTCTCCCTTTCAGTGATCTAAAAGGCAGACTGGGGGAACCCTTTTTGCAGCCGCATGGGGTACAGCTTCCAGCCCTGAGACACACGCTAATATGCTTCTTACCTCCTTAGGGAGATCCTGGGATCAAAGGTGACAAAGGACCTCCTGGTGGAAAGGGCCAGCCTGGGGACCCTGGAATCCCAGGCCACAAAGGCCACACAGGCCTGATGGGTCCCCAAGGACCACCTGGGGAGAATGGACCAGCTGGACCCCCAGGGCCTCCAGGCCAGCCGGGATTTCCAGGACTGAGGGTAAGGATGCTGATATGGCTTTGGACTTGGGGCTCCTCAGGGCCTTAGAGGGAGCCAGGGAAGCGTGTGGACTTTAGGGGCTCTAGGCTACAGATCCCAGTCTTCCAGTGACTGAAGGTGTGACCTGGAGCAGGCTACTTTTCCTTTCTGAATCTGCCGTTCCTTGTCTGCAAAAAGGAAAAACAAAATCCTCTTCTGATTTATAATGATCAAGTGAAATAATGTGCCTAGCTTAAGAAATGCTCAAAAATAGTTCCTCTTCTGTTCAACCCTCTTCCTCAGTGGTAATGAATCCTTAAGACTTAATTTCTTGGGCTGTAGAACTCTTCTGCCCAGGACCTTGTGCAAAAGGCAGTTGAGAAGACACCCAGTTCCCAGGGGTCTGAACTTCATCGTGGGATGGTTCACCATCCATTTGGATGCCTGGCTTTGCCACTCTTGTATCTGCCGACCTAGAGTACTCCTGCTTCCCCCTGCATCTCTCTTTTTCCAAAGCTGGGAACAAGGGCTTATTTAGAGTGATTTTTTTTTCTTTCTTTAAACATCCTTTATCCGAGTGGCAGAACTTTCATTTTACACAATCTCGTGACACAGGCATACATGGGCTATAAAAAGATAGACGCAGAGCTCCCCTGGTGGAAGTCCATGTGACTGCCCCTTCCAGCTCGGCAGCCCATATGGTCTCCTGGAGACCCTTGGATTTCTCAGAGCCCAGGTCTGGATGACCTCCATGTCCCTGCCACTTCTGATGCTCTGCAGTTGCGTCAGTTCCTGGTGGCTGTGGTCAGCCTGGGTTTCAGCTGCCCTGAAAGATGCCAGGCAGCCAGAGTCTGTCTCTTGGCCAAGTCAGTGGAGAGGCTGGAGCACTCAGCTGGCTTCCAAAGCCCTCTTGGAGCTTTGCCAAGTTCTGTCAGTCCTGCTGCTATGGGCAGTGATGAGAATTCTGGGACTAATATAAAAGATTCTTGGTCAGAATAAAAGAATAAGGAAATGGAATCTATCTCATGGCAGGTATGGGGCTACAGAGATGAGCACAGTAAGACCCCTGCCCTTGAGGGGCAGACACTGCTCTTGGGCAGTCAGACAGGAAGAGACCAGCTCTGTACAGCTTGAGGACAGCTCCTCTAGGTTCTTCTAAGAATCACATGCCACTGTGTGAGCTTGGAGACGACACTTGCTTCTCTGGTTGGCAAACTCATCAGCTTCTGTGGACCAAGCACCAGGACTTGGTGAGAAAGTTGTTTAGAGCCACAGTGGACCTAAGCAGGGAAAACCAGACCACAGGAACCAGAGTGGCCAAGTAGCCAGGAAGAGGAAATCCACACGAGTTCACATAGAAGGCAGCCTGTGGGCTATGTCCGAAAGGTGGACACAACTTTGGCAGGGAGAGATTAGGGGCCAGTGCTAAGAAGGGAGTATGAGTGGAATTAATGGGCATGGTGGCTTGATCAGGAAGGAAATCCAGTGAATAAGCTGGAAGGGTATGGAAGGAAGGACAGCAGTGGCTCGGAGAGCCCAGAGTCCGCGTTCCTGTGTAAAATGGGATGATGCTGCCTGCATAACAGAAGGGAGGAAGGGATTTGAGACGTGGAAAAGATTGGGTTAGGAACATGTGCTTCCCTGTGTGGGTATATACCACCTACGAATTTCCTGGCTTCCTAAGTCCTCGGGTTCTTAGGTGGCACAAGTTTACTGGGAAGATGAGTGACTCCACCTTCCCTCCCTCCTAGGGGGAGTCTCCATCCATGGAAACCCTGCGTCGGCTTATTCAAGAAGAGCTGGGGAAGCAGCTTGAAAGTGAGTATCTGGACTGTGCTACGGTTTTGCAGAGAAGAGCCCAGGAAGCAGTCCTTTCATTCAGCCTTGAATGCTTTTGCATCCTGGAGTAAGAAAAACACTCGACTGGCAGCTCAAGTGTAGACTATCAGGGTTGAGGAACGCCCTGAAGAATGTCTGACCTTTATCTGACACCTACTTTCTCTAGGACTAGTCCTTCAGCTTTCACTTGATTACCTCTAGTGAAGGAGAGCTCACTATCTACAAAAACAGCTCTGCTATGATCAATCATTTATTCTGTGCATTGAGCCACTTATCTAGTCTGTAAATAATTTTGGTTATTTACTGCTATGAACCTCATGAAACTCACAGTCCAGAGGAGGAAGTAGATAAACAAATAGACAAGATGATTTTAGTAAAGTCAATAAAAGTTCTTGAACTTTATTTTTCACTGCAGGCATTAAAAGAGGACAGATGAACACACCTAAGATAGTTCAGAGGCCAGGGAGTGGATTAATGAAGGAGTCCTGGAGGAGGGGCCATGTGAGCTGCAAGTTGAAAGATGAAATGTAACCCCAGGTCTATGGAACAACATGTGTGAAGGCGCTGAGTGGGGCAGGCAGGCCTAGTGCTTTCAAGGAACTAAAATCCTTTCAGTCCTGTTGCATTGACTCATTGTTATGTCCCCAGGTCTAGCATGTGCCTGTGTGTAGCAGATGCTTAGGGAGGGAGGAAGGTAGGAGGATGGTAGTAATCATGCCAGCGTGTTGGCATTTGCCAAGATCAGGTGAAGTTCTCAGCACTTGCAAGTGTTAACCCAAAGAAGCCTCCAAACAATCTCATGAGGCTCATGTAATTATTGTAAGAATTGTTAGAAGCAGAATTATTAGGGGCTAAGTAACTTAAGGTTGATGAGCTGGGAAGATCTGGCCAGGATTTGTACCCCAGCCTCACTGAAGGTTCTGTGCTCTTCATCACCAAACTGTCTTGAACAACAGCCATTCCCATTCCCTCTGCAATGGGAAGTTAGAGGAGAAGAAAGTCACACAAGATTTTGTTGCAGCGAAGAAGAGAAATCCATAACTACTTTCCAGGCGCACAAGGACAAAAGGGGAGGGCACGTTTATTCACATGATCATGTCTCAGTTATTTTGCACTTCCCATTATGAGATTCTGTGCTGGGAGCAAGGACACAGCTGTAGACAAGACGGCCCTCCTTCCTGTCCTCTTGGAGTGTCCAGGGGAACACGGTCCATTTCCATACAGGAAAAAAAACATGGTCTTTTTCCTGTATGGAAAGGAGGGCAAAGGACTGTTTTCTGGAGCACACATCGAGTGGGTGTTGGGTGGGAGAAGGAGGCAATGAGAGGAGGGAAATAAGGACCAGATTGGTGGGTACCATGGGTAGGTGGTGTTCTGAGGTCTCATGTGTGTAGATCTTTGAGTTCTACCTTCTGAATGTTGGATTCGTCAGTGACAGAAATGGCCTTTGCTTTTGGGGAATCTCTAGCCCAAGAGCAGAGACAAGACCCCTTTCAAATTGGTTTGGATAGAGAATCTGCTGGGCTAAGTCATTTCTTCCAAACAGGCCTTTGAGGGAGGAGCATCCACTCCACTTTAAAGATGACAAAATCAAGGCTCAGAAAAGTTGAGCAGTTTGTCAGGTCGCAGAAGTGGACCACCTGTCCTCCTGCTGCCTTGTGAGAGGAGTAGTAGAAGGGAGGTTCTCTGGGAAGTGATCAACCAGGCAGTCAGAAGAGCCTGACTCTGCCTTGGTTTCCCTATCAAACGCCGGGGGCCTTGGGTAGCCTCCCAGCCTCTGGTCTTGGTCACACTGTCTGCAAAATAGCAGTTTGGGCCTGATTACCTGTGACTGCATGGCAAACTGCCCTTGGTGGCCACCAGATGGGCATATATCCCCTGTCCCATTGAAAGGCTGCCAGACCAGCACTGGACCTCTGGGTCTTTAAATCAGCTCTGTCATATGAACATTTTAGATGTGTAGGATCTCCAATGACCATCGTGTCCCACCCTTTAGCTTATAGATGAGGAATTTGACATTGGAGAGGAAAAGTGACCAACATAGCTTCGTGGAAGCCACTTATCTCCTCCATCCCAGCGTCAGTTTCCCCAACTGACCATTGCAATTGCTACTCCTGCTACTGCTGTCCATGCTACTATGGCTTCCATCGTTCTGCCCCTGGGGTAGCAGCCAGCATCTCCTGAGTGCTTAGCAAGTGCCAGGCACTATTCCACATACATCATCTCACACACTCCATCCTCATTCCAGCCCAGTGGGGTAGGTGCTAGTTCATTGTCTCCATTGCATAGAAAGGGACACCAAGGCTGAGAATGGTCAAGTAGCTTGCTCGAGGCCACCTGGCTGGCCGTGGCTGTCCTGGGATCCCAGCCTAGGCAGACCTGCTCCAGGGTAAGCGATGGTCACTACTGATTAAGTCACCCCATGGCCAGCCACAATCAGAAGGTGCCCATACAAATGCTGCAGATATGCCAAGTGACGTGTCATTGATATTGTTTCCGCAGCTATTACTGGCCCCTTGGTTCTGAGTTGGCAGTGAGTAGCCGTCGTGTCCTATATCCACTATCCATTCTTCATGAAATGCCTCTCTTTTTCCTACTCCACAGCCAAACTCGCCTACCTCCTGGCCCAGATGCCCCCAGCGCACATGAAGGCATCTCAAGGCAGACCCGGGCCCCCAGGGCCCCCTGGAAAAGATGGGCTTCCAGGTCGGGCCGGCCCCATGGGGGAGCCAGGTCGTCCTGGGCAGGGGGGTCTGGAAGGACCCTCTGGACCCATAGGTCCAAAAGGTGAGTGAAGACCTGGAGGAGATGTGCTCCATGTACTTCTGGAAGGTGGAGAAGGAACACGGCTGGGAGGTGGCACTGCATGCATTATTCATGCCACTCCCATTGCCTGTAGCTTGGTAACACCCAGAGTTTTGGCATCATATAATTTTATCATATGCATAAGAGGCTTTCATACTTGACATTTCTACAAAATTATGCTTCTGCTAGGAAGATTGAATCAGTTCCCTCCTACTTTCTTGTTCTCTCTCCATCTCCGCTGCTCAAGTTTCAGGGAGGTAAACAACATGCCTCCTTCCCCTACCGAGTTTAGCACTGAGGAATAAGACATTTAATCTCAATGGAGATTAAATGCCAGCCTTAAAATTGGAACAGAACAGCTGTTAACTGCCCAGGTCTCAAGGCAGTGACTTATCAGGACATCAGAGCTCCAGCCAACAGAAGGTCTCTCTTTCAAAGGGTGGAGGCTGTACGATTTAACTCATCACACAGTGGCAAACAGATCAGAACACTTACTCTCTCTGCAGGAAGACAGATGTGAGAGAGAGAGAGAGAGGAAGGATTACAAAATAAATTTTAAAACATTATTTTTTTTAACAAGTAAAAGTTTTTTTTTTTTTTTTTTTGATTTACTTCAAGTTCTGGGATACATGTGCTGAATGTGAAGGTTTGATACATAGGTATATGTGCCATGGTGGTTTGCTGCACCTATCAAACTGTCACCTAGGTTTAAAGCCCTGCATGCATTAGGTATTTGTCCTAATGCTCTCCCTCTCCTTGACCCCCACCCCACAACAGGCCCCAGTGTGTGATGTTCCCCTCCCCGTGTCCAAGTGTTCTCATTGTTCAGCTCCCGCTTATGAGTGAGAACATGTGGTGTTTGGTTTTCTATTCCTGTGTTAGTTTGCTGAGCATGATGGTTTCCAGCTTCATCCATGTTCCTGCAACGGATATGAACTCAATTCTTTTTAATGGTTTCATAATATTCCATGGTGCCTATGTGCCACATTTTCTTTATCCAGTCTATCATTGATGGGCATTTGGGTTGGTTCCAAGTCTTTGCTATGGTAAATAGTGCTGCAATAAACATACATGTGCATGTGTCTTTATAGTGGAATGATATATAAAAGGTTGTTTAAAAAATATTTTATCTACTGTTTAAAGCTTGCCTGCTTTCAAATAGCTTATACAATTAATAATAATTTTTGAATAAGGCAATTTCAAATAAAGATAAAAGACAGGAGACCAGCCCATAATTCACTCCTGTCCGATTAGGAGTAAGCGTGGGGCAGGGAAAAGAGCATGTGGTGTCATTTTAGCTGCTCTGGAGTGACTTGTTGGAGATAGGGAGACGGATGCCTCTAACATTGTCCTCTTTTGATCTCCCATTTTCTTACTAATTCTTTTTTTTTTTTTTTTTTTTTGGAGACGGAGTCTAGCTCTGTCGCCCATGCTGGAGTGCAGTGGCGCGATCTCGGCTCACTGCAAGCTCCGCCTCCCAGGTTTACGCCATTCTCCTGCCTCAGCCTCCCGAGTAGCTGGGACTACAGGCGCCCGCCATCTCGCCTGGCTAGTTTTTTGTATTTTTTTTAGTAGAGACGGGGTTTCACCATGTAGCTCAGGATGGTCTCGATCTCCTGACCTCGTGATCCACCCGTCTCGGCCTGCGTATCCATTTCCTATGATGCTTCTCCTACTTGAAAGGCTTTTTGTTAAATTTGTATATTCTAGTCCTACTCATATGATTTCATAAAACAAAATATATAAAATAAATGTCAACAAGAAAGCATAAAGCACAGAGAACATCAGATTGTGGCAGAATACTGACCAAACATAATTATTATAACAATAACAATGAATGGTCTGAAGTCCCTGTGAACCAGCAGAATTTCAACTGGGGTTACAAAAGAAAATATATTACATGCAGCAGATATTCTGGAAACAATATGGCAAAACAAGTGATTGATTTAAAAAACAAGGGTGAGAGACAGTTTACTCCCATCTCCACCATCTTCATTCAAATATGATCTCAAGTGTCCTCCCCAGGGGAACTGGATCACTCTGTCTCCTCTGCATGTGTGGAGTGTTTTTTAAAATTCCTACGATGGTACTTATCGCACATTCTGTTTCATACTAGAATGTTCTTCGTGCCCTATTTTATTTCTCTTATTAAATTTCAAGCTTCTTGAGAGTAGAGCTGTGTCTTACTTATCACTGCACATGCCCATGTGAGTGCTGAATTTGTTTATATATCATCCAGTTTCTTCCTGATAAAGGTTCAGGTACAATGCTTGGAAGCATAGACATATAAGAGGGGATGCATGCAGACTTCTGTGTGTATGGCATATGAGAGAGAGTGTGTAGGTGTGTACATTTGTCTGAATGAGTCAGTATGTGTATATGAGTGTATGTATACAGTTGTCAATATGGTTTGAATATATATATGTATGGAATTGGGTAGATGTGTGCTTGAGCAAATGTTCATATGTAAATATTCGTTTAGGAGGGAGTGTTTGTTTATTTTGGTGATTCCATGTGCGTATTTCTGAATGTGAGTGTGTGCTGGAGTGTGTGTGTGTGAATGAGTATGTGAATGGGAATTGGGGGTACTGTGCAGCGTGAGTTTGTGTACATAGGGTTGTTTAGACTGGAACACCGCAGCAGCCCAGTGTTGCACCTGGACATCCCGCAACATGGGATGCCCAGTTTCTGTCGTCCCCGGGGGTCTCCACCATCAAAAGTGCATGTTTTTCTTCCCAGGTGAGCGAGGAGCCAAAGGTGACCCAGGTGTACCTGGAGTTGGCCTCCGAGGCGAGATGGGAACCCCTGGCATCCCAGGTATGACTCATTCTGGAGGCTCAGGGGTAGGGTATGAGCTACCTGGAGACCCAGCACTCCTGCCTGTGGCCCCCCAGGACTCAGCAGTGAGTGGAGAGGAGGGGTTAGGCTCTACAGATGAGAAGGAGACAGAGATCACTTACTTAGTCTCATTAAATATTTCTAAACTACGACCTTCTTGACTTACTAAGAAAACTATAGTGTATTCTATGAATTGTTGAAGTGTGTCCCATGAATTTAAAATTTCATGAAATGGTCCCGGAGAAAACAAAACAAAACAAAACAAAAACTGACTTGGGCTAAATCTGGAATTGCTGGGGACTGTGTTTCTCTTTCAGACATTTCTGGTGCACATTCACTATCGTAAGTGCTAAGGACTCACATTTTAAAATGTGTCTATTTTGTTTAACCTAGCACTTTCGAAATTCACTTGAAAGAGGAGTCCTTTTTCTTTCACTGTGCAGTTGTTAATATCCCTTTAGCACTTCTCAGAATATGTTTTGGGAAATGCTCACCCAGTGGTAGGTTGGTTAGCTGTCCCAGGGCTGAGGACGTTTCTGGGACCTGGGAATTTCAGCTTTAAAACCAAGACATGACTTGAGAAAACTGGGACAAGTTGGTCATGCTACCCAGTGGCCATGTTGGAAGATCTCTACAATGCAGCAATAATCACGTTCCAAAATGAGGTGTGTAGGTAGAAGGTAGAAGAAATTTGACTGTTGAGGCTTCTATTTTTTATTTAACTTTAATTTATATGTTTGCCTGAGGTCATATCTGAATGTTGATCTTATAGAGAATTTCAATTTTAGTATTTATACCTTCATGATTTTCCAAATTTTCTAAAGTGGATATTTATTATTATTTTCCTTAGAGAAGATAATTAGAAATACATTATAAATATTTATTTTTATGGCTTATATTTTCAAATAGCTTATAATATTAAGAGTAACATTGAAAACCAGGCAATTTCAAATCAAGAGTAAATGGCCGAACAGAAACCTTTGAAAAGGAGAAAGTAACTGTACCAATGTGGAAGTGAGATAATTATCACATTTCAGTGGCTCTTAGCCCAAGGAGTGAATAACACTGAGGCCTCCAAACTTGATCTAGGCAAGGTTATAGATTAAATAGCTATTACCAAAGCATTAATAGAATTAAAGAAATATCTACTGATCTTTTTAAGTGAAAAGTTTACTTTGTGTTTATTTTATATGAGATTTTCTGATAAGATGATTACTAAGACTTAAGAAGGGATGTCACTACTAGGGTTAAACGCAAGACTCAGCACTGACCTTCCAAGTTGCCAAAGCTAAGAAGAAAGATAGGTTGATTATATATGATGTTATGATGCTTACTAAGTGAAGGGATAGAAGTTTGTCTATAGGCAGTATTTTCTGGGTCTCAATTTTGGACTATTTTAAGTGTCACTTACTTGCATCCTAGATGTTGTCTTTGGCCATGATTTTGCAGAATAGCTTAATGTAATCCAAATAAGTGGTTCAAATTTAATGTGTAGATAAAGCTGAGAAAATAGAGATTTGGAACAAGTTGGATGTTGTGTAATGGAATGTCACCAGGTGTCTCTAAGGTCATGTGAATTGGGGCTAAGGGTTAATGATTAGGACTTGGTGTCTACTCTCCATTCAGACACGTTCCCTAGACCCATGTAAGAACCCAGAAGGCCAGGTCTCTCATCTGACTCTTCAGTGGAGAACATATACCCTACCTGGTCTCAATCTACCCTTGTTTCTTTCTCTCCAGTGGTGCCTGGATTACTATCCCAGGTCCAATAGTTAAAGCAACCCCTTCTTCTGCATATTGAGGTGCTCCTGCCACTTTGTGTTTATGTGGACCACTCTAGTTGCTCAGAGCTCCCAGACCTTGGGGATGTTCCATCTGAGGACATTTCAGGTCCTGAGTTCATAGTGAATGGAAGCTGTGAGGTCAGGGCCCATGCCCTCCCAGAAGGATCTTGAACCACCTTCTGTTTCTTTTGCTCCTTGGGCCAGGTCAACCTGGGGAACCTGGCTATGCTAAAGATGGACTTCCTGGGATCCCTGGCCCTCAAGGGGAGACAGGACCAGCTGGACATCCTGGCCCCCCAGGACCCCCTGGTCCCCCAGGCCAGTGTGACCCTTCCCAGTGTGCCTACTTCGCCAGCCTTGCTGCCCGGCCAGGTAATGTGAAGGGCCCCTAGAGGACTCTGGAAAGCCAGAAGACTGCAGTGGATTTCTGAAACTTGAACTCGGAGCCCAGTGGGAAGCCAGAGGTCTTGAAAGACTTCAGCCATGTGTTCCTTTTTTTTCTTTCTTTTATTGTTTGCTTTTTGTTTTATTTTCTTGAGAGACCTCAAAATTATTAAATCCAACAGATGCTGCCGGTCGGTCAGATGATTATTAATATTATTCTTGTTGCTAATTATTATTATTATTTCATATGCTGATGCTTTTGAGTTCTTTCCCACTCCTTTGAAGTTGGGAAAACTTGATTCGTGGGGCAGGAGATCGTTTCTTCATTCTTCTGACAGCCCCCATCTGATGTGTAACTGCCCATTTTAAGGAAACTCTTGGTGCTACAAAACCCTGACCAGACACTTGACAAATTTACCTCTTTCTTCAGAAGAAAAACTTTAAGAAAATGAGTCAATGGGCTTCATTCTCAGTCGTGTCCAGAGATCACCCGGGGAGAAATAATACAAACACTACCACTGTCCAAAGAGGGAAAAGAAGCAGGAAGAGAAAGAATTTGCAACCATGAGGAATATTCCCACCTCCCGACAGGACATGCATTTGGAGAACACAGAATCAGCTCTCAGGGTGCACTCCAGCCACCTCAGTGCTCCAAGCTCACAGAAATGAAATAATGTCTGTGGTTGGCAATGGCTTTGTGGGATCATATGTCTTGGCCAAAGATGGGAAAACCCATGTTGAAGAGGCAGCCCTTGAGAGTTGATTTGTCTTCTAAACTGTGGGTAAGGCCCCTTCAAATTCCTCTTGTTGGTTTCAATTATATTAATTATAAAACAAGTGGATGTGGTGACCATCCACTTGTGTTCCCTAATGGTGGGCAGTTGGCCAGAGCACTGAGCAGAGCTGGGAAATTTGTATCTCCTGGGCTCTGTCTCTGAAATAAATGGCATCAAGTGCATGTGTGTATGTGACATGCCCTGCGCGAACAGGTGCTCAATAAATCCAAGTTTGCTTCTCCTGAGTTCCTCTTGATTGATTTCTTATATTCAGTGTCCACCTGAATGTGAACTCCTCAAGCACTGGGATGTATCCTTTCCTTCCGAGAACCGTAGCACAGAGTCCACACATTCAGCCCACCTGGTGAACGAACAAGGGAGTGAATGTGTGTGCCTGACTGAGCTAGTCCAGGGCCGTTCGTTAGCCTGTCCTTCATATGGAAGCAGACATTTAGATGTGCACATTTATGCAGGATCACAGTGAGGAGGGAGTGAAGCAAGTCAGAAAGTTTTAGCAGAACCTGTCCTGTTAAACTGCATCTAGAGGCCGAGTGATTCACCAGTGGTCTAAGAGATGTACTCTTCCTGCATTTGTTCTTGACTGACAGATTGACTGACTGATTGATCGATCCATTGATCAATTCATCCATCCATTCAATTATCCATTCACCCAAGCTGTTAGCCACTTACAGACTAATGCAGCAGATGTTGATCAAGAACTTCCTTTTTGTGATTCCCTGTTCCGGATGCCTCTAATTGATTTAGAAACCAGGAACATAAACATTTCAAGAAGTTTGATGTTTCCATGGGTAGAGAAGTATTATTGCAGTGATTTAAAAGTGAAATCTGATACCCGTTCCTTGTGTTCCGTCAGCTGGTGATTCTGGGGCTAGATGGGTGTCAGGGGTCCAAAAGAAGCCATTCCGGTCAGTGCAGAATAAAACAGTCTCCCTCTCAGTCTTTTTCACATTTACCATCTCAGTTGGTTCTCGCAACCATTAAAGATGCAGGGGTGTTACTTTAATACCCTTTTTCATTTGAAGAAACTATCCCAGGGACCTTGGAAATACTCTCATCCAGTGACTTTTAACATTTTTTGACCATAACCCACAGGAAAAGGTGTAATTTCTTAGTGATCAGTACATGCATACATATATAAAGCAAGGGTTTTGAAATAAAGTATCTACCTGATCAAGCACAATGCCCTCAAACATTTACTATTCTATTTCATTTTTATTGTTGTTTTATGAGATAGACTAAGTTTTAGAGCAGTTTTAGATTCACAGCAAAATTAAGAGGAAGGTACAGATTTCCATGTGCTCCCTGCACCCCCCACCCGCCACCCACCCACACACACACACACACAGCCTCTACCACCCACCCACCTTTCAAATCCCACACCCTAGCGGTACGTTTGTTACAGTTGATGAGTCTACACTGACACATCACTATCGCCCAACAGCCATAGTTGACATGAGGGTTCACTCTTGCTGTTGCACAGTCTATGGGTTTGGATGAATGGATACTGTAATGCCATTATCCACCATTATAGGATCATACAGAAGAGTTTCACTGCCCCAAAAAGTCTCTGTGCTCTGCCTCTTCATACTCCTCTTCTCCCCTAACCTCTGGAAACTGCTGATTTTTTTAAATTGTCTCCATAGTTTTGTCATTTCCAAAATGTCACCTAGTTGGTGTCATACAGCCTTTTCAATTTACCTTCTTTCACTTAGTGTTTTGCATTTAGGTTCCTCTATGGCTTTTCTTGGCTTAATAGCCCTTTTTTTTTTAAGTGCTGAATAATATCCCATTGCCTGGAAGTTTCAGGATTTATCCATTTACCTACTGAAGGGCATCTTGGTTGCTTCCAAGTTTTGGCAGTTATGAATAAAGCTGCTATAAACATATCTGTGCAGGTTTTTGTGTGGATGTAATTGTTCAACTCCTTTGGGTAAATACCAAGAAGCACAATTGCTAGATCGCATGGTAAGAGCAGGTTTAGTTTTGTAAGAAACTGCCAAATCGGTCTTCCAAATAGCTGCATCCTTTTCCATTTCCATCAGCGGTGAGTTTCTGTTGCTCCACCTTCTGACCTGCATTTTGTGCTATTAGTGTTTGGGATTTTGATCATTCTAATAGGTGCATAGTGGTATCTCATTGTTGCTTCCATTAGCAATCCCCTAATAGCATGATATCCAGCATATTTTCATATGCTTATTTCCCACTTGAATATCTTCTTTGGTGAAGTTTATGTTCAGATATTTTGCCCATTTTAAAAAATTATCTGATTTTTATTTTTGAGTCTCAAGAGTTTTCTGTATATTTTGGACGACAGTTCTTTGTCAGAAACCTGGCAGTCACAGGCCTGAGGTTCCCAATTACTGGTACTCAGTTCACATTCACAGGCAGAGGTGTTCATCTGCCAGGTGGGACGAGAAGTCAGCAGTATGAGCTGGACAGAAAACCAGCCCCAATGTGTTGCACTGGAAGGATGGCCTTTCATTCTGAGACTGAAATCTCTCGAATTTTTCTAGTTTAAAATGATTCATACTGTGAGAAATAATAGTGAGAAGGGAATGTGGGGTGTGTGTGTGTGTGTGTGTGTGTGTGTAGGGTAATGTTTACTTCTTTTTTATATCCTTACTTGACAAAATAAAGATCTGGCTTACCTACCTTATATAGTTCCCAATAATTATTCTTTTGTAAGTACCAGTTCATAATTCCCACACCTGGGAATATCTGGTGTCATCCGAATCCTTATTTTTCTCCCACAAATGGGAAAAACAAGGCTCAGAAACAAAGAGTGATTTTCCCAAAATTCTAAGTGTGGAGCCCAGTATTTGGATACAAGGGTTCGTACCACTTCTCTGGTGATTCTCTTGATATGCTGATGGTAAAAATTCATAGGGGAACTTTATTTCTAACAGTATAGATTCTAGGGAACTGCTCCAGAGTCACTGGATTGGGGTCTCTGGGAGATGGTATGGAATAATCAGTGTTTGAAGTCTCCCCAGCAGATGTTAGAGATCTGTGCCCTCCCCACACTTCCTTTGCTGTCTCCCTTCCAACCTAAGCACCATGGAGGCCTCTTGCTGCTCAGTTCCTCAGAGTCCCATATATTTCAACCCAAACCTGGGGCTCAGAGTTTAGGTAAACCCAGAACAAGACTCAGATGTCCCCACAGATTTTAAGATCTTCGAAGATGAGATGCTTCATCCTCACTGCTGTGAGCTTGAAAAGATGCTTTCCTGGGTTGGGAAGAGACAGATAATTCACTCAAGTAGCCCAAGGAGTTGGGCTCAAACCTGGAGTGACCAGCACTTTCTAGCCAGCCCTTCCTACTTACTTTCTGCCAACTGCTACAGCCTGAGGGTCTATCTCTGCAAACCCCTTCTTTCTTAGAACGCCATGGGGAAGGTGCAGAAAGAGTTGATTCTGTGTTTTGGAGAAACTCAGCACCTGGTTCAGTAGATGCTCAATAAATACACAGCAGATTTCAATAAATAATGGATGACACTGGGGGTTTCCCAAAGACCTCCGGGGTGTGTTTTGGGATGCCTGGGCCCACATGGGCTTTCTCCCATATGGGGTTGGTCATACAAGCTCACTCCTCTTCCAGCTGGAAGAAGGGGAATGAGTAGAATCCTGTCATATTGGCCTTGGCTCAGGGACCACTTTGCCTTCTGCGCAGTGCACCTGCATGCTTTCTTGTTGGGGGCAGGCTGGAGACCTTTTGATCAGCAGCCCTGGCTTCTGTGGGCTGGGACTTGGAAGAACTTCCCCAGCTTGAGTGCAGCCAGGCTGCAGTGCTGGGTGACCCCATTCATTTGTTGATTAGCCTCTCTCTGGTCCCTAAGAACTGCCCAGCTGCTTGGCTTTAATGTTGCAGCCCATCCCCTTGCTGCCCAATGTACTCCAGCTGCTCGAAACTGGAGACATCAAAGGAATAACCAAGTAACCTCAGTTTCCTCCTCCATTAAATAAAATCGACAACATTAGTTCACAGGATTTGGGTGAGGGTTAAATTTTTTAAAACTAGGGCAAACTAAACCATCCTTTACAAGAGTCTGTTTGCCATCCTTTAGAACACTTGAGTCAACCTTGCTCATTTGTTCACTTTAATTCAAGGAGAGGAGCTCTTTTTAAACCAGTGGGTGCTTACCTATTTTTCAAAGCATGTTCCCTCAAGCTTTATCATTTATTCCTTGCAACACAACTGTGACGGGCCAGGCGTAGATCTTTGCCCCTCCATTCATTAGGAAACTGTGTCAGAGGGGTGAGGCAATATGCCCAAAGTCATGCACAAAACTCCTGTCTCCCACTTCCTGGAGAATGCCCCACCTCCCTGCTCTGTGACACATGACACAGAAGCATGCTCTGAGCCAGCAGACAGCAGCCTCACTCTGGGTCGCCTTTGCCTGTGTCCCTCCTGGACTCTCCTGGTGAGGTGAAGAGAGCTGACTCCAAACCTGTGTTTTTTAGAAATGTTCTCCAGGGCAAAGGAGAAGCTGTTTGTTAAATCATTAAAAGGAGGGAGGGTGTATTTCTGGCTGCACCTTTGACGTGGTTGGGGAGATACTATTTTAGGGGAATCATTTTTTTTTCTCTTCCTTTTCTTTTCTTACCAATTGTGAACATTTGTCTTCAGGTTGCTTTGGTGGTGCTATTTTGTGAAGCCAGGGTTATGAGGGTAGTGTATGTGGTTGAAGATAGTGGGCTCTCTGTGAAGCTGGCCTGAACGTTCATTTGGGAAGATGAGGTAATGTGGGGTAAGCGATGTTCTCCAGATACTTGAGGCCTGAAAAGGTGCATACAATGAAGTAATACCAGATACAGACATTTCCAGACCAACTAATTCCCCATTTCTTTTTTTTTTTAATTATTATACTTTAAGTTCTATGGTACATGTGCACAACATGCAGGTTTGTTACATATGTATACATGTGCCATGTTGGTGTGCTGCACCCATTAACTCGTCATTTACATTAGGTATTTCTCTTAATGCTATCCCTCCCCCTTCCCCCCATCCTATGACGGGCACTGGTGCGTGATGTTCCCTGGCCTGTGTCCAAGTGTTCCCATTGCTCAATTCCCACCTGTGAGTGAGAACATGTGGTGTTTGTTTTTCTGTCCTTGCGATAGTTTGCTCAGAATGGTGGTTTCCAGCTTCATCCATGTCCCTACAAAGGACATGAACTCATCCTTTTTTATGGCTACATAGTATGCCATGGTGTATATGTGCCACATTTTCTTAATCCAGTCTGTCATTGATGGACATTTGGGTTGGTTCCAAGTCTTTGCTATTAGTGCCGCAATAAACATATGTGTGCATGTGTCTTTATAGTAGCATGATTTATAATCCTTTGGGTATATACCCAGTAATATGATTGCTGGATCAAATGATATTTCTAGTTAGATCCTTGAGGAATCGCCATACTGTCTTCCACAATGGTTGAACTAATTTACACTCCCACTAACAGTGTAAACGTGTCCTAATTCTCCATTTCTACAAGCATTGTTCCTAAGGTGTTCTTGGTTATTGTCTTCACTACTTACAATCCTGATGTGTGGGAAGGAAGGAGTGAGAATGAGGAAGGCTAGCCTTGTTCTGAGAGGCGTGCTTGGCTAAGAGGCCCCACACTGACAACTTGACCTTTGGCGGCATAGTTAGCCAGGATCCTTTGTGTGCGGCAGGACTAGCTGTTGCCATGGAGACATTTGTGCGGTTGTCTGGCCTGGTCTCACTTTGGTTCCCTTCTGGAATGCCCCCTATCATCAGTGAAGAATAGAGAAGTTGACAGGGATGACGGAGCTCCCTGCCACTCAGAGCGGGGCTATCCTCCATGGTCAGAGTGGATGGGGCATAGTGGGCAAATGACAGTCCTTCACTCTGAGCAAACATGGGCCAGGTGCTGGGGATACCACGGTGAACAGGATACAGGTCCATTCTTAAGGAGCTCACAGTCTAGGAGACTGGTCTATAATTAACTCCCAAAGAGTGTTTCTGGGCAACATGTACACACATGGAACAGAATCTGGCAATTGAATTTGATTAGAGCTATAAATAAAATGTATAGGTATTATAGAAGACTCCACAGTAGAAATGAAGATACTATCGTCTGCCAGTGAGTGTGCCCGTTGAGTGCTTGGAGCCTCACACACTGTCTCTCACCACAGTCCTGGGGAGCAGGTGTTTTTAGCCCCATCTTTACAGGGAAGGATGTAGCAGCAAGGCAGAAGAAGGGCCGCCCCCAGGCTTCACAGCAGCAAGGCCAAATCCTGCTATGAAATATGAAGTCTCTGAGGCTTGGCCTCTCCCACCCAACCACTCCACACACTGGATGTAGGGTGAGGCTGAACTGCATTTGGGACCTCTGCTTGTCTTATTCCGGAAACATGGAGCTCTTCCTTCTGTGAGACTCCACCTTGGGGACCCTTCGGTTCTGTTTTTCAGAATCTTGTTTTCAGGGCATAAGAGTTGCCTGAGTTTCACGGGAACCTGTTTGAGATGTTCCTTTGAGGACATGCAGGAGGCCTGCAGAAGGCAAAATGCGCCCCCTCTCAGAAGCAATACATTTAAGGAATTTGATCCCATAGAAGGAATCAGGACACACAAACCCACTCAACCCCCCACCTGCCACAGCACAGTGAAGGGTTCTCATGTCTACATTGGAGAATGCTGGGTGGACTCAACCCATGGCACACAAAGAACTGTGATATTAGTCTTGAAAAACGAACGTTAGATGCCTCACAGCTGAATTTGGACACCTGAAGGGAGAGTCCAAGAAAGGAGGGGATGAGTAGAGTTGGGAGATGGTGGTTCTCAGGCTGGCGTTCATGAAAACATTTGGTCAGAAAGGCCCAGAGACAGTGGGCACAGCCACGAAGGACCTGAGCCCCCTCCACCAGAGGAATTCAAGTAGAGAATATTCCAGGCACAGCAGGGGCTCAGGACACACCCTTAAATGGGGTCAGCCTAGGGAAACTGTGCTAGCTGCTGGGGATTCATAGTTTGAAGCTGAGGAATGGGACTTTGTGTTTTGGGAGGATAATGAGACCAGTATGCGGGTTACCAGGTGGTAACCAAGAGAAATATGGTAAAGAAACAGGTCTCACAGCTTGTGTCAAAGATAATCTTTTAGGTCACAGTTGGGTAGCAGCGGGGGTGGGGTGGGGGAAAAAGAGAAGTGACAATGATGAATCATCTTCTGCAGGGCAGATGTTGGCCTAGACACTGTACAAACGCTGTTTCATGTGGCCCTCGTGGCCAGCATCTGAGGCAGGAATTGATACCTCTGCGTTTGAAAGATGAAGCACTCAAAACTCAAAGTCGATGCTCCCCAGGTCCAGTAGCAGGGGAGTGCAGAGATGGAAGAAGAGCCTGGGTGTTCTCTCTCTTTCTCCTGGGCGGTGGGGTGGCCCAGAGCTCCAGGTGAAAGGAGTTCAAGAGCAGGTGCCACTGGAATGCAAATCAGGAATTGCTGCTGCTTGCGAGATAAAACACCAGGAGATGAGGAGGACAGAGGCCCAGCCCCGGCCAAGCTCCGAGGGGGCTTGTACTAAACTCTACCCACTGGAATGGACGCAAGGGATGGGAAGACACAGGCTGGGCTGTCATCATCCCGGGGCCTGGGTGGGGCCGAGCCTCTTATATTACCAAGTCTGACACTGTTCTGGTGACAACAAGGAGCAGCCAGACCCCAGGTCAGGCACAGACGATACCCAGGGCCCGCCTGCTGGGACTCCTAAGTAGCCACGGTTCCCTGAAAGGAATTAAGAGAGACAACAGAGAAATGAGTCCCAAGCCCAAGAATGCTGAAGCTGTAGGGTGGCTTGGAGACCCATTCTGTAGTTGCAACAATTAAAGGTACAGAAAGGGAAAGCCACTTGGCCAAGATCAAACAGCAAGAAAGTGCCCTCAGACCCCAGATGGCTGCCATGTCCAAGAAACATCTTGACCATTTTTTAATTCAACACCTTGATTTTTTGCCTTAATTTGTATTTGACTTCTTCATGAGGCATAATATCTATGTATTTTTTAATCAGATGATAAAATGAAAATAAAATGATTACACTGAAAAATGTGTTTACCCATGTCCACCAGTGGGTTATGAACCCCCTTAGACAGATACCACTGGAAAGGGCATTGTGGGGTAAAGGATCAGACAGAACCAGTGTCCAGTCAATTACTGGTCCCCAGAAAAAAGGCACCTGACTTCTCTGCCTGCAAGCAGGGAGACATAATCCTGACCTCCAAGGGTGTTAGTGAGGTTTATCGGAGATGCTGTGAAGGACACAATTTTAAGTCCAGACAGGATCAATAAAGGGTGCTGTGCGAAGCCAGGTTAGTGCTGGAGGCAAAGACAGAAACTGGCAACACTGATTCTTTATTTAAAATTTGATATTCTGTTCATCATGGATTTTTGGCATGAATTCTGATTTTAAAAAAATACTGCATTGACATATTCATCTTGAGAATATCTGTGGCTCACCCATACTTCTCCCCCAAGGCGAGCTCTTCACTTGTCTCACCCCTAATCCCCGTCCTGCTGGAGTGGGCTGGTGAAGTGCCAGTGGCAGCCTGTTTTGGCAGGAAAACCAGATTGTCCCCAGGGCTGGGCTGGGCTGGGCTAACTCTGAGACAGCACCAGGCAACGTACAAGTTAACCCAGCTAGCAGACCAGATTACTTGGGCTGAGAAGCCAGGGAGTTAGACAAATATCTGAGGGATGATTTCTTCCCACCTCCTCACCACAGGGACAGGGAGATAAAGCCCAGAGAAGAGAAGGGGTGTCTGAGATGACTTGCCTAGGCCAGGCACGGTGGCTCACACTTGTAATCCTAGCACTTTGGGAGGCTGAAGCAAGGGGATTGTTTGAGCCTAGGAGTTTTGGTCCAGCCTGGGCAACACAGTGAGATCCCATGTCTACAAAAAATCAAAATAGCCTACTGGTATATGCCTGTGATTCCCAGCTACTAGGGAGGCTAAGGTAGGAGGATCACTTGAGTCCAGGAGGTAGGTATGGTGAGCTATGATCATGCCACTGCACTCCAGCCTGGATGACAGAGCAAGACCCTGTCTTAATAATAATATTAATAAGATGGCACACCCTAGTGCAAGAGGGAGGCAGCTCCTAAGGCACGCCTTCCATTCCTCTCCAAGGTCCTATGCTGGAAGGTGCCCAGCATACCTGCCTCAGGGGTTGCTTTGACTAAAACATCTGCAGGAGCTAAGACTGAGCCCCAGGGACAGAACTGGCTCCCAGTGGCGTCTCTCTAGACTCCCAGGGAAGAGCATCCACCTGCACAATCTCACTCATCTCTACCTGGGGTCCAACAACCTTCAGGAGCTGCCCCAGCAATGGTCTCCTTGGGGAAGCTTGAGCATCTCATCCTCCCTAACAGCTGCCTGCAGTCTCTGTCTGCTGAGTTGGGGCCATGTGCGGAGGCCTTGAGCAGCCTTCCTGAACTGCTGCCAGCTGTAAGGGTGCTCGGAAAACCCTGGACCTTCTAGTCTGCTGACCCCTGGAAAGGAAAGGTGGTAACCTTAAGATGGATCGTTCAGCTTCTGTGGTCCTGTTTTCATTCCTGTGTCCTGGAAGCCCAAGCTTCACCTGCCTTTGCTTCTTTGGGCCTCAGCTGCAGAGGCTCAGCCACTTACTCAGCAGGTGGAAGGAATTTCCTGGCTGGAGCAGTTTTCTCCTGAGAGGGAAGCCCTGAGTTGTTCACTCCCCACACGTGGCCTGCCCTGTGGCTCATTCCTTCACTGCAGAACTAGATGGGATTCAGAATGCATTCCTTATTAGCCGGAAGCTACTCGATTAGTCATTTATTTAATTACTTATTTTTAAGTCTAAGGTAGTCTGTTAGCAGCGTTAGATGAGTTTCTTAGCCCTCTGGTAAAAACAGGGGCTCTTTGTGTGATGGAGTGCATACTTTTCACGGGTTTTCTCCATTTAGCTGGGACCTCTGGTTAGGAAGCCTCCTAAAGGTGCTCATTAACAGGCACATTCTCTGTGTCTGGAACATTCAAGCAGTTGATGATCTTGCTCATATACCCCATGGGACTGACAGAGATGGGGCTTCCTCCCCCTCTGGGGTTGATTTCAGCTCCCTTTCCTCTGATGCCCACCTAAGAAGGTGAGTTCCTCCCAACTTTAGATTACAGCAATACCGTGGTTTCCTGCTGTGCATTTTCTGAGCCTGCCTATGCCAAGATTTGGAAGTTGTAGGTAGTGAGTCTCCTTCCATGCCTGTGGCCATCTGGTCTCTGAATGGCCTGACAGGCATTCGTGGTCTGTCCTCAGCTGCCTCTTCAGGCCCAGCTCCATGATACACCTTCAAGTCGTTCTCCATAGACACATCCAAAGATCTTCAGTTCTCTGAGTGCCCTACCATCCCCCGCAAAGCTGCCCTTCTGGCCAGGACATCCTTTCAGGCCACTACTGCACCCTCTGCCCTGACGCACTGGCTCTCACTTGTCCTGAGGGTCGACTCAGCTCTACCACTACTGTCGGAGCGGCCCCAGTGCAGTCGGACAGATGGTAAGCAAACCTACAGTAAGGGTCCGACTCCTGACTTGGAAGGACATGGGCCTCCTTTCCCACTTTCCAGCATATGCTTTGGACAAGTTTCGAAAGCATCCCAACATGTTAATTTCCCCCTCTCTCTCTCTTTTTTTTTTTTTTTTTTTTTTTTGAGACGGAGTCTCGCTCTGTCACCCAGGCTGGAGTGCAGTGGCCGGATCTCAGCTCACTGCAAGTTCCGCCTCCCGGGTCCACGCCATTCTCCTGCCTCAGCCTCCCGAGTAGCTGGGGCTACAGGCGCCCGCCACCTCGCCCGGCTAGTTTTTTTTTGTATTTTTTTAGTAGAGACGGGGTTTCACCATGTCAGCCAGGATGGTCTCGATCTCCTGACCTCGTGATCCGCCCGTCTCGGCCTCCCAAAGTGCTGGGATTGCAGGCTTGAGCCACCGCGCCCGGCCGATTGGTGGGAAGTTTAAATCAATTATTCTATGAATGGTATTTCAATATCTGACATGTAGGAAGTATTAAAAAAAAGCTGGCATTATCAGCAGCATTGCCATTATCATCATCATTTGCATTATTAGCATTGATCTGAGACAGCTGTTCTATGACCACTTTTCCTTACAGGTCCTAGAGCCTCCTGTGGCCAGGTAGCTTTCAGCAACATAACAACAGGCAGGGAAGGCTCATTCACCTGCCTTTCCTCCCCCGTCCCCCGTCTTAGATAACACACAGGCAGCCTGCTGGGAAGCTGGACTCAGATGGGATAGGGGCTCACTGCTCTTTGGATCTCCAGTCCTCTGGCTAAACCCTTCTTTCATGCTTCCATTCCTCCACCCTCAAGATCCAAAGGGCTTCCTGTCCCCTCCATCCAGCAGTGAGGACAGGAGGAGTAGAGGATGATGGAAAGCCACTTAAGGAGCCTGGCAAAGAGAAGAGGGGATGTGGGAAAGGGGGTGGGATGGGAGTAGATGGAGATGACAAGAGCTTCTGATTGCTCGGAGTGGGGAGAGGTGGTATAGGAGACTCAGAGTAGGAGAGTTCAGGGTGAGTGGTCTCTGCCCACCAAGAGGATAGCCCCAAGCTCTGGCTTCAGTTAAGTAAATCAGAGAAGTCATTCTCCCATCCTCATTCCACCTGGAAATCCATGTGAGTTGAATTGTATCATTTTAGCATGAAAGAAAAAGAGATGAATCCTTCCTTGAGATCCCATATTGCATCTATATTTATTTTTTATCTATCTATAGATAGAAAATGGCTTTAAATCAATACCTTCAACTCCAGCCAAAAACCACCAGGTTCCTTCTAGTTTTCTCTTTCCACATTTTTAACTCCTCCAACAATGAGAAATGGACCCCATCATCCTAATATCTTTATGTATTTCACCCATTCCCTGTATACTCCCACTGCCACTGCTATTACACCCCCAACCTGATCCAGGCTCTGACACCCCCAGGCCACCTCCAACCCCTGTGGCCCTTCCTGGAAGTCATTATCACCCACTGAGGCTGTGTCATCCTGAGCAGGCTGCCCTCTCCCCTCTCTTTCTGCGTGGCTCTGCCTCCACACTGTGTTTTTCTTGTCTTGATTGAGCTCTGACACCTCCAAGCAGGCATCCCTACCCAGCACAGGCTCTGAATTCTTTGGCCAGTCCTGCCCCTCTGTGTGGACACCTTGCTCACCCTGCTGGGGCTCTGACACCCACACACGGTGCACCCCTCGCCCTGCTTGGGATCTGTGCTCCTCTGTTTTCAGAATCCTTTCATATCTGCCTGGTGGATTGTTAATCCCTGAAGGTCAGAGTAGACCCATCACAGAACATCACCCTGTGAGACTGGGCATCAGACAGTGGCCTTTTCGTGTGAACAAAGCCACCCAAGTCCTCCAGGTCTGAGTGGAGAAAGACTCTGGGAAGCTGCTGGAGATCTGCTTCCATGCTCGGACCCCAGAGCTCGGCCCTCTACTCAAGATCTCCTTCAGTTCCACTGCCCTCCCAAGCCAGGAAGCTGGGCCCTCACCATTCACTGCAGAGGGCTCTTCAGAGCCCGTGAGAGAAGAAAACAGTTCCAGGCACCGTTTGACTACATATTGAGTGACAAAGAGAGGACAGAGAGATGAAAAATTCAAGTGGTCCGCAAGGCTGGAGGTGTTTACACTCTTGAGTTCTGCTTGATCAGCTGCCCTGCAGCCCCTAAAGCTCATCCAGCTTTTACAGCACCACCCAGGACCACACTGTCACCAACCAGCTGGTGCCCACGTGGGAATAAGCATCCCTGGACATATTGGTCCCTTTGGAAATGTGAAAACTTCTCAGGTGCTGAGATGGGTGACCTCTTTATTCCACCACTTCAGCGCCTCCCGTGCTTATGCTCTGTTCGTCCTCAGCCACTGCCTCAGTGTGGATTCACTCATCTCCCACCTGGAGGGACAGCAGTGTCCTTTCTCTGGTCTTCCCCTCTCAGTCTTCCTTCCCTCCTGCCTCCAGGACACTTATCCTGAAAGCCCATGCTGAAGAGTCCTCTCCAAGGCTCAGCACTTTCTAATAACCTTAGATTGACTGAAACCTTCCACAACCAACCTTTTCTGAGTTCCTACGTATGCCCAATACTCGGCTAGCATCTTTCACAAATGTGCCTTTATCAGACTTCTTCAACCACATAGTGAGGCCGATGTTATGATAAACTTTTATACACTGCAGACACTGAAGAGGTGGAGCGACATGTCTAGGAAGAAGCCCATGCTGAGTGGAAGAGTAGGAATGGAATGCAGGCCTTCTGGCTGCAGGTCCAGAGAGGTCATCTCACCTGGGGAAAGCACTGCCTTTTCGCCAGGAATATTACATTACCAGCACCGCCTTTCAGAAACTGGGCCATTTCCCTAAGGTGGTACAGATTCGTTTTAAGCAGAAAAAAAAAGTTAAGTCAGGAAGGAGTCACTCACTTCTTTTTTTCTCTCTGCGGGTCAATTAGCACTTATTCAGTGAGCACAATTTTTCGGCTCAACACTGAGTGAGGCCCAAGAGAACCGCAAGACTTTACTGCTGCATAAAGGACCTAAGAGCCCAGATGGAGAGAGGAGGTGAAGCAGTCAAGTGGCCTCTCTGGACTGGTTGACATGACTCCAGCTCCACATGAAGGTCTGTGTTGCCGTCCGTGAGCGTGTGTGATCAATAATTCACTAAATGACTACCCCTCCTGTCCTTTCCATTGTCACCGCTAGGGCCACATGTGGATTTTATAGAAGAGGAAGCCCAGGCATGTGGGAGCCAGTGTTTAACACTCATCTGCCTGGCTCCTGCAGACCGGGCAGCCTTCCTAACATAGCTGTTTCTTGACTTGCAGTCCTTCAGGTATTGGGGGACCACGGTCAAGTGGGCCCTGTGAACCACCTCTCCTCCTCCCCAAGAGGCGTGCCAAAAGAGCAGTTTCCTTCCGCAATGGGTGATGGAAGTTAGGAGGAGAGATCGGGGCAGGAGAGCGGTAAGCTTTGCTACAGTTTGAATGTTTTTGTCCCCTCTCAGATTCATGTTGTAATGTAATCCACAATGCAACAGTATTAGGAGATGCGGCCTTTGGGAGGCTATAGAATCATGTGGCCTCTGTCCTTACGAATGGGATTAGGTGCCCTTTGAAAGGATTTGATTGGCAGAGCTGTCAGCTTTTTGCCCTTCTACTTTTTGCCATGTGAGGACACAGAGTTCCTTCCTCCAGAAGATGCAGTGTAGCAGGCACCGTCCTGGAGGTAGAGAGCAGCCCTCCTCAGACACGGAACCTGCCTGTGCCTTGACCTTAGACCCCTCATCCTCCAGAAATGTGAGAAATAAACTTCTGCTCTTTGTAAACTCCCAGACTCAGGCAGTTCTAGTAAAGCTGCACAAGCAGACTAGAACAAGCCTCTTTTGAAGCCTACTCTTGGCTGATTCCTGCCACCTTACATTCTCCTGGAGGGGCCTCCTGGGAAAAGGGGAGTTGGCAGGAGGGGGTGGAGCTTCTGTCTTCCTTGCGGTTCAGTGCCCTGGACCCTACCAGTTCACTGTCAAAGGGAGAAAGCTCTTATTTTTCAGAGAAGTGAAAGTGAGGGATGGCCGCTACCATGCCTTAACCACATAAAAATGTATAATCTTTATAGTCAAGATCTCTGATAGGTGAGCTTATTATCCGCATTTTACAAATGATGACCCTGAGGCTCAGCGGTGATACCTGTTGAAGAAAAACGACCTGACCCAATGTTCACACAGCAGTAAGCAGAGGACTCAAGCTGAGGCAAGGGTGTCTTTTCTCTCCAGGCAGTAGGTTACTATTGGAG
>NW_012114821.1:6729270-6764779 GCF_000951035.1 Colobus angolensis palliatus
GGTATAACTCTTAAAGACACACAGACACACACACAATACATAGATATTGAAAAGGGCTACTAGGAAGACAGAGTATGTTAGTATGATAGAGTACTTGTCTTAGGGAGTATGGGGAAATCTTTGAGAAGATTACGTTTGAACTGAAACTTGGATGTTGAGAAAGAAACTGACAAGCACAAGTCTGTTGGGGAAGAGAGGGGATTTAAAACAAAGAAATGGGATATGCAAATTTCCTGTGGTAGGAAGCATCGTGCCTTGTTTGAAGGGTATTGAAGAGAGCATCTGTGGGGCAAAATAAAGACAGCTGAGATGAGAGAAGGAGAGGAAACTGGTTGGGAAGGCCCGTAAGGGACTGAGTCAGGGGCTTGGGTTTTATTCTAAGAGTAATGACATGGTGCAAATAATCGTGTCCCCCTACAATTCATATGCTGAAATCCTAACCCTCAAAGTGATGATGTTAAGAGGTGGCAGTTGCGGAGGCGACTGGCTTATGAGTGTGGAGCCCTCACGAATGGAATTAGTGCCCTTATAAAAGAAGCCCAAGGGAGCTTGTTTTCCCTTCCTCTACATTAGGATGCAGTGAGAACTGGTCCCTTTATAAAGAAAGAAGGCCCTTGCCAAACACGGCATCTGCCAGCACCTTGATCTTGGACTTCCAAGGCTCCAGTACTGTGAGATATAAATTTCTGTTGTTTATAAGCCACCCACTTTATGATATTTTGTTATAGCAGCCCAAATGGTCTAAGAAGAAAATGAAAAACCAGTAAAAATTTTTCAAAAATATTCCTCTGGCAGATTTAGGGGAGCAAAATGGCAGGGGTGGGGGCCAGGTGGGAGGTGGCTGCCTGAGTCCAGGTGAGGAGGATGTGCTGGGACAAAGGTGGAGACTGTGCAGGTGGTAAAATGGGCTACTTAGGGAAGGTTTCGGAGATGCCACTGAGGAGCATTACTGATGCATGTTGTGGGACAGGAGAGGGGTACTCCCATATTTTGGCCTGAGCATTGGGAATACATATCTGGAGTTCAGGGAGAAGACCCAGTTAACCATGTAAATTTCAGAGTTTTTAGCATAGAGATGGTGTGCTGGTCTGGATTGGGGTCCCCTGCAGATTCTTATGTTGAATCCTAGTCCTCAACATGAGGATATTTGGAGGTGAGGCCCCTGGAAGGTGATTAGCACATGAGGATGGAGGCCTCATGAATGGCATTTAGTGCCCTGGTGAAAGAGGCCCCAGAGAGCAGCCTTGCCTCCCTCCTCCATATGAGGTTACAGTGAGAGATGGCCCTTCCCAGACACCAAATCTTCCTGCCCCATTACCTGGAACTTCCCAGCCTTCAGAGCTATAGTAAATGAATTTATGTTGTACATAAGCCATCCAGTCTATGGTGGTTTGTTATAACAGCCCAAAAGAACTAAGAGACAGGGCATGTACCATCTGACAATGGATATAATCTCTTCTACTTATGTACTCACTCCTCAGAAAAGAGAGCTGAGCCCCAGTCCATGGCAACTCCTAGAGGTCCTAGAGGAGGAGGAATCTAATAAAAACTTGAGAAATATTCAAGTAAAATATGCAGAAGCCAGCTTGGTTGGTGTCAAGCAAGCCCATAGAATAGAGTTTTTCATAAAGCAGTGAAGAATAGACATGTCAACTATTACTGAGAGGTTGGTGTATTCTTACTTGGGGTTCTCTAGACAGACAGAACTAACAGGATAGATGTATACATGAAGAGGTGTTTATTAAGGAGAACTGACTCACATGATCACAAAGTGAATTCCCACAATAGGCCGTCTGTAAGCTGAGGAGCAAGGAAGTCAGTCTGAGTCCCAAAACCTCCAAAGTAGGAAAACTGATAGTGCAGCCTTCAGTCTGTGACCAAAGGCCTGAGAGCCCTTGGCAAATCACTGATGTAGGTCCAAGAGTCCAAAAGCTGACGAACCTGGAGTCCGATGTTCGAGGGCAGGAAGCATCCAGCACAGGAGAGAGATGGAGGCCAGAAGACCCAGCCAGTGTAGTCTTTCTACATTCCTCTGTCTGCTTGTATTCTGGCCACTCTGGCAGTTTATTAGATGGTGCCTACCCAGTCTGAGGGTGGGTCTGACTTTCCCACTCCACTGACTCAAATATTAATCTCCTTTGGCAACACCCTCACAGGCACACCCAGGAAGAATACTTTGCATCTTTCAATCCAATCAAGTTGACACTCAACATTCACCATTACAGTTTGGTAGGAGGAGAAGAGAGAATTGGTCCTTGGCTTCAATCAGCAGGAAACCACTCGTAAGGTTAATAAGGAAATTTCAGAATCCTGATGGGTGTGAGGCCTAATTTAGTCACCTGGGGACATATCAAAAGTGTGAATGTGGAGAAGTTAATACAAAGAACTCCCTTAATGGGTTTTGCTGGGAAGAAGAGCAGAGAGGGATGTGGGGATGGATATGTATCTATCTATCTATCTATCTATCTATCTATCTATCTATCTATCTATCTATCTATCTATATCTATGCAGATATCTATATCTATACTTGTGCCTATTCAAATATACATATATCCAAATATATATATTCAAATCTAGGACCTTAGCAGTACAAATTCATTTCCTTCAGCTTTTCTAGTCTTGCTTTTGGCCTCTTTCCCAAGGGGTGTCATCTGTTCTTCCATTTCACTCTTATTAGTGCGGGTTTCCCATCTTTGTAGGCCCTGTCAGTCATTAGGGCCTTGGTTCATGTATCAGACAAAATAAAGAAGGTTAGGTGCACAGAGTTTGGGTTTCTTGCAAAGTGTGACAGCAAAGACTTTTGAACGGTAAATGGCGGCTGATGATGGAGCATTTGGATAGACTGTTATGAGGCTCTTATTCTATATGTTAAAGCCAGTAAAAGGTTTTTTTAAGCAAGTAAGTAATGTGATTAGCTTTGTGTCTTAGAAAAGTAGTCACTACATGTTAGGTAAGTGATCTACTGAGTAAATGAGAGAGAGATTAAGAGACATTAATGAGTAAGGACATAATTGAGAGAGCTTTAAAAATAGAATAAAAGCAGGGTAGCAGGTCATTCTAAAGACAACTAGGAGGCTGGAGTGGACAGGAAGAGACCTGAAGCCAATTAGGAGGCTCCTTAGAGATGGAAGTTGAATGTGACATGGACAGATTCATTAATCCAGGTTGTCTGAAGAGCAGAGAGCTGGGAGGCAGAGTGTGCTGGGTGTAAAAGCTTGGAGAAACAAGTCACTTTCCCACTGGAAGAACAAATCTTTCCCGCTTCGCACCAACCCCATTAGTAAGGACTTGACCTTTTTGTTGTTGTTGTTGAGATGGATTCTCACTCTGTTGCCCAGGCTGAAGTGAAGTGACATGGTCTTGGCTCACTGCAACCTCCACATCCCAGGTTCAAGCGATTCTCCTGCCTCAGCCTCCCAAGTAGCTGAGATTACAGGTGCCTGCCATGATGCCTGGCTAATTTTTTGTATTTTTAGTAGAGATGGGGTTTCACCATCTTGGCCAGGCTGGTCTCTAACTCCTGACCTTGTGAACCGCCCGCCTCGCCCTCCCAAAGCATTGGTCTTGCCCTCTTCTCTTGCCAGTGTGCCTTTTTGTTCCCAGCCTTCTCAAGCACTGAATAATCACAGTTCCCCAGTTGAGAGAGTTTTGTAAGAAGATAAACAGCATAATTACCTATGTGTCAATCCACATGACGTTATTGCACCGAGCAAACATTAACTTGAGCTGCTGCTGCTAAAACAAGATTAAAATCTAATCAGGATGTTCAAGAACTACTTGTCCTACCTTCAATTTGTGGTATGAATCATGGTTAATGCTTCTTTTTTTCCCCCAATTGCTCATTATAACCTATGCCATTCACTTCAGAAATGCAATTATCCACTACACTAGCCCCAGTTGTAAAGACCAAGTGATATTTCACATTTTTATGAGTGGAGGGGTTAAGTGTCTTTTAATAGTTCCTGTTGAGAAACTTGACCGGGAGTTGTCCTTGGTCCAGACTAGGGGACATTCTCTTGTGCAGGACGAGCAAGTAAAAATATCAGGCAAAACCCTGAGCATGCTATCCATCCAGAGCTATTGATTTAGAAACAGCAGTAGGACATCTGAACCGGGCCAGGGTTGAGGAAGAGATTCAAGGGAGGGAGGCAGATAGGAATCCTGTAAAGAATCCTACCAGGAATGCCTTTGTCTAAGAGGAAAGAACCATGCGGCAGTCCAGAGTCCAGGCCAGCAGGAAGAATTGGAAGCTTTGACAACAGAATAAAATGTGAGGTCCTTTAAAAAATGTTGACTGAGTTCCCACTCTGCATGATACCTTCAGTGTTGCAGATTTAGGGACAAATGGAAAATTCACAGTCCCTGTTTTGATGGAGTTTACATTCCTTAGAATAGAAAAGCCTGGAACAAGTAATTGTAAGTGTGTTGACCATTAAACACTTATTCAGAATTAATTCTCTTATAGCTCAATGGTGTTTAACACCCCTTTTGAAGACTCCAGAGTTCCTATTGTCTGACTTAGCTTTCAGACAATACAGGGGCATTCCAGAAACACAGCTCCACCCTTCACCAGGTAAAACATACCCACCATCCTGAATGTACTCCTGCTCACAGTCACAGACTACACTCATCCAGACCCTGGCAACACCCCTACCTGTGCTGCCCCTCTCAGTACTCAAAGTTGCTTCATCTGAAAATGATTTACATTCCTATTTCTTCCAGAAACTTTCTTTAAAAAATCGTGATATCATCAACATGTTTTCTCAAGTTTTAGCTACTTACTTCCCTCCTTCAGATGATATTTGGCACATAACACTTGTTCCATTATGTGTGTCTGTCTATCCATTTATCCATCTATGCATTTACCCAAACAATCACCCATTCATCCATCAATCCATTCATGCAACCACCTGTCCTTCCTTCCTTCCTTCCCTCCTTCCTTCCCTCCTTCCTTCCTTCCTTCCTGTCTCCCTTAATTCTATCTATGTGTCTGTCAATCTATCTATAGAACGTTTCTACAGTTGATATCTCATTTTCTCTCTACAACAACTTCCCCAGTACAGCAAGGCAGGAACAATGCAATTATGCCCATATCACAAAGGAAGTTGGGGTCTCCAGGCCACTGCTTGGGAAAATCATTAACTGTTGTTTTAAATATATCCCCAGCAAGACACTGGAATGACCAAAGATCTTGTATGAAATTTAGACCACTTTTGTGACTTGACTGGGGGTTCCTTGTCAAACCCATGTTGTTGTCCTTTGACTTGACACTCTTGGCAGGGTGATGAGGATTCCCTTCTTTTCTGGATATGCTGGGAACTGATTGCCTGTTCCCATAGAAGTGTCCCCAGGACCTCCCGTGGTAAATTTCTGCAGGCCAGAGTTTGAATTTTAAATCAAATTTTTAAAAAATGTAAAACCTGGTTATAGCTTTCTGAAACATTAATGCTTTAATGTTTTCTAAAGTAAATTGTGAACACTCTAGGCAACGTATTTTAGATCATATCATCCCCAAACTGCTTTTATTAAAAAAAAAAAAATCTGTCCTTGATGGGATGACAAGCAAATACATAATTCAGAGAGGTTAAGGGTATTGCTCAAGGTCACAGCTAGTAAATAGCAAAGCAAAAATTCAAACAAAGCTCTTTTGTTTCTTTTCTTTCATATTCTGGTGGGTCTTAGTGTTCTGAATGGCAAATTTACCCAGTGGAAATGTGTATTTGATTTATAGTTTGAATTTTCAATACTATAGACTTATGGCACCTGCAAGTAAAGTGTGGAAATGACAGCACAGTTCTAGAGTAGGCAAATTTTGTATTCGGTTCTAGGGTGGGCAAATTTCGAATTCAATGTTCCCCTACATATGTGATATTCCTGTTGTTTGGAAAATCATGTAAATAATTCTGTGCATATCACGATGACTTGACATGAATTTAAAAGGCAAAAATTGGCTTCATGATAAGCAGCATGAATATGAGCAGAGAATCCAGAATAAGGGAGGTGAGGTTCCCCTATGGCTGTGGCTCATCCTAAGACCACATCTAGAAATGGCTGCCATTTGGGGTCACTGGTCATCAGAAGGACACACATTGCTATGCATACTCCTGAGAGCTATCAGAGGAGAGGGTCTAAGACCCAAGACAGTGAGTGATGACTGTAGAAAATGGGATTGTTTAACCTGGACAAAAGAAAGGCAGGTGCCAGCAGGAGCATGGAGCTTGAGCTTCAACCGCTTGATGGCCATTACCTGAGGAACAGATTAAAAATCTTGGTGTGTGTGATTTTTGAGGGCAAGGATATAAATGTACATTTTTTGGATCAATGTAAGAAATATATGTCCAGCAACTAGAGTTGATTCACAGTAGATTAGGCTGTTTTGTGAGGAAACAATCTTCCTGATACTGGAAGTATCTAAGCAGAGCCTAGAAATCACCCAGCATGGAGCTTTCAGACCTCCTGAAGAACAAGACTCAATAATCTCTCCAAGGCTTAAAATGGAACCATCCCTCCTCAAGCATGAAAGAAGACAGGGTCCCAGAGTTCTCTAGCTTATGGCCAAGACTCTGCAGCTCCAACCTCCCAGTGTCATTCCTCCAGCCCTCTTGTAACACCATCTGGGCGATCCTTTCCTGCCTGAAACTCTGGTGAAGTGTAGTTAACACGGGAAGCCTGGGATGCCTGATCATTCCTCTTCTGGACTGTCATTCCTATTGGCCATATGTATCCTCTGATCTGATCAAAAGTCTTTCCCTCTGCAGCCCCTGAAATCATCCACTCTGCCCTCTGAACTTACTGTTGTCCATCAGATAAATCTCCTATACCCTCAGTGCTTCCTCTGAGCATTCCCTTTACTACTTTCCCTTAAACACACACACACACACACACATACACACAGAGTTTCCTCTGCAGCTCTCCCCATGGTAGCTGTTTTCTCTTCTAGCCTCGTGCTACTAATCCAAGAGGAGGAAAGCATGACCTTCATTGTGTTGCTGCTTCCAGTCTATTGTCACCTCCTCCCCTTACCCTCCCCGCTAAACAAGTCTGTGAAGCACGTGTTAGCAGACCCTCCCTCCATCAAGCCTCCTTGTTGTAGTCATCTTCAGATGTCCTCATTCGTTGATGACTTTAATGCTTTGTTCTCTGTTATAATTGTCGGTAATTTCACTATCCTCATAGATGATCTTTCTAATATGTCATCCCTGGTGCTCCTTAATTCCTTCTCCTCTTATGGTCTTAATTTCCACTCTGCTTCAGTCAGTCACTCCAGTGAGACTTACTCTAGCTCTTTACTGTGACAGTAGCCCCCTCTCCATAGTCTCACCCTAAACATTCCACTCTCTAACCACCTCTTCCTTTCATTTGAACCCATTTTCTCTGCTGTTCCACACCCAGCAATCATTCCACTGACAAAGGTCTCCAAATCTGTTGAGCCTATACTTCTCTCCTTACCAAGCTTATATTCCACAATCTATCATCATCACGCCCTCCATGCCCTGGGCCCCTTCTCCCTCATGTAACTCTCAGAAGAAAATGCCAGCTGTATTTAGATTCTATTTTTTTCCTGTGTTCTCTGTACTTCCCCTACAACAGCTGTTCATGATAGAGAAAAAGTTTAAAGTCATTCTGATTGGCTGCCTCCTTTAAAATTAATGATCACTAATACTAGATAAACTCTTGGCTACCTGGCAATGCCACTTATCTTCTTTGTCTAGTCACCATCTCGTATTCCTAGATGACTGTTTTATATGCTTTCGTTGCCCACAAACTTCTGACACCTTCTTCTCATCTTTGCTCTCAGATGATGACTTTAATTTCTGTTTTATTCAAGGGATGAGACAAAAACTTCCACACACTCACCACCCTAGCTAATAACCTCTTACATCTTTGCCCATCATCTCCATGTCCCCTCCCATTGCTTTGGATGGATTGACTTTGTTCTTAAACACAGCGACCCTTCTACATATGCCTTAGTTCTATTTCCATTTCAAATAAAAAAGGGCATTTTCCAGCTATTTCCACCTTCTCTCCTGCATTAAATATCTACCCCCCCGTTAGATGATTTATACCAGCACATGCTTTAGTATCTCCCAACTTCAAAACAATTACCAATTCTCTTGACTTCCCTATCCAGTTACTGCTCACTTTCTTTGCTCTCTTTTATAGTACATTACTCGAAGAGTCATCTATATTAATTGTAGCTCAATCTCTTTTTAATGTGCTCCAGTCAGCCACTATTCCAATAAAATAATTCTTGAGATGGTCATTCATTCTGTCTCATTATTGCTATTCCAATGGTCAGTTCTCAATTCCCATTTCACTTAAAAAATCAGTAACGTTTGACACAGATCACTATTTTTCATGTCACTGAAAGACTATCTTCATTTGGCTTCTAAGAAACCATCTACCTATCATGTCACTTTAATCTCTCTCTGTCCCTCTCCCTCTTCCTCTCCCTCTTGTTGCTTCTTACTGTCTGCAACTCTAAACACTGAACAGAACTCAGTTTTTAGACCCCATCTCTGTCTTTATGACCTCTTTCTTGTGTGACTTCATTCATCTCACCACCTGCAATGCCAAATGCATGCTGATGACTTCCACATTTATGCTTCCAGCCGAGACTGAACATCATGTGCTTTTTTTTTTTAACCTTATTGTATGGCATCTTCATTTGGATGTAATAAGAGGCTTCTAAAATTTTAACACACTTGAAGACAATCTTCTGATCTATTCCCATACACATGCACATATTCATGCTCTTCACACATTGTTGCCCATCTGTTTTGACCACCTCTTATTCACCCCATTGGTGAAGGAGTGATCCTCTGCCCTAAATGGTACATGAGAGCTGAACACATGACACTCAGTACTGGGCAGATGAGACTGGCAGCGGTTTATTAGCTGCAAATACTGACAGCCTAGGGAAGGCATACACCACAACACCCATGCAGGGCTCTACTGGGGTTGCATTTAGGAGCAGAGTAGAATGAGTAAGCAGAGGTTGTGGGAGGCAGGCTTGCAGTGATCAGAGCGATTGAAAGGTGAGATGCACCTGGGCATGGTGGTTCATGCCTGTAATCCCAGCACTCTGGGAGGCTGAAGTGGGTGGATCATTTGAAGTCAGGAGTTCAAGACCAGCCTGGCCAACATGGTGAAACCCAGCCTCTACTAAAAAAAAAAAAAAAAATTAGCAGGGTGTGGTGGCGCATGCCTGTAGTCCCAGCTACTAGGAAAGCTGTGGCAGGAGAATTGCTTGAACTTGGGAGGCAAAGGTTGCAGTGAGCCGAGATTGTGCCACTGAACTCCAGCCTGGGCAACAGAGCAAGACTCCATCTCACAAAAGAAAACAAACCCAAACAACAACAACAACAACAACAAACAGTGAGATGCTCCCTGGCTCCAGTGGGAGGATATAATGGGCTGGCAGGGAGATGAAGCCCATTAGTTTGAGAATCCGGTGGAGTGCAGCTGGTCCAGCTGGTGGAGAACTTGACAGTAAGGAGCCTTTCCCTGTTAGTGGGGGCATATCTAGCAGAAGACTGGAACTAACAGAGAGACCTTTGCAGTCCTGTGGGGGCTCAGAGATGTCAAAGCAACACATGGAGCAGTTAGGTCTTACAGTACTGTCCACGTTGAACAGCTGCATCCTTCTAGTTGCTTAGCCTAAAGTCATGACATCATTCCTGACCTCTCTTGTACTCTGGAATTCCACATCTAATTCCTCAGCGAGTTAGCTGAATTCCCATGACAAATCTCTGAGTTAGGTTTTACTATTATTGTGAAGTTTTTTTTTTAACTAATAAAGTAAAAGAGTAAACAAAGGCACAGAAAGGTTAGGTGGCTTACCCCAAATCCCACAGCTAGTGAATAAAAGAGCCCAGTTCCAGAGTCTGCCTTTTTATCCACAAGGGTGACTATAAGTGTTGTCACTAAAGACTTCCAACTTTTCTCTTTTTTGAGCACAGGGTATAATTTTATTTCCCTAAATTCCTGGAAGTTAGCCAATGCCAGGATTCTCTTTGGTCAAAGAAATGTGAGCTTAAGTAAACGGTGTATTTCCTGGGCTGAAGTTTTCAGCATGTTTTAGTTGCCTCCCATCCGCCCCAGTGTTGAAGAGGGATTCCCAGGCTAGGGTTGTGGGGATGGCCACACACATGACATGCAAACTGAATAAAGGAGATAAACAACATTTATTAGTCACATACACTAACAGCTCAGTGGTGAGGACACTGCACGCTATGCAGAGACATAAAGTGGTTACCCAGAGAACAACCAGGGGCTGTCGGAGGCAGGCTTTGTAGTAACAGGCAGGGGAAATGCCCCCTGGTCCACAGGGAGATGCAACTGGCTTGTTTGAATAATTCTGCAGACTGGCAGGGAACTGAAACCCACTATTCAGGATAGGCAGGAACTGTGCCTGGTCTGCGCGATAAGGTCGCTGGGAGACCTTATTCAGGAGAGCAGAGTGGGGTGGGCAAATTGGAATGAGGCCATTCAAGGTCCTCTTTATCTCACCAGATGCCAAAGCAGCACATAGCATTAAGCCTTGATTTTAGCCCTAACACCTTGCAGAGCCAGTGTGGGGCTGCTTGTGCCCTTTCTACTCTTGTGATAATCATGGAAGTGCACAGGAAACAGAGTCTATGGCCGTCCCTCTGGCTGACTGTGACCTGCAGAGTAGCCTCACAGATCTAAACCAAACCAGACTCATGCTGTGAGAGGCAACTACACTTCTGGTGTCGTGACAAGCCTTCTTCTAACATGGCCCCTAAATTCCTGCCCCCCCAATTACACACCTTCTCTTAGTTATTTAATGAAACCATGGTCTAAGTGCTGCTATGAAGGGATTTTGCAGTTGGAATTAAGGTCCCTAATCAGTTTGAGTTAATAAAAAGGGAGATTATCCTGGATGAGCCTCACCTAATCAGGCGAGCTCTTAAATGTGACCAGACATTTCCTGAAGACAAAGATTCAAAGTGTAGAAGGGAAGGGGGTCACATGGCAAGCACCTCAGAGCAGCCTCTGCAAGTAGAGAGTGGTTCTGGCTGACCACTATCAGGAAAATGAGTGCTTTAGTCTTACAACCACAAGGCAATGAATTCTGAATTCTTTCAACAACCCGAAGGAGCTTCTAAACAGGCCTTTCCCTCGAGGAGCCTACAGATGAGACTATAGACCCAGTTGACAACTCAATTTCAGCCTTGTGAATTTCTGAGCAGCGGGCCCAGATGAAATGTTCTGGACTCCTGAATGAGATGACAAATTTACATCTTTTTAAGATGCTAACTTTGTAGTTACACAGGTTGATTTCCTATGAAGAGGTTTTGCCAGTTAATTACATCTGCAAAATCTCTTCATAGCAACACTTAAACTATGGTTTTATTAAGTAACTGGGAGAAAGCGTGTAATCAGGGAGCAGGACTCGAGGGGCCACCTTGGAAAGGGGCTTGTTGCAGCACCAGAAATGTAGTTGTCTCTCACAGCGTGAGTCTGGCTTGGTGTGGGTCTGAATCTGCTCTACAAGCCATGATCAGCTAGGGCCAGTCCGTAAACCTTGCTTCCCTATGTCCTTCCATGATCACATTACACATTACACGGTGATATGGATTGGTTCTGGGTCCCCACCCAAATCTCGTCTCAGATTGTAATCCCCATATGTTGAGGGAGGGATCTGTAATCCCCACACATTGAGGGAGGGAAGTGATTGCATCATGGCGTCGGCTTCCCCCATGCTGTTCTCATGATAGTGAGTGAGTTCTCACGAGGTGTGATGGTTTTATAAGTGTTTGGAAGCTCTCCCTTCGCTCTTCTCTCTCCTGCTGCCTTGTGAAGAAGGTGACTGCTTCTCCTTCCACCATGATTGTAAGTTTCCTGAGGCCTCCTCAGCCATGCAGAACTGTGAGTCAATTAAACTTCCTTTCTTTATAAATTACCCAGTCTTGGGCATTTCTTTATAGTAGTGTGAAAATGGACTAATACACAGAGAAAATAGTAAACTACTATAGTTGTGCTAAGCAGTGTTACCACAGCATAACCTATTCATTTGACTGGTGAAAACATTGTAGACAATCACCTTCTCTGAAGCATTTAAAATGCTTATAGTTATACAATAATACAATTATTTATTTTTCCAACTAAATGGTATGCTCCACAACTTGAGCATATTCACCTTTTTATTCACCTTTGCATCCTCAGTCTGTTTTATTCACCTTTGCATCCTCAGTGTTTATCAATGAAGTTGTCACATGATGGACATTCAATGATGGACATATGAAAGGAGATGAGAAAATCATATCCAGTAGTGGCCCAAGCAAAGATTAATCAATTCATCCTGGGTAAAGGAAGCATGCAGGGGGAAGATCACATAAGAGGTGTGAAGAAGAGAGAGAAGGTAGACAAGATGGAGAGAGGATTCTGGGCAGAGGTGACGACACATATGGAGGGAGCTGTCAATTGCCTGTCCCATGCGAGCCTTTGACAGAAGTTGAGTAGGGCTACAGTATGTGGAGTTGGTGAAATGCAAAATTAGTTAAAGCCAGAGGCTTAGATTGTGAAAATCTGCCTGTGCTCACTGAAAACATCAACATTTTAAAAATGTCTCACCTCGTCTCTCAATGACACACTCAGAATTCCAATCCAAATAGTGAAAGCTGTCAGAAGGTAGCAAACAGTAGCAAGCAAGTGTGAAATTACAGAGCTCTTTTCCCAATAAAAATACATAACTAGAGCTTGACAAATATTTTAGGCCAAGATTTTAAAAAATGTCTCAAAGCTGAAATCCTGGTAAGGACTATTTTGGTCTGACAATTGTCTGTGATGTGACACTCAAATCACTTGGGCTGCCAGGACACAAATATCTATTCCTTTGCAGTATGGTTGCTATTTCTCGTTATCTGTTCAAGACTCCAGTCTAAAACATTGAGCCTAGTCACATGTTTTAAGAATGCACCCCCCAAGACTTGTGGCTTAAAGAAAAATGATAATTTTATTCCTCTATCCCCTACCATGTGTCAGGGGATTGCATGCATTGTCTTATGGCATCCTACTGTGCTTTGGTTTAAATGAGTCCCTCAAAGTTCGTGTGTTGGACATTTAATCCCCAGTACAACAGCACTGAAAGGTGGGATGTTAAAACATGATTAGGTCATGTGGGCTCAGCTCTCAGAAATGCATTAATGTTGTTATCTTGGGAGTGGGTTCCTGAGAAAAATAGGAGTTTGGCCTCTTCCCTCCTCTATCCTTCTCACTCTCAAACTCTATCCTCCCAAGATGGTGGAAACATAAGGCCCTCTCAAGATGTCAATACTTTGATATTGGACTTCTCAGCCTCCAGAACTGTGAGAAACAAATGTCTTTTCTTTATAAATGTGGTATTCTGTTATAGCAACACAAAACAGATTGAGACATATTGGATCCTATTTTATAGTTTGGAAAATGAGGGAGTGGGGAAAAATCCGACTTTCCCAAGGTGGTAGAGGGGCACACATTACACCAAGGTTTTGACTTAGGACTGATAAATTGCCAAATCCCTTTTCTTTCCGCTGTAGCAAACTATTCTAGAATTGTCTCTATTTAAATAATAATTTTGGATGTATGAATCATGTTTGTTTTCTCACACAGTTTTTCGAAATATTTTGGAATAGGCAGAGCATTTTAAAGATGAAGAAATGGATTCTTGGGGATATTAAACTCTCTATTCTCAGTCTTCGATCCTTCCTTCCTTCCTTCCTTCCTTCCTTCCTTCCTTCCTTCCTTCCTTCCTTCCTTCCTTCCTTCCTTCCCACAGTCACTGATTATCTAAAATGGATTAGTCAATGTGCTAGACAATAAGCGTTTGGAAATAAAGAATACAGTCTCTCAACTCAAGGAGCTCGGAATCAATGGCAACAACTGATTTAGAAAATCAGATAGTTACATTACAAAGTGGCAAATGTTGTGATAGAAGAATGTGAAATATTTAGTGGGACCACAGAAGTGGGAATAAACAACTGAGTCATGATATCAGTGAAGGTTTCAGAGGGTAGCAAGTAAGTTACAATGGATGAATGGAGCTCTCCAAGTGGCTAAAACACATGAGGGGCTGTCCCAAGAAGAAGGAAAGGCATGCTCAGCATCAAAGACTCTTCATTCATTTACTGGTAATTTGTTGACTACTTAGTATGTGCCAGATGCTGTGTGAGGTCCCAGGGCCAGTGGTATCCTAGAGGGATGCTAGCTCCTGACCCTCAGGGAGTTGAACGTACAGTCACAAAAATGAACTGTATTAGTTCAGGTTCTCCAAGAAACAAATGCCAGTTCAGGTTCTCCAGAAACAAATTAAGTGTATAAATATTTAGTTAGGGGAAAGGCCTCTGTGAACAAAAATAGAGAGGAAGGAGGGAGAGGCTAGAGAGCTGCAGATGGTTATATAAGTCCAATCTTGAGTGACAGCAAAAGAAGAGAAGGCTGGGCAAAAGCTTCCTAGACTGGACGTAGTCTAAATAGGGCTTGGCAAAACTGCTGGGGGTGGTCCTTGAGCCAAAGTCAGCTGTCTGAGGAGTCCTGCGTCTCCCAGGAGCAAGCTGGCTTTAGCTTCGCTTCTGTGCCCAGTTACTGGCCAGTGAGTAGTTGTCTGTTGGAGGCATGGCCTTGTTGCAAACACAATGATGGATATCAAAGCACAGGAGCTGGAGCCCTAGGTCTTGCAGGGGTTCCCTGTAGTTGGAGGATAGCAAGGTGCAATTCTTATGGCCACCACTGGGACATTAACCAAGGAATCACACAGAAGCTTGTGAGAGTCCATCCACATTAAGCACTGGGTACAGATAGAAGGTTCTATGAAAGCCTATGATGAGACTCAACCTGTGAGAAGGACAGAAAGGGCTCTCCAGGACATGACTGAGTTTAGGTAAGAAGGATTAGACAAAGGGGTGGGAATAGAATGAAGGAGGAGAATTTCAGCCAGAGAGGACTGATGCACAGTGGACCCATAGAAGGAAGGAGCTCATTGAAGGAACTTAAAATATGCCTGGTGGGAGCAGAGACAGCAAGGGGTGAGTGGGAGCTGAGGTTGGCAATGTAGACACTGGCCAGCCCTGCAGAGCCCTGCATGCTGAGGAAATATTTTTAGTTTCTCTTGTAAAGCAGTGAGAAAGCATTGGGAGGTTATACATGTAATCAAACATGCATTTGACGAAGAGCAAGGAAGCCAGTAGTGGCTCAGTCCGAGCCCTGAAAAGAAATTGTGTTCTTTTCTGTCAAGCTATGGAAGGAGAAGTGGGAAGATTTAGGAGTATATATCTGCCTTCACTGCTACAAGAAGTCTCCACGTGATCTACAAGTAGTCATAAGTAACTATCTCCCCACAAAATACATTCATATGAACAATACTTAATCACACATCAGTGAAAAGCAAGTAGACCGCTGTCCCCCAGTCATCTGACTCTCCTCCAACGGGCAGTTGCTCTAACCTGGTTCATGTGCATGCCTCCTTCAGAGCTGCTACACACATGAACAGCAGCACAGGGTGATTTACCCTGGCCCTGGCACCTTATATTTTTCACTGAATGTGTCCTAGTGATGCTGGAAGTCAACATGGTGAGGATCACTTCCACCTGCACCTTGGACACCAGCCCTCCATAATAAACCCTGGGATGCCTTGAGAGCCCAGATTTATGTCTGTGTGTGGAACACTGAGCCAGGCTCTCTTAAAGCTCTGCCTGGCCCATTTCCTGGCCTTTTCCCCTCTACCTAGATTCTGTAGTTTACTGGAGGTCCTGTGGGAAGCACCATTTCTCCTCAAATCAGCAAAGATTGTAACATCAGCTTCCTCTCTCCAACCTGTCTTTGGTGATCTCAAACTTTATAGAAAATTAAGTCTTTGTATTCTTCCCAGAAATGGCAGAAAGATTCCCTCTGTGGCTTAGGGTAGGTGGAGGAAGCTAGGATAGGAGTGAGGTGAAATATGAACCAATTTCTTTCCCTTCCTCATTTCTTCCCTCCCTCCTTTCTTTCCTCTTTCCCTCCTTTTTTCCCTCTTCCCAGGATGTTTCTTGAATACTTCCAATGTCTCAGACTTGAGTCTAGACACTAAAGAAAAAAGACTATAGTTGATACCACAGCAGACCCCACAAATCATGCTTCTGTCCACATGGAGTTTATATTACAGTTGTGGAGAAAGATAAAAAAAAATGTTTTCAGGAAATAAGTCTCCTGAAGAAAAATTAACTAGAATAAGTGAATAGCGTACACCACCAAGGGCTATTGTTTCAGGAAGACTGGTCAAAGAGGCATCTGTACTTTATGTTCATTGCAACACTGTTCACAATTGCTGAGATATGAAAGCAACCTAGGTGTCCAACATCAAGCAAATGGATAAACTATGATTTTAAATCTATAAAGTAGTATTTCATGTCAGTTTTTAATATTTCCAAGTCAGGGGCCTTGGGTTATTGAAGGTTTGATCAGAGAAGTAGGACAACAAGAAGTGATGGATACTAAAGAATTTGCTGTGGGATAAGACCTTTATACCATTATGGGGGCTGGTGGAGAAGCCTATGCAGGGCTGTTGTCTCGGTGACCCTCACTATAGCTCATTCAGGGCAATAGATACAATTGTATCCCATTTGAGGGATACAAAATATCATTTTGGCAATAGTTACATTTCATCTCATTTTTTTGTCTCAGTTGAAGACAAAAGCTAGACTCAAGGCAGAAAAGGACAAACGAATCCATAAGGCCGTTCCTTCCAAGCTCAATGATTTGATGACAATACAGGCGAGCTTTGCCAAGGGGCTGTGCACATACCTGGCCCAAGACTCGGGGAAGCCTAAGGAAGTGATCTGGTGGGAGCTTCGGGAGTCATAGGCCTGGGTTCTGCCTCCAGAAGATTTTTGAGGATGTGAGCAAGCTGTCACAGAGCCTGGTGCCCTGTGGTAACCTTCAGAGCAAAACAATGGGTGCTGCTTCTCGTCCTGTTTCCAAACCCCATGGAGACTTATTATTGCAAGCACTAGATGAGAACCAGGCAGAAAAGGGAATTCTGAAAAATGTGGCTCCTGTTTGCCGAGTTGACACAGTACAAGTCTCCACAGACTTGCATTTATGTCTGAAGTAGCTTCTTCAGAACCAAAGCCAAAGGATGGAGGTCTCCAAAGAGCCAATCATAAAATTGGCTAATTAAGGGGGTTTGTCACAGGGGGAGACTATTTTGTTTCCTAGTTGGAAGCTCCTTATGCACTGGGCTTGATGACATGGCTGATGTTCTTGGAGCAGGCAATGAAGCTTTGGGGGATGTATTAGTCCATTCTTACACTGCTATAAAGAACTACCTGAGACTGGGTAATTTATGAACATAATTTTACTCATAAAGATTTTAAAACATTTCTTGTTAAATGGATTCTTACATATTATTTTGTTGTCATTGTAGGTAGGGATTTTTGTGCATTATGTTTCCCAATTATTTGTTGCTTCTATCTTTAAAGATGATTTATTCTTGAATATTGATTTTATACATCAACTTCTAATTGAATTATCATTTGCAGGTTTTTTGTTTATTCTCTTAGAATTTCCAGTTTTATAACCAACTCATCTATACATTAGTAATAAATATACTTCTCTTTTAAATATTATACCCCTAATTTATACCCAAAAGTGGGATTGCTGGATCACATGGTAATTTGATTTTTAGTTTTCTGAGGAACCCCCATACTGTTTTGTATATTCATTAATAAGCTTGATTTAATAATTCCACATTGTAAACGTATATCAAAACATTACATTGTATCCCATAAACATATATAACTCTTATTTGTCAATCAAAAATAAGATATTAAAAAATTAGAAAAAAAGACTATAGTTGACATATGCCTAAATCCATGAGTCTTCAAAGAAGTGAAGTAGGTAGAATAAATACTATGCATTATACATATGTATATACATAGTTCTGCTATAATGTTATACATGTGTTAATAAAAATCACTGTGCTATTCACAATCATAGAAAAAAAACCAGAGTCACAACACTAAAAAACTTTATCAGTGACACATTAGAAAAGAAACTTAATCAAAACTGTAGCACCATTTTATATGTACAAAATGGTTAAGAAGTAATACTGTAATAAATATGCTTTACATGTTTATTATACTTGTTTACTGTGTATGGGTTACTGAGATGTGTAGAAGGAAGATGATCTGATAGGAGATGAGTGCCCCAGTTGGATGCCCCTATCCACAGGCTTCAGTGAGGTCAAGGACCAGGAAGGAGGTCATTGTCATACTTCCTCCAGGTGAGAAGTAGCACTGGCTCATGACAGGCTGGTGGCTGTGGAGGAGGTGAGGAGTGAGGGAATTGTGGATGCATTTGATGGTGGAACCAATACGATTTGTTGATGAGTTGGACACAGAGTGTGGCAGAAAGGGCAGAGTTGTAGCTAATGTCAATGACAGGGAGGAGTAAAAAATTTCAAGATCTTTGCACATGTTTAATCTCTAGCACAGCTCTCTGTGTTCATAAAGGGAGATGGGTTTAGCGTATAAACTCATATAGAGCAGGTCACAAGGCAAAGATGCTGAGCAAGCAGGTCCTGGCATCAGGCAGATGTGGTCTTTAAATATTCTGGATCTGGGTGACCTTGGGCAACTTATTTCATCTCCTCAAGACTCTCAATTTCTTCAGCTACAAAATGGGTCACAATAGTGTCTACCTCACATAGCTTTGACAAGGATCAAATTCAATAATGCCATAAATAAGCAAAACTATGCCCTGCACATGGGGGAAACACCAAAAAAAAAAAAAAAAAAACCAAAACCCACATTATAATGATTGAGATGAGAGAATTCGCATTTTGTTTGAATTACATCTTGGGACAGAGTCTGACTATCAAAAAAGGGAGAGAGCTTGATCTGGCAAATGCTCAGGACTGGACAAAGGATCAGGAAAATGGGTTGACTGTGTCTCTGGATAAGGCAATTTGTTTCTCTGGCATCGGTTGAATCATCTGTAAGTGCTTTATGAATCGCTATCTCATGTGGGTTTGGGTGACCATCAAGTAAATACAACCCCATTTAAAGTGCCCAGCACCATGCTTGGCATATAGCACTCAGTTGATGTTAGCTGACTCTTAAATTAAATGAGTACATTAGGCACTAGTCAGGGACCTTTTATGTGGTTTGATGAGAGGAACATCTTGAAACAGGATTTTAAAATCTGCACAATGTAGCCTTTTCCAAATGACCGTATTTATAATTGCTAATAACTCTGCCCTAGCATCCCCTAGAGCCATAGCCCTGTCAGGTTGAAAAAGTAATAATATTTAAAAAGATTGGTCACCAGACCTTAATATATTTATTTTGCAAAGTCTTCAGGCTGCCTAGCAACCATTGAAGTTTCTATTCTTTCAAATAATTTTCCAAATGTCACCCAGTCACTAAAACCCACGTTCCATCCTGCTTGAGGAAAAGAGTGTTTAGTGGTTCGTGACGCTGATATTACCACTCCACTTCCCACCCTTCATTAGGGAAACAAAATCCTGCCACAGGGAGCACTATTGATTAGCAAGTCTCCCTCCGAATTGGTATATTTCATCTCTGCCGTGTGTCCCGTTCATGCGGTGATTATTTATTCTGCTTCCTAGGGTGATCTCTGAATGGCACTAGAGAAAGTAGTAATAAGTACCTCAGATGTAAAGGTAGAAGAAAAAACCCCTCCATCCTATCTGTACCTCCTTCAAGGCACCACATGGAGCTGAGGCAGAGTGGGTATTCCTAGAGCACCTGCTCAGCTCACACAGACTGAGCCCTGGAGAGAGGAGGGCCCTTATCTGGGTAAACTTACAGATCCAGTGCCAGAATTGAGGTTAGGATTCATGCCCTTTGACTTCAAATTTCCTAGTGTTCCTGTGATCTGTGCTGCCTTTTGGAATATGTATAGCATTTTGAGGAGCTCAGTCTTGAAGATATTTGGGCATGAAAACTCAGTGTGCACGTAAGCTTCAGATATGACCAGAGTATAAGCCTGTCAGGGTCGGAAAGCAGTCTCATTCATCCATCTTTATGTAACTCTGATATTGGATGGAGCATCCCTGCAGCTTTCTAGGCAAAATTGTCTTGGCATCCCAAATTCCACAGCCTGTGGAAGTCCAAAAATCTCCCCCAGCTTTAGACAAATTTATAAAAAGTGTTAACTTTCTCCTCCTCCTCTTTCCATTGGGCTCTACTTCCTTGTATTCAGTCTTGTTATTCTACTGTATTAATTCAAATATGACTCATTCCTTAATCTGTTTTCTCAGATAAACAAAAATACACAAATTTCAACTGCAAAATACACTTCATAAGAAGAATTGGTTCTACTGAAGATCTGGGGTGGGAAGATTGATGGTGATAGCAGGAAGAACTCAGGTTGCTTGACACATCATAAACAAAATCACAGTAAATATTTGAGTTTAAAAACACTACCTTTGAGCATTGTCCCCGCAGAAATTCCACTTTAGCCTGTGCTTCTCCTAGTACAAATACTTTTGGGTACCACTGAAAGCCAGATATTAGAAGCTGAATATACAGAAAAATATAGGCAGGATCCCCCCATTCAATAAATTTAAAATATATTTTAGGGGGCAGATTTTAAGCATCACATAAATAACAACACAACTGTAAATAGTTCATAAGTGCTGGGGAGAATTCTGAGAGTGAGAAGGAGTGCACAAAATCTCTTAACGTCTAGGCTCAGATGTAACACAAACTTCTACCACATTCTATCTTATTGTAAGTTCAGCCCATGCTCAAGGGGTGGGAAATAGATGACACCTCTGTACAAGAGGTGCTAGCTGAGGGTCTGATTGAAAAGGGCATGGCTATCGGAATGAGTGGAGAACTGGGTGAAAATCCTAGAGTAGCTTCCTCAGAACTAAAACCAAAGGATGGAGGTCTCCAAAGAGCCACTCATAAAACTGGGTAATTCAAGGGGGTTCTGTCACAGGGGGAGACTATTTTGTTTCCTAGTTGGAAGCTCCTTATGGCACTGGGCTTGCTGACATGGCTGAGGTTCTTGGAGCAAGCAGTGAAGCTTTGGAGAATGTATTAGTCCATTCTCACACTGCTATAAAGAACTACCTAAGACTGGATAATTTATAAAGAAAAGAGGTTTAATTGACTCACAGTTCCAAGGCTTAACAGGATGCTCGAATGTGAGGCCTCAGGAAACTTACAATCATGGCAGACAGTGAAGGGGAAGTAAGGACCTTCTTCACATGCTGGCAGGACAGAGAGAGAGGGGAGTGCCACCCACTTTTAAACAACAAGCTCTCATGAGAACTCACTCAATATCATGAGAACAGCAAGGAGGCAATCTGCCCCCATGATTCAATCTCCTTCCACCAGCCTTTTCCTCTTACATGTGGGGATTACAATTTGAGATGAGATTTGGGTTGGGACACAGCCAAACTGTATCATTTTGCCACTGGCCCCTCCCAAATACCATGTCCTTTTCAAATGTCAAAACACCATTATGCCTTCCCAGGAGTACCCCAAAACCTTAACTCATTCCAGCATTAACTCAAAAGTCCAAGTCCAAAGTCTCATCTGAGACAGGGGGAGTCTCTTCCACCTATGAGCCTGTAAAATAAAAAAACAGTTCGTCACTTCCAAGATACAATGGGATAACAGGCTTTGGGTAAATGTTCCCATTCCCGTTGGGAGAAATTGGCCAAAACAAATGAGCTACAGGCCCCATGCAAGTCTGAAACCCAGCAGGGCAATCATTAAATCTTAAAGCTCCAAAATAATCTCCCTTGACTCCATGTCTCACCTCTGGGGCACATTGATGCAAGGGGTCAGCTCCCAAGTACTTGGGCAGGTCTGCCCCTGTGGCTCTGCAGGGGACAATCCACATGGCTGCTTTCACAGGCTGGCATTGAGTGCCTGCAGCTTTTCAGGGCTCACGGTACAATCTGTTGGTGGATCTACCATTCTGGGCTCTGGAGGACAGTGGCTGTCTTCTCACAGCTCCACTAGGCGGTGCCCCCATGGGAACTCTGCATGGGGTCTCCAACCCCACATTTTCCCTCCTCACTGGCCTAGTAGAGATTCTCCATGAGGGCTCTGCCCTTCCAGCACACTTCTGCCAGGACATTCAGGTATTTCCATACATTCTCTGAAATCTAGATGGAGGTTCCCAAACTTCAACTCTTGCCTTCTGTGCATCTGCAGGCCCAGCCATGTGGAATCCAGAAAAGCTTGGGGCTTGCACTGTCTGAAGCCCAAGCTGTACCTTGGCCCCTTTCATCCATGGCTGGAGCTGGAGTGGCTGGGACACAGGGTGTCATATCTTGAGTACAGAGCAATGGGACTGGGATCATGAAACCATTTTTTCCCTCCTAGGCCTCTGGGCCTATGACGGAGAGGTTGTGCAAAAATCTCTGAAATGCCCTGGAAACATTTTCCCCATTGTCTTGGCTATTAACCTTCAGCTCCTCATGACCTATGCAAATTTCTGCAGCTGGCTTGAATTCCTACCCAGAAAATAGATTTATCTTTTCTACCATATGGTCAGGCTACAGATTTTCCAAACTTTATGCTCTGCTTCCCTTTTAAATGTTAAGTTCCAATTTCATGCCATCTCTTTGTGAACACATGTGACTATATGCTGTTAGAAGCAGCTAAGCCACAATATGAATGCTTTGCTGCTTAGAAATGTCTTTCTACTAGATACCCTAGATCATATCTCTCAAGTTCAAAGTTCCATAGATTTCTAGGGCAGGGGCAAAATGCTGCCAGTCTCTTTGCTAAAACACAGCAACAGTGACCTTTACTGCCATTCCCAATAAGATCTTCATTTCCATCGGAGACCACCTCACCTCAGTCCATATCACTATCAGCATTTTGGTCACAATCATTCAACAAGTCTCCAGGAAGTTCCAAACCTTTCCACATCTTCCAGTCTTCTTCTGAGCCCTCCAAAGTGTTCCAACCTCTGCCTGTTAACCAGTTCCAAAACTGCTTACACATTTCCAGGTATCTTTATGGTGGTACCCCACTGCCTGATACCAATTTTTTATATTGGTTCATTCTCATGCTTCTATAAAGAACTACCTGAGAGTAGGTAATTTATGAAGAAAATAGGTTTTTAATTGACTCACAGTTCTGCAGACCTAACAGGGAGCATGACAAGGAGCCCTCAGGAAACTTACAATCATGGCAGAAGGTGAAGGAAAACCAAGGACCTTCTTCTCATGGTGGCAGGAGGCAGAGAGAGAGAGAGACAAAGGGAGAAGTGCTGCCCACTTTCAGACAACCAGATCTCGTGAAAACTCACTCACCATCATGAGAACAACAAGCGAGAAGTCCACCTCCATGATTCAATTCCCTTCCACCACATGCCTCCCCTGACATGTGGGGATTACAATTTGAGATGAGATTTGGGTGGGGACACAGAGCCAAACCATATCAGGTGAGGTTGGTCTGGTAGCAAGTTCAGGCAGAAAAAGGAAAGAGGACCACTCTCCTCATGTTTCCATTCCCAAGAGTTATAGAAATGGACCCTACCAATTCATAGGCCCCAGAGTTTGGGTCCATGGTGGTGTGAGATTGGAGGTTTCAGGCTGGCTGAGGACTCCCACACATGGGGCTAAGAGATGCTTGCAGCAGTGGAAAGGAGTGTACCATGAGTCAGCCTTTAGAGGGCGAACAGGAAAAAATAGACCTGTTCATGAGGGAGACCCATGCAAAGGGGGAACTGTGAAGCTAATGCTTGCCTTCCTCAAGCCCATCAGCAACAATCTCATCACAGGCAATCACTTATGGAGTTCCCTGCTCTTTGCTCTTTTCCCCAAAATGAATGGGAAGGAGGTGAGAGAATATCACATTCCTTAGCCTCCCCATTGTGTTTGTAGAGCCACTCATGAAGCACCACTTGGCTTGCACAGATAGTAGGGTGGCAGGGTGGGGTGTAGGGAACCTTGAGTAGGATATGAAATAGAAGTATGAAAATGAACAGATGAGGTGTAATAACTTAAACATGATGGCTTCAGTAAACAAAAATGACTAAAAATATCATTGAACCTTATTTGGATGCTAAGAACAAAAAACAATGACCTGAAACACTGCTCAAGGGAAAGGAAGATTTTTAACTGGAGAAAAAGTAAAGCTATCTCATGTCTGTTTCCAGCATATTTAGGCTCCTTCCTAAAACTGCAACTTAATGATTATAATATTGATTATCATCATAATGATATGTCAAGAGGCTTTCCTGGGTAACATCAATCTCTTATTTTCCTCTTTTGAAATTATCTCCAAGTTTATTATCTTTAAATATCTACAGGTATAGACTACAGGGAATGAATGAGGACTTTTGAAATGGACTTACATTTTTTTCTCTTACACTTCTGCTGTGAGTTTTGTTACCACAAAGTAGTAGCTTTAAAATGTCTTATCTTCTGACGGTTTATCATTAATCATAAACATCCATGAATGTCTTTCTGGAAAGAAGAGGAGGAAAGATATTTTCCCATCAGCAGAAGAAACTAATGGAAAAGTAGATGAATATCAAGGGAAAGATTAGTTCTGCTGGAAACAAAACAAAAAATCATTTAAAAGACAGACATGAATAAAAGGCAATGCAGGCTCTTGTGGAAAATTTAATCCACTTCTCACAAAGGAATCAAACTATGGAAGAGTGAGGACTGAGGGCATTCTTAATGAATTCATCACTTTTTGTTCATTAAAAATTTAAAGTTGATAAATACTAGATAGTTAAAGTAGTAAGTGGAATTCATTACATATAATAAACGGATACTTGAATACTTGATGCATATTGAATCTGGCTGGTGCTGATTTTCTATAAATACTAACATTTAGTGATTGTCCCTGAGCTATTCATTAAATTTCAAATACCAATGAATAATGAATAGAAAATCCATTTGTTCATTAACTTAGAAAATAATAAATATCTCCCTCTGATGTCTTTGATTAATTTGGCTTGGAAACAAGTTAGCAGGTTTATAAATATGACTTCAGGGTAGTATCTGGCTCGGGAACCACGGTTTTGTGGATTTGAGAAGGGATGTGAGCCTGTCTGTATTTAAGTTAGAACCTGGCCTGGCAGAGGTGGGCTACCTAGGGTTTCTTTCAAATGAGTTTTGCTACAGTGAAGAGTTGAGGATCATCGCATAACACAATTCAGTATGTGCCTCTCTAGCAATGCTTTAGTAAAGGATGGTCATTTTCCCAGAAGCAATTTACTGACTTTAGTGGTGGAAATCTCCATATGGATTGGGAGTAGGAGCATATTTCAGATGCATCCAACAGATCCAGATCGAATATAGGGCACCTCTGCAGACTCCCTTTATATTTGTCGTTGCAAAGATGCCCCCATCACTTTGGCCTGGTTTAGTTTTATTAAAAACTCTTCCACTGATGCGTCTATGTATTGATCCATCCCTCCATCTATAAATTCATTCGATAAAACAAATACTTGTGGAGCACCTGCTGTGTGCAGACACTCTTCTGAGTACTGTGAGCAGAGCCACAGACAAAATAGGCAAAGTCTTTGACCAAAGGGACTTACATTCTAGTGGGGACAAGTGATCAGAGAAATAAACCAGACAATTTCATGTGGTGACAGGTGCAAAGGGGACTGGGATAACAGGGGTAGACTGTTCAGACTTCAGGGCATTGTGTGGAATAGCCAGAGCTCAGAAGTGGGGAACATCAGGCTGGTCCCTTCCTCCCTCTCCAGCCAAGCTGAAAAGAGGTAGCAAAAGAGACGGGGAGAGAACAAGAGAGAGAGGGAGAGGGTAAAACAGGAGTCATGGGGAAAGGTTAAAGAAAGCAAGGAGATGGGATGAGGAGAGAGAACAGAGATGGAAAGCATTTAACACATTGTCCTTTTTAATTATTACAAACCAGAGAAAAGAAAATTGAATATCTGAAAGAGAAATCAGTTTCTAAAGACCAGGAAGTAGGAGGGAACCAGATGGGAACACAGTTTTCAAAGGGAAGAGAAAGGGAGAGAAGGAGAAGGTGAAAGAGAAGCTGGGTAGTGAGGGCTGGGCAAGAGGTTGAAGGGGAGCAGAAAAGGGGAGGAGAAAGGACGGGGAAGAGAGAAGACAGAGGGAAAGAGGGAGAAAGAGAGAGGAGAGAGGGGAAAAAGAGAGGGAGATGGAGAGAGGAAGAGAGGGAAGGAGAGAGAGAAGAGTGAGGAGGGGGGAAATGAGAGAGAGAGAACATGAGCACAGTGGAAAAGGAAGAGTCAAGTGAGAGATTTTAGAGAAGAAATGATAAGGGAAAATCCCAGGGAGGAGGATTATTTGGGTGGGAGAAGAGAGAGTAAGAGAGGAGCAAATTAAAGAGTGATGGAAAGAGAGACAGTTTATAAAAGTTAAGGAAGAAAGAAACACATAGAGGTAGCAAAGGAGACATTGGGGTTTAGGCAATGAGGCAAAGTAAGGGAGAGTGGGACAAAGAGAAAATGGAAATAAAAACAAGAGGGCTAGAGACTTAGAGCAAAACCAGGGGCGTGGGCAGCAGCACGTGGCCATTGTTAGAACTTCCTGGGGAAGGCCCAGTGGCTCACGCCTGTAATCCCACCACTCTGGGAGGCCGAGGCGGGAAGACCTTAAGGTCAGGAGATCAAGACCATCCTGGCCAATGTGGTGAAACCCCATGTCTACCAAAAAAAAAAAAAAAAAAAAAAAAAAAAAAAAAAATTACCCGGGCATAGCAGCATGCACCTGTAATCTCAGCTACTCCTCAGGAGGGTGAGGCAGGAGAATTGCTTGAACCTGGGAGGCAGAGGCTGCAGTGAGCCGAGATCGCACCACTGCACTCCAGCCTGGGTGGCACAGTGAGACTCTGTCTCAAAAAAAAAGAAAAGAAAAAGAAAAAGAACTGGGGAAGGTAGGGAGCATAGGACCATAACCAGGGCCATCCCTGCTGTGCACTGTCCCCACCAACACTGTGCCCCCTTTTCTGCTCCTGTCATGTCCTCTCCTTCTCCCTAGATTATTTCTGAATGCCCTATCTCAGCCTTTCCTTTGTCCCCAAGCACGATCCTCCTGCCTTCCTGGGGCTCAAGGTTAGGCTAATTCTCCATGCACCCCAGGCCTCATTGAGCCTGCGTGGCTGCTGTGAGGTGGAATTAGGCACCAATTGCGAAGAAAACAATCAGAAACTTAGAGCGACAGCCCCACTAGAGGCTTCCCTATGACGAAGTGATATGGCCTGGATGCTTGTCCCCTGTAAATCTCATGTTGAAATGATCCCCACTGTTGGAGGTGGGGCATAGGGGGAGGTGTTTAGGTCATAGGGACCGATCTCTCATGAACAGCTTGGTGCTGTCCTCACAGTAATGAGTGGGTTTTCACTCCATTGGTTCACTTAGAACTGGTAGTTGAAAAGAACCTGCCACTTCCTCCTCTCTCTTGATTCCTCTCTCACCATGTAATGGACTTGCTTCTGTTTCACCTTCTGCTATGAGTAAAAGCTTCCTGAGGCCTCATCAGAAGCTGAGCAGATGCTGGCACCATGTTTGTACAGCCTACAGAAATGAGAGCCAAATAAACCTCTTTTCTTTGTAAATTACCGAGTCTCAGGTACTATTTTGTAGCGATGCAAAACAGACTCATACATGGAATTAACCTTTTCTCCAGCCACAGTAACTCATGGTCCATGCTATAGTATCCTTTCTCCAGCCTCAAGGCTCACCAGCTGTTTCTTCATTTGTGTGGTTATGGTCTTTCTCCACCTGCTAGGATTTCATTTTGTCTGTTGTTTGTTCACTTCTGTATCCCTAGCACCGAGACCACCACCTGGGGCAGGTCAGATGCTTAGTAACTATATGTAGGCTAAACAACAGGAAATTCTTTCCACTTCAGGTTGGATAAGACATAGGGTGACTTTCAGCTGGAATATCCCATGAGGCAGAATTCTAAAATGACCCTCCTCTGACTCTTTACCTTGTATAGTCCCTTCCCCCAAGTGTGAACAGGACTGCAACCTGATTCTAACCAAGGGAACTTTGCAAAGCTGACGAGGTACCATGCCTGTGACTATGTTCCCTTACTTGGCAAAGGCCTAAAGGTTTCACAGACATAATGAAGGTCCATAATCAGTTGGCTTTAAGCTAATCCAAATGACGGTTGTCCTGGGTGCTCATGACCTAATCGAGTTATCCCTTTAAAAGAATGTCTGGAACTCAGAGACTTGTTCTCCTGCTGGCCTTGAAGAAGCAGGCTTCCATCACTTATACAGCTTCAAGGAAATAAATTTTTTCCAACAAAATGAGAGAGTCTGGAAGTGAATCTTTCCAGATGAGAAGGCAGCCCAGCCCAATCTTGTGGAGTTCTGAACTTATGCCCGTACTCCTGACCCAAGCAATAGGTCAGGAGACAATAGATGTTATTTTAAGCCTCTAAGTTTGTGGTAATTTGTTATGAAGCAACAGAAAAGTGAGAACACCATTCTATTCCATGCTGTCCATTGTGAATGGGAAAAGGAGAAACCTATTTCCCATTGCAGGTCAGAAGGGGGGAGCCATGATTCCTAGATTCTTCAACAGAGGTTATGTCAAGCTGATGGCAGGTGTATGTTATACCTAGGAATATACAGATTCTTCAAAATGTGACTTTATTCATCCCAAAGATATACATTTGTGGCCAATAATCAGTTAGAGGTGGACTGAAAAACACAGATTGTTGTTTGATAATAGCTGATAGATCTTGGTTATGACATTTCATTTTCCTGACTTTCCGTTTCCTCATCTGTTTTAAACAGCAAGAAAAGGAAAAATAAGTGTGTTATTTTCTATGGCTGCCATAACAAAACTACCTCAAATGTAGTGGCTTAAAACAACACACATTCATTATCTTTTCTGAAATTTAGAAATTGTGCATGTCTCTTGCTGGGCTGAAATTGAGATGTGGGAAGGGATGTGTGCTTTCTGGAGGAAAATCAGTTTCTTTACTTTTAAAAGTCATTCTCTGGCTTTTAAAAGCTGCTACGCTCTTTGGCTCATGGCCCCTTCCAATATCTTCAAAGCCAGCTTCAGCAGGTGGAGCCCTTTTCACATCTCATCATTCTGACCTTGCTGCCATGTTATTGTCTCTTTCTTTGACTCTCTTTTTCGTTTTTAAGAACAATCATCCTATTGTAGGGTCCACCTGGATAATCTCCCTGTTTTAAAGTTGGCTGATGAACAACATTCATTCCATCTACAACCTTAATTTCCCTTTGCTGTGTACTCTAGCACATTCACAGCTTCCAGGGATTAGGATGTAGCCTTCTTTGGGAGTGGTATGATTCCACTTACCACATCTTACAGAATTGCTATAAGAATCAAATGAGCCGTTGAAAGTCAAATGCCTTGTATAGTGTCTGGCACACATTAAGGGCTTAATAAATTGTAGCAGGCATTGCTGTTTGTGGTTTCCAAATCTGATCCTCTTATTGAACTTGGGAAGTAGGCTGCATAGGTGTTATCACCCCCATTTTATAGAAGAATATATTGAAGTCAGAGAGGTGATAAATCTTGCCCAAGGTTACCAGCCTGCCAGCAAGTGGAAAGGTAGGCTTTTTCAGATCTGCCACAATAAATCTTGCCTTAGAATTCTGGGGCAGGATGAAAGGAAAGTCCTGAATGACAAAGCAGTTTCTGGCTTTTAAGAAATTACTTCAAAGCCCCCAGTCGTGCCTCTCGGCTGGGCTGTGCCAAAGCTCTAATGGAAGGCATTAGTCAAATTGGAAACAGGCTGTTCTCATTAACCACAGAGAAAACCCTATTTCACGCCCAGATGGAAAGCATCCTGCTGCTATCATCAAGCCCTGCTTCTCTTGCCTGCAGTCTCTCTGGGATTTATTCCCCCACCCTTACCTCTGGGTATTCACCGTAGACCCCACTGAGGATGTACAGCCTGAGTTTGGGAGGCACTCAGGGAATCACATGGTACTGAGTGTCTGATCCTCCGGGCACCATCCTGTGCTAACAGCAAGTTCTTGGAAGGGTTTGGAGTGTGGGCAACATGCACAGCGGGGCTGCAGGAACTGGGGTTTGCTGACAGCAGGATAAGTGGAGGCACCCCATTACAATAGACACTGGGGAAAGAGAAGAGAAGACAGAATCGTGAAGTTTTTCACCAAATACTTCTTGAGTGCCATCTTGGGAGCTGAGCACTGGGGATGTAGAGATATTGAGACTGTCTTGGCCCTGAAGGAACTCACAGTCCAGTGTCCACCCAGGGCAGACAGATCTCTGTACCTAAGAAAGCCTGTGGAGGCCAGCCATCAACTTTCCTCATACAGGTTATGGGGTGGAGAGTGCAAGGAAGGCAAGAAAGCATGCTGGGTTTATATCCAAACAACAGGTTTCAGTGTCATTCTGTCAATTGAATCTCTAAACTCTGCATGCCTGAAATGGCAATGACAGCAAGTCCCTGCAACCCTAGGTAAATGTGATGGCTGATGAGAGGCTGTGTTCCATCTTTCCAGAACCTATCATGATCCAGGAGTCCAGGGACCTTCTCCACTGAATTCTCTGTTGTATTCCTAGTCCCTGGAGCCGTACCTTGCATGTTTCTCAAATGATGGAATAAAATGAACCCTGTGCAAACAGTAACATGCTTATCAAATGCAAAGAATTTCCTAAATCTTAAAAGAAAAACTAGGCACAATGTTGCCTAGGTAGTTCACTCTATCATTACTGAAAGCAATAAAATGTGGAAAAATCTTAATAATGATGATTAAACAAAAGCAGGCATATACACTTGAGATATTTTGTAGGCAATAGCAATTATGTTAAAAAATCTAGCCAAACATGGAGAAAACATTTATCTTAAAAAGTAAAGTGAATAAAATGTAGAATGTTAAATCTTATATAACATATTATCACTGCTGGGTAAAAAAAATTCTATAGCATTTCTTGTCAAAATTTATAAAGAGGAAAGTAAAAAGCTAAAGGAAAACATATTAAAATGTTAACAGAGTATGTTTCTGGCTGGTAAGTGAGTAATTTTATTTTCTTCTTCCTGCTTTGATGTAATTTCCAGATCTCATTAAATGAATATATATTACTTTTGGAATGGAACAAATAATGAACCCATTAAAATCATTGCAATGTTTTTTATTATGGTGTGTACAGTGAATATTTTCTTTATGCTCAGCTAACTAGGTGTTCTTATGCTCTGACTCATTGAAGATTGTACCTCCCTTACCAAGAAAATAAATTATAGACTCAACCACTCAACCCATTAGAATTTAGAATTCTAATCACTAGCATTTATTTGTCATTGAACAATAATAGCAGTTCTACATATTATCTCATTTGAGTCACAGTTTCCTGCGGGGTTAACCTTCTTTCAATACCTTAACTACCTTGTTTTTGAGTTTTTCTCGTGTCCTTTCTGTACCAGGCATTGTTTATAAGGGATTGTTTTTATTCTGATAACAAACATGTAAGTAGAAAACAGAACGGATGCTCACAGAAGTGACAGAGTCAAAATCATGAAGCTAACTGTAGGGTGCTGATAGGGTTTGCCTGTGTCCCCACCCAAATCTCCACTTGAATTATATGTCCCAGAATTCCCACGTGTTGTGAGAGGACCCAGGGGGAGGCAATTGAATCATGGGGGCTGTTCTTTCCTTTGCTATTCTTGTGATAGTGAATAAGTCTCACGAGATCTGATGGGTTTATCGGGGGTTCCGCTTTTGCTTCCTCCTCATTCTCTCTTTCCACTGCCACATAAGAAGTGCCTTTCACTCTCTGCCATGATTGTGAGACCTTCCCCGGCCACATGGAACTATAAGTCCAGTTAAACCTCTTTCTTTTGTGAATTACCCAGTCTCGGGCATGTCTTTATCAGCAGTGTGAAAACAGACTAATACAGGTGTAGAACTAGGATTTGGACACAAAAATTTTGTCTTCATTCATTCATTCATTCATCCATGATTCATCCGTAAATAATGCCTTTTCCCTTATTTTAAAGGGCTGAATGTGTATCATGCTGAGGACTGTGTGAATTATATGAAATACCCAAGGAGACAGGCTTGGTGAAATGTTGCCTTCCATCACTGTGAGCCTCTCTTGCTGCTTAGGCTGATGAGCAGCTGCCTTCCAGGAGTAGTAGAGCAGGGCTCTGCCAAGTATCACAGGAACCCCTGGCTTTAGAGCCTTTCACTGTTGCAAGATAAGTGAGTAAACATCAAGGTCGTACATGGGCATGACTGAGCCTAGCGAGGAGGTCTATCACTGGAATCACAGTCTTATGGATCTGGGTCCTTAGGGAATCCTGGAGCTCCTTAGACCTGAGAACTAGACTCAATAAGACATTCCCACACTCTGGAACAGGGCCCACTCCCATGCCTACCTTGTGCTAGGTGCTGAACTAGCTCCTCATATTCACCTTCCTGTTAAATTTCAACAGCCCTCTGAGACAGGCATCATCCCCATTTTACAGATGAGAAAGATCTGAGAGACATGATGTGACCTGTGCAGGTTCATGGGATCTCTAAGGGTCAGATCTGCGATCCAATCCCAAATCTGCTGGCTGCAAAGCTGATGCTCTTTTTCTCACTCCATGTGGCCTCCACCAGGCAGTGCCCCAGGGAGCACTGACCACTGGGTGGCCCGAGAGGATGCTGAGTATCTGTCCAGGCAGCTTAGGACAGCCCTAGCTTTGATTTCCCTTGTTTGAATTTCCTGAGGTTTAACCCTAATATGTAATTTTAAGAGCTACTGTTCTTCTTGCCTATTTTTGTTGGTGTGGCTTTCATTGCTGCTATTGTTTGTTTGCTTCTTGAGGGGATAAAACTGCAGGGCTTACATGGGAAGTTTTTTGGTTTAATGTTGGTTCTTTGTTGTTTGGGCACCTGCTTGCATCTGTCAAGAACCAAATCTGTTATACAACATATCGCCATAGACCTTTGCACTCTTAACAGTCATCATTACCACAACTCCAAATAAAGACCTTAGAAGGTTATAGACACTGAAAATAGGAGAATGCTTTATGTGGGATTAAAAGCAGTAATAAACCATACAAATAAATGGAGAAAAGTCTCATTTGTTCTAATTCTGCTGCTGCTTTTGAGCATTCAGACATAAAATGTCTCCACAAAAGCTTTTTTCAAAGATTATTTTTAATGCCTCTGCTTTGCTGGTATCCCAAGCATGGAGTGTCATTAATATTGAGTGATTAAACACGAGTGAATTGAAAACTTCACAATATAATTTTCAATTAATTATTGTTTTGTTTGTCCCAGAACGTAGATCAATGCGCACAGGCACGTGAGTATCACACACACAAACAAACACACACACACACACGCACACGCACACACAGGCCAGGGCTTTCCTCCAAGGCCTTACTAAAACTCAGAATGCACGGTTGACTTTTCACCCCACTGCACTAAGGATCCTCTAGAAGATGGAGATCAGAATAGATGACATATTCCTTGTAATTGTAACAGTGTCTGTTGATTGAACATATGCTATGTGCCAGTCCTGGTACCAGGAACTTCTCATTTTCCAGCTCACATAATCTCCATTACTTGCATTAAGGGATGTGGTTATTAAGCTTTCTTGTAGGTGAGAAAATTGCAGCTCAGAGAGACCAAGGGAACTTCTCCCTCATGGGCAATTTCTTACCCAGCAGAGGTCCTGAGTGGGGCCTTTGGGACACCAGGCCCACCCACTTTCCCTTTAAGTTCAGTGAACTCCTTCCAGCTTCCTGGGATCACAGCTTCCTCTCCTAGGCTCTCACGCTTCGTATCTTTGGTGATTTCTTCTACAACACTAACTAGGGGCATCCCCCAATGGCTTCCATCCCTTTCTTCCATAGAATATGGGGTTGGCTAATACACTTTTTCTGTAAAGAGTCAGACACAAGTAGTTAAGGATCTGTGGGCCACACAGCCACTGTGACACTACCCAACTCTGTCGCTGTAGCAGAGATGGCCAAAGTCAATCCATAAACGAACGGGTGTGGTTGTGCTCCAAGAAAGCTTTCTTCATAGAAACAGGCGACCAGCCCACCAGAGTTGGCTGACCTCTCTAGAGGGGATCACGTGATGAAGCTCCAATTGAGATGACAGTGGGAGTCAGTGTCAGCTCCCTGCCATTTTCCTTAGAGAGGGCTGCCTCTTCTCCTTCCCTTCCTCCATTCTGTGGCCTAGAATCCAAATGCCACCACGTTGCACTGTGTGGATCACACCACACTTTTGGTTAAGCATGAATTGCCAGGTGCCTGGGTCCCTGAAATCTTGGTGAATCCAAGCTGGACTGTAAGTCCTGAAATGTTTCCCTCATGACTGAATAAAATTGAGAGAAATAACTTTGCCTTTTACCAGCCACTGCCATTTTGGATTTTCCTTCACCTAGAGCTGAACTGTATCCTAATTAATATTTGGGTGAAGCCAGGTTCACAAGTCCCCAACTTACAATGGTTCAAAAGATTTTTCCCTTTTACAGTGGTGCATAGTGTTACACATTCAGTGTGTTCCTCAACGTACAATGGGATTATACCCAATAGATTCATCATTAATTGAAAATATCCTAAGTTGAAAATATGCTTCTTTAAGTTGAGTAGCATCTGTACGTTTTGTGGAATCCACCCTCTTCAGATCTTTTAAACACCTAGAGTGATGTTTCAGCCATCTCTGCCCTTCAAACACCCTCTTCGTGATTTCCTAAACCTCAGCTTAGCAATTGCATCTGCACATTCTCCCAGTGCCTTACAATATCCTGCCTTCCTTTCACTCTTGAACAAATATTTCTAGAATATTGCACGCTGAGCACAGCTCAAGGCATCAGGGATGTAACTACAAATGAGAGAGGCACGGTACAGATTCTCATGGCGCTGCCTCCTGGCAGTCCCAGGAGTGACTCGTTTCATTTTCCTACTGCTCTTGGGCTTGTCATTTATTTATTGATCTCATTTTTTTTCTGTTCATTTTTTTCCTGTTCCCCCTTTGTAAAACCTTTGCCCTCTGACCTTGATGTGGCTCTAACTCACTGTTGTATCAAAGGTTCATCTGTTTGTCCTTCTTGACCTCACTCTTTCCATACCTGTGATCTTCACAAAACATAAATCAGACAATGTCACTCTGTTGCTTAAAATCTTTAAACACTTTCTATCACACTAAGAATAAAATTCCAAAATCCTACCACATGGCCTATAAATGTCATGCAGTGTCAGAGTAGCATAGCGTCTGGTATAAAATAGGTGCCCATTAAATACTACCAAATGTTGACAAGATAATGATGAGCTTGAAAAGGATTATCCAGATCTAATATCTGAGACTCTACTTTTTTCCTTTCCTTTTTCTTTTCCCTTCCCTTCCCTTCCCTTCCCTTCCTTCCTTCTCCACTCTCAGTTTGTGTTTGTCTATGAAGGAGAACATAATTTGATGGAAAAGGATGTTCCTTTCACCTTTCCCTTTCCCTTCCCCTTCCCCTTCCCCTTCTCCTTCTCCTCCTTGTCCTTCGTTCCTTCTTTCCTTCCTTCCTTCCTTCCTTCCTTCCTTCCTTCCTTCCTTCCTTCCTTCCTTCCTTCCT
>NW_012114821.1:6764894-6804442 GCF_000951035.1 Colobus angolensis palliatus
TATTTGTGTATGGAGGAGAACGTAATTTGATGGAAGAGGACATCTCTAGGCTGAGCCACTCACTTCTCAGCTGGTGGTAGAGGTAGTAGCAAGATTTTGAACCATGGGGTCAGTGATATATATTCTACTCTTCATGTCTGAGTGCTCCCGGGCTGGTCATTACATTCATGAGTCTTGCTCTCCTCATCTCTTAAATGAGTATGGCAACGTCTACTTCACACTGTTAGCGGAGTAGTTAAGAAGATTTTGGATATGTGGCACTGAGCATAGTTTCTAGTAAGAGTAGGTCCCTAACGTACACCCTTCTGTGCCTCTTCTGGCTCCAGTTTCTGTTCTTTATCAGCCATTCAAGGCCGAGATGTAGCTACTTAAGCTCTCTCCAGGATGTAGCTGCTGAACAAGTTCCTCTCCAGCTTAACACATCAATGGAGTAGGATGACTTGGAAAGACCTCCCCCTTCCCATGGTGTATAGCGTGAGTACCAGATCAGCCTAAGGGAGAATGGGGTATGGGAAGTAGCACTTCAAAGACAGGGCTGCAAAAACCCCAGGAATCAAAACAGGTGGTTCACCTTTTTGAGTTCCTTGGGTCAGGAACTGTTAGTTACCCATCTTTGTACCCTTGTTACCTGGCAAAGTGATGATGTTGATGCCAGTATTCCCAGGCAAGGTCACATAGGTTGAAGGCTACGCAAGTCAACAATTGCCACTCATTACAGACCGTGGGAAAAGTGCCCTCTCAGCTGTGCAAGCCACAACCTCTGTGGCTGTCTGCTGCATCCTAGAATCAGTGGTAGCCGTTGTTGTTATTCCAAAGTGCTGACACTGCCTTGGGCATGGGGGATGGGGGAGTTGAACTAGGACTTGGGTTTTGCTGAGATGGTAATGCTGATGGCATGACTCACTGTGGCCCTGGCCAGTTCTGTCAACTGTTTCCAATTTATTCAGATCTTAGCTCAGGGGGCCTTTTCCTGGCATCATCTAATGGAAAATCTCTCTTAGATGTTAATGACTTTCAGCCACGGTAACTGGAGTGCATGAGCCCATGTATTTATCTCCTATTGCTGCTGTAGCATGCTACCATGATCTTAGTGGCTTAACACAAATTTTTTCTCTAACAGTTCTGGAAGTCATAAGTCCAAAATGGGTCAGAAGGTCTGTGTTTCTTTTGGAGGCTGTTGGGAAATGTCTGTTTCTTGCCTTTTCCAGCTTCTAAGGGTCACTTGCATTTTTTGATTCATGATCTTGCATTAATCCATCCTCTGCTTCTATCCTAACATCTGTTCTGATTCTCACTGTCTGACCACCCCTAGTAAGGACCTTTGTGACTACATGGAGCTCAGATATTCAGGATAATCTCCCCATCTCAAGATCATTTCACTGAATCACACTGGCAATGCCTCTTTAGTCATGCAAGGTCACATAAACAGGTTCTGAAAATTCATATGTGGATATGTTTGGGGTGGGGCGTTGTACATAGCCCAACTGCCCCTCACCCTCTAACTCAAATCAGAGGGCTCCACTTTGTTTCCCATATCCAATTTCCAATTTAGATTTTGTTCAAATAAACAGTTATGCAAGAGGAAAAGCAAGCTTATTTGAAATGTCAGGTGTCCGGGAGACCCACAGCTCTGAGATTACAAATCTCTTTGATTCAGAGACTCACAGTGCTGTCTATGCCAGGCCTCTCCTCCAGAAAATAAGAGTCTAGTTCAGTGTGTTCGGGATGGGGCATGGGGCATAGGGCATGCTCATTACATTTGTAAGAACCCTCAAGGGGATCTTAGCACAAAAGGAGTTTAGAAGATAACTCTCCTTATACTGAGCATCCACATGGTTCCTCTCTGAACCCCACCCTCTTGCACACCACCTCCTGGAAGAGGAAGAGGAAGGGGCAGGGGCGTGGGGATACATTTCCTAGAACCCACTGGATGCAGAGCACCTTGTCATACATACATAAACAATTTCATCCTCTTCTTACAATAATCTGAAGTGTTAGCATTGTCACCTCCACTTGAAAGAAAGGGGATAGGAGGTACGTGGATCTGCCCCCAGGCCACACCAAGTAAAGGGTGAAGCTGCAATGAGACCTGTGTCTGTGCAACTTAAATCACACTCTTTCATTCTGCAGAAAACAGCAAAAATTTCAAGGGAATCTATTCCTGGGCAAACAGACATTAAACTGAGGTTCATATGTCATGTACAATAAAGTCTCTGACTAGATAACCTACTAGAGAAAATCTATGGAATAAATCATTGGGAAAATGAATTTGACTGTTACAGACAGCCCATTTGTATAATGTCTGCTGAAACATGCATTATTTTCCACTCGATTATTGTTGTCTCTTTCGCCAAAATTTTCTGAATAATTGTGTCAATTTTCCACTTTACTCATTGTGTTTAAACATAGCATGGCTTGCTGTTGCTCTCAAAAGAAAATTGGACCACAAACAACCAAGCAGAGATTGGACCCCTCATTATCCAGAAAAATAGATGGGTTGGTAAGTGATGTAATTTCAGCCAACCTGAGACCTTGATTTCATTCAGAGAGTGAAGCAGCTTAATTGAAAATCACTATTTGCAAATGGACAAAGAGGGAGTAATAGGTAGGAGCCCGGTTGGAAATAATGGCAGGGAGCTGAGTTTCTTAACCAGGTACTTTAAATTTATTTGTAATTTCTTTAAAAATTAAGGGAACAAATGGTAGAATAATGTACCTTTAAAGTGAACGGTTAAAACTATCTGCATGGATTTCAGAAGAAGCACTGGCATAATAAAACTGTCAATGCAAGCTCATCCTAACCAGCAGTATGTATAGAAAACAATTTTTCAATACTTACACATAAGCAAAGAATGACTGCATGTCCTTGCAATGCCAGGCTGGAACATTGCCTAACAGGCATGCCCAAGAAAATGTCATTCTCTAGAGGATGTTTTTTCTGGCTTACTATTCACTCTTGAGGGCCCAGATTCTGGAGATGCATGTAAATTTGTAGGTTTTCACCCAGTAATGTAAGTGATTTCTTTCTGGTAAGGAAGATAACTACAAAGCTTAAGGTTTTATTGACCTATAGCCCATTAACAAAACATTAAGTTTTGTCTTTAACTTAACAAATTTGCTTCATATAACATAAGTTTGTTCCTATAAATACATACACACAGAGGAAGTAATATCCTCTCTGTATGATATATATATATATATGTGTGTGTGTGTATGTGTGTGTATTTGTTTTTGTTTATTGATTTCACATTTAAACCAGCTTTAATACCTTGCCAGTTTCCATATGAATGAGCTAAACACATCTTTGACATGTTTGTTTTCATATGTGTATGAGATCCATATTTCATATTTTTGAAAATAATATTTTGACAGATGGGAATCCTGTACATGTATAGGGCTAGGTAGCTGAATCCATGCAGGAAGTGGGGTGATACAAGAAAGCGTGGGTTGGCCTTGGGAGGATGATGATGCAGAGTGTGTTTCTAGTGTAAAAGTCAACCACTTATCAACTCCAGCAAATAGTTGCCAAAGTGAACTGTCATTCAAGTATTAACAAATCTGATTTTTTTTCCAGAGAATACAAAAATCGAAATGTTTTACATAAAATTTCTTTTGCAGTACAAAACAGCCTGTCAGTTGGCAGAATTCTTCCTGTAATTCATGTATTTATAACCTGTCATCTTGTTCTGCTATGTCAGCTAAATGCTTTTCCTTGCCTCTTCTCTACGTTCATTCTCAGAGCTTCGTAGGTTGGCCCATTTACTTCTGTGTCCACCACCACTGACTTGGTCTGCCCCATTGTCCAGAGTGACTTCATTTGCTTCCTAATGGGTACAGCCAGGGCTAGTCTTGGCCTTGAACATAATAGCCAAACTGTTGTCTTCAAAAAACAGACGTAATCCTGGTCTTCCTTCTGAACTCAGTATTAAAACCCACAATGCCATCCTATTGCTTTTAGGATAATGTACAAAGCCCTTGACCTGGAAGGGCCAGCCTGTTTCCAGCATTATTTCTGGCCAAGCCCCGGGATGGCTGTGCTCTAGAGATGCACTCACCTTCATTGTGTTCCTCAAGCTTGGCAAGATCCAACCTACCAGGAAGCATTGGCTCTTATTCCTCCCATTGTCTGGAATTCCCTGTCCTACCTGCCAGCCCTTGCTGACTTAGCTCCTGCTCATTTTTTAAAAATCTGAATTTAATAATCACTTCCTTTACTATGTCTATTTTACTTGCTAAATGTCGCTATAAATATATGAGATCCCCATACTTATGATTTAGCCTTGATTAACATTGTATTTAAAATCAGAAACCACGGTTTTCATTGGAAGTGTATGAGAAAATTTAAAAAGATGAAAATGCAAAGCACTTAGCCTTTATTCTTTGTTCAGGAAGATAAGAGAGATAGTCATAGAATTTTAGTCTGTATCTTGTCATCTTAAAATTTAATTTATGTCTCTTTTCTAACAGGACAAAGAACTTTCTGTTATATTCAAAGACGTATTTTTAAAAATATCTTCAGACCTATTTGCTTGTAACTCTTGGATTATTAAAATGTATTTGTTGTTGTGAATCATTTTTATTTATTTAATATGGCTATATTTGTCAAAAAAGGTGAAATTTATTATCCATCCTTGCAATAATTAACCTGCTTACCCTGAACTCACTGTACTTATCATAAATTACTAATCATATATGAATTGCTGACTCTATTTTATTTTATTTTTTGAGATAGAGTCTCGCTCTGTTGCCCAGGCTGGAGTGTGATGGCACAATCTCGACTCACTACAACCTCTGCCTCTCTGGTTCAAGTGATTCTCCTGCCTTGGCCTCCCAAATAGCTGGAACTGAAGCACACACTACCATGCAGAGCTAATTTTTGTATTTCTCGTAGAGACAGGTTTTAGCATGTTGGCCAGGCTGGTCCCAAACTCCTGACCTCAAGTGATCCACCTGCCTTGGCCTCCCAAAATGCTGGGATTACAGGTGTGAGCCTCTATGCCCAGCCTTGAATTGCTAACTTTAAATTAACATAAGAACATTATTTGAAAGCTTTCTTTCTAGCATAAGTACTAGCTAGTAAAAAGTAAAGAAAGGTCACTAACAGATTAGCAATCAAATCTTATTATTCTACATTGAATGATTATCTCTGTCATAACCTTTATTGTGCTTAGACTTCCCTGTGGTAACATTACAACTGATAGGAGAAACTTATCCAAAACTCGGAAAGCAGGCCAAGAGCAAGAAGCAAATCCTTCAGTGTCAGAATGGGGCATTTTTTTATAAGTCCACTCAGTCATTATTTAATCATCTGGGGGAATTGACCTCTGCTTCATTTTGAAATTTGGTATTTAAGGTATCAAACTCTGTGTGGCATTTCATATCAACTTGTCGACCTTTGCTAGTAATGATGCAAATGACACTTGTCCTGTAGAAAAGATGACTCCAAATGTCATGGTTTTATTACACTGTAGAACACTAACCCATTTTTTTTTGCTAATGCGGACAATTTATTTTCAGCAGGACTTCCTGGGGGCCATTTTGCCTACTACATTAGAAAAGTCTCTTTGATGAACATGGCCAGATAGAGATAAACAGAACCAAATTGCGATTAAGTCCTCTCCGGGCTTCACCATGGGGCTTCCTAGTTACAGGAGCCAACACATTTCTATTGATTTGTGTTGTTACTTTGAAAAATATGGTTTTAAGTATTTTAAGTTAGGTACATGCAATGATGACTTTTGACTTTCACAGTGCATAGCAAATATGGTAGGAAATCTTATCGTTTGGCTTTTTAAGCAAGAGAAGTCGTCAGCTACTTTTCGGCAAACATGAGAAAAATAACCTTGAATCACATCTTCATCATTCTGCAAAGATGCACTTGACTATTCTCTTTCATGCAAGTGGAGTAAGTGTCTCCTGTTGCAGGAGACATAATATGCAAAGCTGATCACTACAGAAAGGGTGTAATGATCTGTGGAAGCAGTCCAGGTAAACTGGAGGTGATCAATAGGAATGCAGGGAAGGGGCATGAAACTTCTGAAGTCAAGTTAATTTTGAAGAAATGAATAAAGCAGTCTTGCTCCTTGATCTTAAGTCAAGGGCTCACTAAGGAGGGCTGTGATGGATCGATTGTATCTTAGCCCTGATTTGTATATACCTCCCTGTTGCCCTTCCATTTGTAGTGCCCTTCTACATTGAATCTGAATTTGGGACCATGTTTTTGCTTTGGTCAAAAGAATAGTAGCAAATGTGACATTAGCAGAGATTGAAAAGCTCATGCATATTGGGGCTTGCTTCTTATTGCTCCTGGAATTCTACTGCCCATGTCAACAAGCTCACGGTAACTTGCAAGAGGACACAGGACAGAGGCCCTGTTGCTCCCATTCCCCCCATTCCCCTATAATCATAGTTAAAATTAATATCAGAGCCCCCAGAAACAGAGCTTTGTAGCTGATCTGCAGCTGCTCACAGATACATAAGTGAACCCAGCTGAAGCAAGCAAAAGACCCCACTCAGTTGAATCCAACTTCCCAATGCATAGACTTACAGAGGCTTTAAAGCCCCGAGTTTGAGGATGTTTTGTTATGAAGTACAACCTAACTAATACAAGAGCTGCTTGTGGCATATGGGTGGCTGAGGCTAGAATACCACCATGTCAGAGTCATCCTGCCACAATGCTGTGCCTTGAGGAACAGAATTGTGAGCAGTAACCATGGAATCTGGAGCACTAAGATGGCCCAGACAGGGTTCTCGTTCAGAAAGTATACCACAACAATAGGCAATATTTGTCTGCAGCATGGTACAGCCACCATCTTCATCTGCTACATTCCCTAACAGCATGCAGTGGTTATAGGCTGATCTGATCCAAGTTTCTTCTCCAGCTGACAGTTAAATTCAGGTTTTTAAATCCTTTGAGACCAAGTAAATACATGGATATCTAGAACATTCAACTTTGGGTGAGGAAGGTTCTAATTGTACGTGAAAGTATCTGAGCAATAACTGAAAAATAGAAGAGATAGAACCATATTTGGAACATGTAAAACTAGCACCAAGAACTGTTATTTTATTGCATACTCTGGAAATGGAATCTTGAGTGAGTAAGAGGGGGGAAAAAGCAAAGACTAGTGGAGGCTTTTAACTATAAATGAAAAACAGTGGGGGATGAGGAATAAGACATTCAACATCAGGTGTATATCTAGAGGAGGAAGAAGGCTACTTTACAAATAGCTTGAACCTGTAGAAACACAGAAAGAGACATGTATTAAGAAGGTGGTGGGGGTGCAATGGAAAGAATAGAGGGATTTACATTCAAATCCAAGTTCTGCCATTGCCAATGTATTAATACATATATAGAAGAAAATTAATTGATCTGAGTCTCCAGTTAGTCATTTGTAAAATAGATTTTATGTATCTCAGCAGTGGGAATATGACAGATTTGGAGAAAACACTTATGGACATGTCACCTGTGGGGCATGGGGCAGAGCAGCTGCTCAGTAGATTTTGCTTGGAGCTGCTGCTGCTGGAAGGCAACTGCATTGGGTATTTTTGCAGCAGAGAAGGCGATGGCGGTCCTCAGGGGTAGAGAAACTTTGCCTATACATAAGAGAGAAGTGAATTTAGGTTCATGGTCAGAACCAGATAACAAAACCTCAGCGGTCAACATGTACTCAAGAGATTTTTAAAGGTAGAAGCCAATGACACAGGGAAAAGTAAGCCCAAAGAAATCTTGAAGCTCAGAGGTGTGTGGTGGATAAGTTCTAGAGTGGTCTCCGTAATACCTGCCTTCTGGCCCTCTTGAGTGTTGTGGGCAAGACCTGGGACTTGCTTCTAACCCAAAGAATATAGCAAAAGTGCTGGGGGTATATGTGATTCATGCATATGATTACATTACAGAATGTTGAAATGCCTGCTAATCTTGCAAGGAGACTGGCTCTCCCTTGCGAACTTTGAAGAACAAGTTCCCATGTTGTGAGCTGCCTCAGCAGAGGACCATGTGGCAAAGACCTAAGAGATGGAACTCAAGTTTTTCCCCAGGGCAGCCTCAGATGAGCTGTAACTTGATTACCACCTTGTGAGACCCTGGAGCAGAGAGCCCTGCTAAACCATACTGGAGTTCCTGTCCCTGCAGAAACTGTGTGATAAACATATGTTGCTTTATTCCTTTAAAGTTTTGGTAATATTATTATGCAACAATAGGTTAAAAATAAATATTTTTTGTGTCTAAAAGTGGGGTCCTTTCACAACAAATGCCTAAAAATGGGAGTATTATTAAAATCTGGTAGTGAGTGGAAGATGGAAGAATTTTGCAGATCATGATACAGAAAGCCATGGACAGTCTATTTTTAATCACGAACAAAATGTAATTGAGAAGCACTTTGCCAGAAAAGGAATCAGGGTACACAGGTGGTGGCCTTTCCTCTAGGCAGTAACAATTATCATTCTTGATCTAACACGTGCACATTTTTTTCATAATTTTAACTTGCATTTTGGATTCAGGGGTACATATACATTTTTGTTACTTGGGTATATTGCATGATGCTGAGGTTTCAGGTATAAATGACCCCGTCACCCAGAGAGAGAGCATAACACTTGCATTTTTGATAGACCAGTTCTTCTTACTGAAATACATGTACATAGGTTTCATTATAATTTTAAAATGAAAAAATAGAAATGTACATAAAAATAACAGACACCAAGGCACTTACCATGTCTAACAAAGGTGACTATTTTATTGTATTTGCTTCAGTTATTGTTTTAAAGAAATAGTTATTACAGCTAAATTAGCAAAAGCCTTAGCTCTAATACCTTCACTTCATCTACTTCCCTAAATGCAACCACTATTCTGAAATAGTTGTGTACCATTCCCATCTACAGTTTGGACTTTTGCTCCATAGATATTTAGCTATAAGCAATATCTTGTATGAGTTGGTGAGTTTGAAAGTGTTACGAAAGTGGCATTATATTTTATAAATCTCTTGTAATTTCTTCTTTTCCAACCAATAGCGGATAACGTAGGTCAGTCGTTTTAGCTACTTTAAAAATAATTTATATATAAACCACAGTTTATGTCTCCATTCCTTGATTTTTTTCCCCACATTAATGTCGTTCAAATCAATTTCCTTGTGCTCTTTTGCAAGGCTGGTAGGAGTGTTAAAAAGCACAGCTGTAGTGGATAGCCTTTGTCAATACTCGGTAAAGTCACGTGGTCCCAAACAACTGGCAGTCTACTTGTAGGTGTCTAAACATGTCCGCAAGGAGTTTTAATTTCACAAGTGATTGTTGCTTGATAGCATGTGTTGACTCATTCCCCAGAGAGATATCAACGCCAAGATTGTCTTTCTTCCTTCATTTTCTCAGTGCCCCTTTCCTCAGATTCCACCCTCCTGTCCTCCCCGTCCTTTATCCAATCTTCAGGGCTCAGAGGAAAATAAAGCACAGACACATGTGAAAGCTCATAAGCTTCCAAGCACCACATTCACAGTTTACAGTGGAGCCGACTGAGAGTCAGAGGCAAAACTTGCCCCAATCACAAAGGCTGCAATGCACGTAAATTTTACACAAAGATTTCACATCCACAAGTGCCTAACGGGAAACCCAAACTTAGTCCATCGTCACTTTTCTGACTTTCAAAGGCTGGCTACTAAAGGGCTGGCTCACAGGAAATGCTCAAGAAATCCTATTGCCTATATGTTGGCATGACACATTATCTTCTGTTTTGTAGATTTTTCAACATGTATACATACATATCTACATTTATACATATGTATGTATAGATATCTATTTATATACATATATATCTTTTTATGAACATATTTTTAATCAGTTTTAGACATAATTCTTTGCAGTAGGAGCTTGGCCCTTGGGAGTTTCAAATCTCGTTTAAGAAAAAAAGACCATAGCATTTTGTTGAGGAGATAACCAACAGTAAATGCTCTTCTCTTACAGATAAAGTGTTTTTGGCTTTCCAATACTTCACCTGATCCCAAGGAATTTAGCACTTTAATGTCAGACTCTTGTGAAATTGTTTATTATGTCCTTGTGGTGTGAAACTGTTAAATTGTTAGGACGAGGTGCCATCTTGAGTCTGTTGCTTTGAGACAGGGGCTACACGCCACTCCTTTCCACCACATATCCACAGTCACACCTCCCACGTTCTTGTAGACACCTACACACAATTCAGCTTTACCTTCTGAATCACTGGCACCGTCAAATTAGTGTGCAGTAAAATTACTTACTACACATGGAATGCACGAACACACTTTCACATTCCACATTTAGGAAAGGCATCACTAATACGTTTCTATTTTTCAATGAACTTTCTGAGTATTTCTTAAAGTTAAAACAATTAAGTAAAACCTGTAGTAGCCTATTGCTGGTTTTGCCGTTATTAATAAATTAAATAAAATCTGTGACCTATGAAAACCATGATTTTATCTTTTTAAAAATAATATCATTTTATAGTTTGGGAAGTCATCCATTGAGATGCCCCTGGATTCACCTGACAGAGCCAGGTAAACTGTATTACCAGCAATGGACCCCTTAAACCCAGGTGCACCTTTTCTTGGCTTACAGAGGTGAATTCTAAGCATAGTGAAATTTTGCTGACCCTTTGTTTTGTGATATTATTTTCTACTAATTTTGTGTTTTGTTTTTGGTTCATTGACAGCTGGTAAATTTGCTTCCTATTGGTGACAGCAGTGACTGGGAATTTGGTTTTATCATCTGACCATTAGGTGGTTTCTGTAAATGGATTAGTGAAGTATAGAGCTCTATTCTCTGTTGGGTGGGAAATGACAGATAATACAGTTTTTAGTCTCTTTGTTTGTGTGTCTGTTTATTTAGGCTCAAATTTAATTAAGAATTTTGTGCCCATTGGGAAGAACTGCTGCTTGATATTTGGATCTGTGAGCTGTGTTTCAGTGTCTCTTGTGTCTCTTCATCTATGGCTAAAACGGAAGCTGAAAACCCAGCTCTCTCTATACGCCTGTAATTCAAAAAGGACTTTACTCCTCATTATGTGCCTGGGTGATACTTTCCTAGTACTAATAAATTAGATTATGAGTTTTCTTAAATTAAAGGTACTCTGTTCTGATTGGTTTATAGAGATGAAAATTTGCTCATATAAAATAAGTATTCTTAAAATTCCCAGAAAGCGTGAACATTGAAATTCAAAAACTTTAAATGTGCAAGATTTTTTTTTTTTTTTAAATCTTACTGGAGCTAACTCCAGTTAACTGAAATGTTTCAAAATACAAGGTAACAATACAATTCACCATGAATTGCCTTTGACATTATGAGCTCAGTTTGAGTCTCAAATATTTGTCCAGGCAAGGGTACCTCCTTGTGATTTTGCCATCGTCTAGAACCTATCAATTACCTCAAGGAATACCAACAATTCCTTAAAGTAAATTAAGAAAATTTTACTTGTATATTAAGTAACAATAGTATTGGTTTTTTTATTATTATCCAATATCTGAATAAGGTGCCACCTTCAAAATCTAACTCAAATAGAAATATCTTACCATATATACATATGAGATGAAGACCCCAGTAGTCAACTAAAAACTTCTTGATGACAAGATTGCTTAATTTTTTTTTTTTTTTTTTTTGAGACAGAGTCTCGCCCTGTCACCCAGGCTAGGGTGCAATGGTGCGATCTTGGCTCACTGCAACCTCTGCCTCCCGGGTTCAAACGATTCTCTTGGCTCAGCCTCCTGAGTAGCTGGGACTACTTTCTTCTAAATTGTATCTTTTCTTTATTCATCAGGCAGTATAGGAAGCACTCAGTATTTGCAAAATTAATGGAATATGTCTCCTAGTATGGGAGCTGTTTAATTGGTATTAACAAAGCTCTGAATCTAACTGGTTTAAGTGAAAAGGAACCTCTATTGGGTCCTGTAATGGATAAGTCCAGGAGACAGAGCTGACTTTAGACATAGTCCAATTCAAGGTCACAGTTATGTCATTGGGTCTCTCTCTTCATTCTCAGGTATAATTTCTCTGAGTGGCTGCACAATGCCCCCAACCCTGAGAACAAGACAAGTCCCAAGAAAACCTCGGGAGCTAAGTGGGGTTATTAAGGATGGAGGAGGGGTGGCTTTCCATAGCAAGGAATCCTGAGTAGGTTTAATTAAAAGCCTGTGTGGAGCACACCTTATTTTTTTTCTCCAAGTTATAGTTAAATGCCTTTCTTCTGTTAAGAATTTGCTCCTTCCTCTGGTGCCTATAAAATTGTATCCTTTTTTTCTCTCACTGCTTGGGGATTATGAGATCATCTTTCTTTCTCCATGAACAGAAGATGAGAATAGCGTCAGAAGTGGGCAGCTAGCTTTTGGTGAGTATTATTTTTGCTTAAATGCTCACTTCATTTAAATTAATTTTAAAACAACCTGGTGGGAATGCACTCTTATGCCCATTTTCCAGATGAGGAAACAGGGTCAGTGAAAGATCAGACAGCTTGAAGATAGCAAAGATAGCGTTTGAAACCCAGTATATAAGGCTGCCTTTTGGGGTCCCACTCATCTTTACAGCTGCTGGTCATAGTGCCACACCCCAGGAACGTAGGCACATCCCAGGAAGTCAACAAATATTGAATGAATGGGAGGAAGGGAGGACAAGGAATCAGGATAAAAGTTAATTTTACTTTTCCAGAGTCTTTGTGCTTGTTTCCTTCTGTGTAACGAAGTCAAATAATCACACAGTGCTTGTGTCTATTTCTTGGAACCCACTGTTCTTCCCAGGTGCCCTCTCATGGCTACTCCTCGTGGCCCCGTAGCAGACACCCAGATTCTGGGGCAACCCCATATCGATGGTGCAAACTAGCCATGATGTGTTCTGCTTTTGGATCTGTGTGGTGCACCCATATCCTCAGAGACAGAGCGGACTGCAGGTGGTATGGGGGCCAATGCAATGCCGTGCTTCAGGGAGCATTCTGTAGGGAGATAGGGTGTTTTTTTGTGTGTGTGTTTTTGTTTTGAGACGGAGTCTCGCTCTGTCGCCCAGGCTGGAGTGCAGTGGTGCGATCTCGTCTCACTGCAAACTCCGCCTCCCGAGCTCACACCATTCTCCTGCCTCAGCCTCCCGAGTAGATGGGACTACAGGCGCCTGCCACCACGCCCGGCTAATTTTGTTTATCGCCTGGCTAATTTTGTTTTTGTATTTTTAGTAGAGTCGGGGTTTCACCGTGTTAGCCAGGATGGTCTCCATCTCCTGACCTCAAGATCTGCCCGCCTCGGCCTCCCAAAGTGCTGGGATTACAGGCGTGAGTCACTGCGCCTGGCCAGGAGATAGAGTTTTGTGTCTTTCTGGTGTAGATTTACCAGATAAAATAGAGAACACCCAGTTAAATTTGAATTTCAGGTAACTTTTCAGTATATTTCTCATGCATGATTTGGAGCATATTTCTATTAAAAACTATCCTTTACCTGAAATTCAAATGTGATTGGCCATCTTTATTTTTATTTTCTGTAATTGGAAATCTTGTTCTGCTGGGAAGGATGGATGGTGGGCTTCTTTGGGGTCCCTCGGAATCCTATCCCCAGAGATCATTTGACTCCTTCCATTCCTTTAACTGCCATCCCCTACAGGGAGCCAATTTCAGGGCCTTTCAGAGCCTTGTAGAAATTACTCCTGAGACAGCTGAGGCCCTTCCCTGAGCCCTAGGTCAGGGCCCTCCACCTCTTATGTCACAAAGTGAAACAGCTGGCTAAGGCCTCCTGCCTCCATAGTCTCTATTGCAATCCTTCTCCCACAAGGACAGAGCTCACACAAATCTCAGAGTGTCTTGCACTCATTTTTGCTCAGACATCCTGAAGGGTTCAGGATTCTCTACCAATAGAGATGCAGGTTCTAGGTCATCTAGAACCTGCTTGCAACCCACCTTCACGCAAACACATGGGTACTAAGCAGCCCACCTGGACAGCGCAGAGATCTTGCTCCATGCTCTCCGCCTCTGTCTGGAAAACTGTCTACCCCACTGGCTTCAACCCAAGCCTGTTCCATCCTCCCAGTCCTTTTAAATACCACGTGCTCTATGGAGCTTTTTCAGTGCCTGTCACTCTGAAGCTGCTCCCACCCAGAGCCGTGTGAGTATTCTTTGTGATTCCCGTGAAAGGAAGCAATAGAGGTGCAGGTTGTCCACCTTGATAGCCTGGAAAGACATGCACCTCCCATGGGCATCTGGAAATTTCCAACTTGCTCTCTGCCTCAGTGATATCCCAAGGGCTGCAAGGGACAGAGCCAACAGCATGAGATACATAAATGACAGAAGGTGGGCATTTTAATCCAGATGATTCTTTTCTTGCTTCTATCACCTGTTTTTGAGTACGGTGATCTGGCTGTGACTGGCTGTGACTCAGTTTTTTGTTTCATGTGTAAAACGGAGCTAATGATGCCTATTATATTCTATTGTGCTGAAAATTAAGTCAGACTGTATGTTTAAAGTGATTGTTCATAGTTGATCCTTAAAACTCTTTTCCTTTACTCATTTCTGCCTTTTCCCCAAAGGGTTTAAAGCTAGACTGTATGAGGACAATCTGTGCACTGGTCTCATGAGCTTTCTGCTTCATAGTAGTGGAAATATCCCCTTGAAGATTATAAACTCTGTAACAAGCGCTCCTTGCACACAACAGGTGCTTAACAAATAAAAATGGCCTTGGATGGGATACTATACTTTTAGATGAATAGCAGACCTCTTTTTTTTTTTTTTTTTGAGAAGCATTGGAACAATCAGTCACATGGTTTCAAATCTGTTCCGCACACTCCATGGGAGATGTGATGATGTGTCAATTAAATGGTTGATTATGCAGTGAATATATAATTTTCATATTCATAAAGTAATCATCTATTATTAAGATTTCTTCTCTATTTAAATGAAAAGAATCCTTTATGTAGGAAGTCAGCAAATTGCTTTTACATTAGAAGAGATGGTATGCATTTTCTTTTAGACATCAAAATCCTAATTGGAGCCTTCACTGATTCCAAAAATGCATTTCTATGAAAGCTATTGTTTGTGGAATGGTTTGGGTTTCTGCAAAATGAAGTGGGTGAGCATGAAACCTGCTTGGAGAATGAAACGTGCAGGTCACACACTTGGGGAGTAGAAGCTTTGAATGGGTTTCCCATCTGTAAGTCTTTTTTTCTCAAAAGAATCATTAAAGGCAATCTAGGCTGAGGCCATTGCCCCCATTCACAGATGTTTTAACTGAGGACAGAGGTTGAGCTATTCTTTGGCAGTCAGGATGCCAGTGAGTAGTATTCAGTATCAGTGGGGTCCTGGGGAGGGAGGTGGGGATGGGGGTTCTCATCAGGACCTGCCCTCCCAGGACTTGGGGTGCATGGTCTCTCTGAGTTTCATTTCCCTCCTCGGTATAAATGAGAGGTTTGAACATGGCTAGTGAAGCTCAGGGGCCGGAACCCTGTCAAGGGCATGGCACCATCAGTTATCACTGGCACAGCCAACTCCTACTTCTGACACTCTCATCTAGCAATCTTTCCACTGGGATTAATGGTTTCCTAAAAGTCAGCCCAGAGTCTGCCTCAGAAATCATTTAGGACTTTCCTATCCTGCCTGTGCCACAGTTTCCACATCCTACTGCTCCTGGTCTGCTCTTGGCAGCTGCTGTCCAACCTGTGGGGATGGAGCAGAAGGCCCCTGTTTATTTTGTGTAGGGCCCTCAGGTTTCAATGCAAAGCAGAGCCAGCTGTAGAGGAAGGGTCCCTCCACAGGCCCAGCACCTCCTCTGCATATCTGCAGATCTCCAACCTGCTCTCTGCTTCAGTGATATCCCAAAGGTTGCAAGGGACACAGCCGGCATCGTGAGATACATCAGTTTTCTTAGGATGAATGAATGGATGGATGGATGGATGATTATTAAAATAAATGAAAGTCTAGAATACAAAAATTTGAGTCATTTGAATCAAGGTGACGTATAAAAACACATTTATTTTTGCCTGGTGATATAAGGAATGATTTCTTATAGGATATTTAGAAAATGTAGAAAAAACATCATAGAGATAATTAAAATCACCTGTACTCACTGTGCCCAGAGCTTATGTTGGCTTTGTATACTTCCAGGGTGTTATGGTTTCTTCAATTAGGTTTGTACAAAAATGAGATCCCACCATGAAGTATTTCATAAATCTATTTTTTCTACTTAATAGAACATTTCTCTTTATTCTTAAATACATTTAAAGCATCACTTTAATTGTTGACTCATAGCTTATTATCTGTTATTCAAACAATCTCCTCTAATACTGTACATTAAAATGTTCTTCCCTGTTTGTGTTACTGCAACGAACATAGAAGTGGACATCCTTGTACTGCACAAAAGGGTTATCCATGAGTTCACTGCCCTGTGTTTCACTCTGATTGAGAATTTGCAGTTAGAATCAGGAAAATGAGACCTAACCAAGACTCTTTCAGAGCCTCTGGGTTATCAGAACCAGGGGGCTTCTTGAAAAAATTACTTAAAGGTTGTTTAGTGAATTTAATCTTTCCTGACTTACCTTGAGGTCGGACAATTTGTCTAGAAGACACAACTAATGGTAACTAATTTGTGTCTGTGTGGATGCATATACGTGTGGGATGATAGGAGATGTCAATTCTGACAAGTAAGCGTGTATTTGCCAAACAGCAAGGGGGCGGGCATCCGGGGTGCAGGGAGCAGGCGTAGAACATTGCCAGGTATGGATGGCTTGAGAAACTGTGCTTTGCCCTATGTATGTGGAGAGCAGACTGCATGACATAGTGACATAACCTGAGTCAGATGTTTAGCTGCTTTGGTTGTCATGCTAAGGAGTGTGAACCATATCATGCCCCAGAGCAATCACCTTCTTAATAATAATTAGCATTTGTAATGCAGTTGCAGCATACAGAGTGCTTCTGTAATTCTCACGATTCTCCCAACCATGCTGTGTGGAAGGACTTGTCAAGAGTTACGCAAACAATAAATAACCCAAATCCCCCCTTTTGAAATCTCTTTGGTGGGCAGTGAGTGAGACACCCTCTGGTGAGCTTCCCTGCAGCACGTGTGTCTGTGTCCTGGTGCCATTTCTGTTGGCTGTGACGATCCTGTGGGTTCATGGTCAGTGCCCCCACCCAGACAATGGGCTCTTCTGTGTTCTCAGAGCCTCCCACCATGCAGGGGACACGGCACACCCTCTAATATAGGAATAAACAAGTGCATGGACATGGCATTTCCTCCTGCATTCTAAAACACACTCACGCACACACACTCACTGAAATCAGTCTGTCAAATTGCTCTCCATCCATCATTCCCAGCCTCCCTCCCTGCAGCAGCAGAGACATGAGTTGCCTTCTGAGGTGCAGACTCTGCCGTAGTGTGTGGGCAGAAGGGACTGCCAGGGGGTGCGTGTGCACTAGATACAGGGGCAACACATTGCATCACAGATGGTCAGAACTGAGAGACTTTAACACATGTTTTGCCATCCTCTTGTTCGTTGGCATGCCAAGTGTTACAAAGTCCCTGGTCCTGAAAGAAAACCACAAAAATGGACAGGAACTCCACCTCCTCATGCTGACCCCATTCTCTGAGAATTGAAAGGGAGGCATGTTACTCTGTCTTGGCCATTTACCTATAGATAAGAAGGGCAGGCGCTCCATGAAAAGGAAGTATGATTGACCTTAGGATAAAGGGAGTGGGAAAAGGCCCTGAAGAATAGCAGAGGAGATCAAATGCATCCAAGCATTGTACATTATAGATACACAGAAACAAAAGTGTTTTTGAGTCTTTTGGGGTTTTCTGTACATGGAGGTGGGGCACAGATTGGGTCAAACTCAAGTCTGATCTCTTTGTCCCCAAGGAGAGGGGCTCTAACCACCAAATTATATGATGCTTTCCACTGAGCACTGCTCCATACCACAGACAGACAGGGTTACCTATAGTACCATCCCTGGTTGCATTTTGTTCAGATATTAATGTCTGACCAAAATCACGTGCTGGGCTAGTAGAGCAGGGATTCTTTCACTCAGTGCTCATGGGTCTGACCAATTTTGTAACAACATGAATGGACCTAAAGACATTATACTAAGTGAAATAAGCCAGTCACAGAAAGACAAATACTACATGATTACACTTATAGGAGGTGTTTAAAATAGTCAAACTCATGGAAGCAGAGAGTAGAATTGTATTTCCCAGAGGCTAGAGGAAGGGGGCAATGAGGAGTTGTTTTTCAAGGGGTATAGAGTTTCTGTTATACGAGACAAATAAGTTCTATAACCACATAGTGCCTATAGTTAACCACATGGTATTGTGCCCTTTAGAATATGTTAAAAGATAGACACCATGTTAAGGGTTCTTACCCCCTCCCCTGCCAAAAAAAGTAGAGCACAGAACACAAGGAAATCTTTGGAGGAGACGGATATGTTTAGTATTTTGGTTGTGTTGATGGTATCATGGGTGTATGCATATGTTTAACCTCATCAAGATGGATATATTACATGTGTGCAATTTTTTGTGTATCAAGTAGACCTTGTGTGATGGTTAATTTTAGGCGTCACTTGACTGGATTAAGGAAAACCTAAATAACTGGTTACGCATTGTTTCTGGGTGTGTCTGTGAGGGTGTTTCTGGAAGAGATTGATATTTTAATCAGTGGTTTTGAGTAAGGAAGATCCATCCTGATCAATGTGGAAAGGCACCATCCTGTTGCCTGAGGGCCTGGAGAGAACAAAAAGGCAGAGGAAAGACAAATTTGTTCTCACACCCTCTCTACAGCTGGAGCACCCATCTTCTCCTGCCTTTAGCCTTCAGAACTCCATGTTTTTAGGCCTTTCAACTTGAACTAAGCCTTACTACCAGCTCACTCCCCTGGCTCTCTGGCTTGCAGATGGCATTTCATGGAACTTCTCAGCCTCCATAATTGCATGAGCCAATTCCCTAATAAATTCTCTCCTATCTATGTATCTATCTATCTCTGTACCTATCTGTCTATCTATTATCTATCTATCTATCTGTCATCTATTGGTTCTATTTCTCTGGAGAATGGTAATACATCTTGAAACAGCTTCTCCAAAAATCAGCTCTATGAAAAAAATGTTACAGGGGTTGTCATTTTGCAGAAGGAGCCTGAGGGCACAGCAGGCTGGTGGAACTGTGTAATGTTCCCTTCAGAATATGTGGAAAAGATTTAAGGGGCTTCTGCTCTGGATGTTACACAAACAATGGGCATTGACACGAGGATTTCATCAAACTCTAGTGACAAGGCACTGCAGTAACCATGCTGTGTCAGTAGCAGCTGATACGTTTTAGTATCTTTTCTCTGCCAGAATCAGTGACAAGTGCTTCTTATGGGCTTAATTATGAGCCCCCAAAATTCATATGTAGAGGTTCTAACCTCAGAATGTGGCTGTCTTATCAGAGATAAGGTCCTGTTTTTTTAAGATATATTCTTGCTCTGTCACTCAGGCTGTAGTATAGTGATGCTATCTCCACTCACTGCAACCTCTGCCTCCCAGGTTCAAACGATTCTCCTGCCTCAGCCTCCTAAGTAACAGGTTACAGTTGCGTGTTACCATGCCCAGCTAATTTTTGTATTTTTAGTAGAGATAAAGTTTCACCATGTTGTCAAGGCTGGGCTTGAGCTCCTGACCTCAAGTGATCCACTCGCCTCGGCCTCCCAAAGAGCTGTGATTATAGGCATGTGGTGGTTAATACTGAATGTTGAATTGATTGGATTGAAGGATGCAAAGTATTGATCTTGGGTGTGTCTGTGAGGGTGTTGCTGAAGGAGATTAACATATGAGTCAGACAGACCCACCCTGGTGGGAACTGTCTGGGGTAGACAGACCCACCCATCTGGTGGGAACCATCTAATCAGCTTCCAGTGAGTATAAAGCAGGCAGAAAAATGTGAAAAGGCAAGACTGTCCTAGCCTCCCAGCCTACATCTTTCTCCCATGCTGGATGCTTCCTGCCCCTGAACATCAGACTCCAAGTTCTTCAGTTTTGGAACTCGGACTGGATTTCCTTGCTCCTCAGCTTGCAGACGGTCTATTTTGGGACTTTGTGATCATGTAAGTTAACACTTAATAAACCCCCCTATAAATAAATATGTATATTATATGTTATATATATATTATATGTTTTATATATACATATTAGCTGTGCCCCTCTAGAGAACCCTAATACAAGGCATAAGCCACTGGGCCCAGCCAAAACTAAAAGTCAGTTTTTTTGTTTGTTTGTTTGTTTTGTTTTTGAGATGGAGTCTTGTTCTGTAGCCCAGGCTGGAGTGCAGTGGCATGATCTTGGCCCACTGCAACCCCCTTCCAGCTTCAAGCAATTCTTCTGCCTCAGTCTTCCAAGTAGCTGGGACTACAGGCACCACACCCAGCTAATTTCTTGTATTTTTAGTAGGGATGGGGTTTCACTATGTTGGCCAGGCTGGTCTCAAACTCTTGACCAACAGGATCCGCCTGCCTCAGCCTCCCAAAATGCTGGGATTACAGGTGTGAGTCACCACACCTGGCCTAGGAGATAAGGTCTGTAAAGAGGGAACTGAGTTAAATGAGGCCATTAGGGCAGGCCCTGCTATGGCTTGAACATTTGTGTACCCTACAAAATTCATGTTGAAACTTAGTCTCCATTGTGGTGGTATTAAGAGGTAAGGCCTTTGGGGTAGTGATTAAGCCATGAAGGCCCAGCCTTATGAGTGGATTAGAGTCTGATTAAAGACCTGGAGGAAACTAGCTTAGGCCCTTTTGCCTGTCAGCTTTCTGCCATATGAAGACACAGCAAGATGCCATCTTGAATTAGTGAGCCCTCTCTAGCCCCTAAACCTGCTGGAGTCTTGATCTTGGACTTCCCAGCCCCCAGAACTATGAGGAAATATGTTTCTATTCTTTATAAATTACTTGCCCTGTGGAATTTTGTTGTAGCAACACAAATGAACTAAGACAGGCTCTAAGCCAACATGGCTGGTGTTCTTATGAGAGGAGGGAATTTAAATACAGACATGCACATGCAGAGGAAAGACCAGGTGTGTGAGGATCCTCATTAGGAATCAACCTTGCTGACACCTTGATCTCAAACTTTTAGCCTCCAGACCTATGAGAAATTAAATTTCTGTTGTTTAAGCTGGTCAGTCTGTGGTATTTTGTTATGGCAGCCCCAGCAAACTAATACAGTACTTTACCCATAGTTACCCCAAATTGTCCTCATAAGAGGAGGAAGTTTGCTGGGATGAAAAACCACAGAATTTTAGATTCTGGCTTGGTATGACAACTTGGAAATTCTATTGACTTCTCTTATCTCGGTTTTCACATCAGTTTAAATAACAATAATAACTATGATTATTATAAATGATGATTATCAAATGCTTATGTTTAAGGAGCATTTGTCATCATAACCCTGCACAGTAGGAATATTGCTGTAAATATTTTAAAACAAGGAAACTGAGGCATAGAGAGGTTCAGATCCTACTCAAGAACACGTGGCTAGTAAATGACTTTACCCGGTGACTTACTGCAAGGGGCTGGGCTAGCTGGTCAGTAAGATGCCCTCCTGCTGTCAAGTTTCTGAGTTCCAAAGTTGATGGGTACCCAACCCTGCCTCTGCTCACATTATTAATTTTTTCCAGTTCTCCCAGTCTCGTGTCACTATTTTTGTCTTGCAGATCTTTCTAGATTTGTGCACAAAGTGTTCCATGTTTTCTGAGTGCCGATGCCTGCAGCCTTAGCTGGATTCTGAGAGCCCTTTACAGGCCTTCCCTTAAAGCCCTACTGAGAGTCTGATTCCTGTCTAAATCCCTGTCTATTTCTCTGTGTGTCTGATGTCCCCCTACCGAGGACCCCTCGGACACAGGCACCAGAGGCCAGGCATGCGTACAGAGTCCCGTTCAGAGGCAGCGCTCAGAAAACATTTGATTGGATAAAGGAGAATGTAAATGGAAGGGTGCTCTTTTTACAAGGATTAACTCAGCTATGGAACTCTTGAAGTATCTTCCTCTGTGCAGAATGAGTGTGAATTCTAGAACATGGAAGGCCCAGGTTGGCATTCGAGCTGCATTTTCTTGGCCAAATTATTTCCCCTCTGAGCTTCTCTCTCAGTATTCATGTTATTGATAATAACAACAGCAGACACATATTGAGTGCTTGCTATGGTTCAGTTATTCTTCTCAATACCTTATGCGTAATAATTTATATAATCCTCACAGTAGCCTTATTATTATTAGTCTTTCTAGTTTATAAATGTTTGTGTTTTATAAACTTTTTTATAAAATAAAAGTTCAGGGATATAAACCTTTTACAAACACTTAACGTGTTTTAGAGTAGTTTTAAATTAAAGGTAAAATTGAGCAGAAGGTCCAGAGACATCTCATATAGTCTCCCCCTCTCTCTTCCATCGCCTTCCCCCATTGTCAATGTCCTGTACCAGAGTGTTATTGTTACAGTAGATTAGCGATATGGTTTGGCTGTGTGTCCCCACCCAAATCTCATCTTGAATTGTAATCCCCAGGTGTTGAGGGAGGAACCAGTGGGAGTTGATTGGATCGTGGGGTCAGTTTCCCCCATACTGTCCTTGTGATAGTAAGTGCATTCTCATGAGGTCTGATGGTTTTATAAGTGTTTGGCAAGCTCCTCCTTCACTTGCTTCTCTCTCCTGCCGCCATATAAGATGTTCCTGTTTTGCCTTCCACCATGATTTGTAAGTTTCCTGAGACCTTTCCAGCAGTGTGGAATGGTGAGTCAATTTAATCTCCTTTGTTTATAAATTACCCAGTCTTGGGTAGTATCCTTATAGCAGTGTGAGAATGGGCTAATGCAATGAGCCTAAATTGACACATTGTTATCATAACATACATTACTGTTCACTCTTGGTGTTGGACATTCCATAAGTTTGGACACATGAATGATGATTTAACACCATTACAGTACCATACAGAGTACTTTCACTGCCTTAAGATTCCTCTGTTGTCTGCCTATTCATCCCTTCATTCTCCCAAACCTCCCGCAACATGCACTTTTAAGCCCCAGTTGACCAGCTAGGAACTGGCAGGTTCAGAAATTACTTCTGGGTATTCAGACTCCAAATCTGTTCTCCTCGCTTTGTTTTAGTCCAAAAAAGTTGATAATCGTGATGCAAGTTTAGTGAGAGAAGTAAGTGAAAAAACAAAGCACTCTTAAAGAGCTCAGTAGATGGCTGGCTTCTTTTCTTAGCTTGCAACCCAGACCCACCCTGAGGTGAACATCTCCATGCTGAAAACCTCAGTCTCTCAGTGCCTTTGAACTGAATCCACTAGACTAACGCCCCTACCTTATCCTTACTGCTTTATCAGTCACTGGAGAATTCTACCCTTTGCCTAAAGAGGAGGCGGCCTTTAGGATGAAGGGCCTTGGTATTCTCTCCTCTGATCTGTGCCTGACTTCTGCAGTACCCACTGGTGGTCCCTGAACTGCCTCTTGAAGTAAAGGTGAACCAGGACATAGGGAGGGAGCCCCACTGAGTGCCAAATTTTCTGGAAGCCCTAAGCCAAAGTTATAAAATTCACCAGGTTTAGCCAACATTCCTGCATGAAGATCTACCCTTTACTTCTGGTTCTGGAAGTACTACAGTGATCCTTGTGAAAATATCACAGGATAGCAAGCCAGAAGTCCAGCATTTACTGGTGACATGTCTTGGAGCAAGGGGCACTACTCTGCCAATGGAGATAACAGGAACAAAATCAGAGATTATGGATACAAAAGCATGCAGTAAATATTCCCTTTTAAAAAAGGTCTACAATTGCAAGGGATGTTTGTACATCACCAAATCTCTTGATCACTCTGTGCTTAAGTATTGTGGCTTGTAAAATGAGGATAATAATATCTAACTGATGGGGTAGAAGTAGGAATCAAGAAAGATGCTAAATGTGGAATGCCTCATTCAGTTCTCTCAATATTGGGAACTAATAAATGGATTGTAGGTGACATCAAGGATCAAGAACAGGAGGCTTACTTTCCCTTGGGAGGAAATAGGGTAGAGGAGGGGAGACTCTCACATCATTTATATACAAATGTGCATGGGACCTGGGTCTAAACCCACAGGACCTGGGTCTAATGGCCCTATCCTCAGCGCCTTAGTGGAAGCAATGTGGTGTCATGTAGGGCAGGCTTACTTTGCAGATGACTTAGGAAGGAAATACACACAAGGATCTATTGTGTTGCTGCTGGGTCCACCTAAGCCAGGAAAGAGGATGCTGCCTTAGCCAGCAGGTGTGTGTTTTCACCTCTCAGTGATGCTTCCTGGGAACTGGAAGGTTCCCTTCCCAGCCACATTTCAGTGTTCTAGCATCCTCTCATGGGGAATGTTTTCCTCACCTCCTCTTATCTGCTTGGCACTCATTCTTCTAGCATCTTTTTAGATTCTGTGGAAATATCACCTTCTCTATAGAACCTTGCAGGCAAAGCCACCTCCTCACAAATGACCCCAGTGTTCCTGCTACAGTGGACTGTTCTTAGCTTCTCTACAATGCACACTGCTCTACACCCCTAGGTTTCCTCTGTCTGTAATCCCACTATGCTTCCTGGAAATATTGATGCTTCAAGTCCAAGTTCAAATGTCATCTCCTCTGGGAATCCTCCCTTGACCTCTCAGTGCAGAGTCCCAACCCAGGATCCCAAGCCAGCTTGTCTTGGCTGCCATTGCACATTTTCTGTAGCATGATGACTGCTTGTTAGCCCACACAAGGAGCGCTCATACAGGAGCTTGAGTTGTTTTGAGTGATGAGATGTCCCTTAAGAGCTCCTCAGGACAGGGCCCCCACCTAAACTGAACCCTGACTCTCCCTTGGGGATTCCTTTTCTCCTCTGCCACCTCAAGTGAATGGAGCGCTCTCTTCTGTCCCCATACTCCAGTTCTCCATGGAGCTCCAGGTCCCTGTCCCCGGCCTTCAGCAGAGGCTCTTGGAGTCTATGGCATCTGCTCCTCCACCCTTCACCTGCCCTCGCTCTGCCTTTTGCTTGCTCAGGGGCTTGCTCTTCACCCAAAGTCCTGCTGTTTCTCTGGGAGATTTTAATGTCTCAGGAATGAGTGACTAAACTTCATGGCTTCTCTAGCGTGTAGAATACTGGTTAAATATCATGACTTTGGGATCAGAAAGATGTGGAATTAAATCCCATCTCAGAAATGTCCTAGCTGAACCTGCCATACCAACTTTCTGAGCATCAGCTCTCCATCTGGAAATTAGAGATAATATTAAAGCCTACGTCATTATCTTGTTGTGAGGATTAAATTACATGATATATTGTAAATTTCTTAACACTATTTGGGGCAGATGATAAGGGCAAAATCAACCACTCATTGCAGGTGCTTCTCTACAGCCCTGGCTCCAGTCTATCTTGCCACAGAGTCTCCTTTCATTTCCCCTCCCATGATGTCCCTGGGTATTTACCCTCACCTTAACCCAATCCCAAACTCAGAGCACTCCACCTTGACAAGCATATACATTGAGATCTGTTCCTTCTGATCATAGTAGCTGCCTTTTTAAAAAAAACTTAATTGAATTTAATTTTAAGTTCCGGTATTTTAGTGTCCTCTTTCCCTTCCACTCCACTTCTTTTTACTTTAACATCACAGACATCTCCGGCCCCCACTTCCCTCATCCTCCTCCAGCCTATCACTATTCAGCTCTTCAGTCAGCATCCGGTAATTACCCTAATGCATACACTGAGCTCTCTCCACTCCAGTGCTGCTGTAGCTCCTCTGGAATCCAAGCCACAGCCCAGTGCCTGCCCATATCTGTCGTATCAAGCCATCAGCCTGTCTCTGATCACTTGTTCTTCTACACCAATCCAGATTTCCCATTTTCCTCAATCTCTGATTCCAAATCTTCCTCTCTAGCAGGCAAGCCTTCCTCAGGACCTCCCTATTCTTTCTTCTCTCCCTCTCTTTTTCTGAATTCTCACTCTTTCTGGTTCCTTCAGTTTATAAATTTGCTTCAATCCTGGAACATCCCTCTTCCATCTCTGGAGCTTCGCCTAATAACTTTATTCTCCCATTTAGAAACTAAATCAACAATTAAATCTCTTCCTATAAAGAAAATTTTAGACCCCCCACAATTATTTTACAGTTAAGTACTGGAGAAGTAGATATTATTAATATTATATAAAATATTTCAAAAAAGTGAAAAAGAGAGTGTTGGTATAACTTTGATTCTACAGCCAAGCAAGGTTAGTAGAGTCAAGGAAAATTGTATTTAAATCTCATTCATAAACATAATATAACATTTCTAAATAAAACATTGGCAGTCTAAATGGAAGAGTGTTTGCAAAAGGATGATGAATTATGACCAATTGAGGTTTATTCCAAGAATGCAAATTTATATCAGTATGATAAAACATATTAATGTAATCTAGTCTATTCACAGAAGTGAAAAGAAAAATCACCTCCTTATCTTAATAGATGTAGAAAAGAATGATAAAATTTCAATAATCATTTGATATTAAAAAGTTTAGTAATATAAGAATAAAAGAAAACTTTCTTCAATAATTTATGAGTATCTACAGATAAAATAATGGAATGATACATACAACATTGAATTATTTAAAAGCATTCTCTTTAAAATGAAGATCAGTAGGAGACTGCTCACTGTCATCTCCTGCATTCTGTGTTCAGCCAGGGACCTATGACAGGAAAGACAAATAATTTGTATAATATATGAAAAGAAAGAATCACAACTACCATTATTCCCAGCTAACACAACTGTCTACATAAGAAACCAAATGAATCTATAGAGAAATTATTGGAATTAGTAACAGATTCTAGGAATATGGCTGTCATGGTCTGAATGCCTTTGTCTTCCCTAAATTCATATGTTGAAACCTAATCCTCAAGGGTGCTATTAAGAGAAGGGCCTTTGGGAGGTGATTAGGATATAAGTGAAATTAGTGCCCTTATAAAAGAGGCTTATGGGAGCTTGTTTCCACTTCCTCTATGTTAGGATGCAGCGAGAAGAGGTTCCTTTACAAAGAAAGCAGACCCCTGGCCCCCACCAGACACCACATCTGCCAGCACCTTGATCTTGAACTTCCAAGCCTCCAGATATAAATTTCTGTTATTTATAAGCTACCAATTTCTGTTGATTATAAGCTACCAATTTTATGATATTTTGTTATATCAGTCCAAATGGACTAAGAAGTAAAATTTTTTTTAAAAACCAGTGTAAGTTCTTAAGATACGTGTCTCTGGCAGATTTAGGGGAGAAAGATGACAGGTGTAGGGGCCAGGTGGGAGGTGGCTGTGCAGGTGGTGAAGTGAGCTGTTTGGCGAAGGTTTTGGAGGTGCCCCTGAAGGGCGTCACTGTTGCACCTTGTGAGGCAGGAGAGGGGTGCTCCTATACTTTGGCCTGAGCACTGGGTTGGGTGTTGAGACATTTGCTGAATCACAGAAGCTGTGAGTGAGGGGGATGTTGGGAAGTGGTCTGGTCAGGGACCAATAGCTATGCTTTAGAATGGTTACTTTGGGACACCTGACAACTCCTAGACCTCCAGGGAGTTGGTTATACATGTCTAGATATCAGGGAGAAGACCCAGCTAACCATGTAAATTTCCATTTTTAGCATAGAGATGGCGTAGTGGTCTGGATTGGAGTCCCCCCTCAAATTCTTATGTTGAATCCTAGTCCTCAGTGTGAGGAAATTTGGAGGTGAGGTCCCTGGAAAGTGATTTGTTCATGAGGATGGAGGCCTCATGAATGGCATTTAGTGCTCTGGTGAAAGAGGCTCCAGAGAGCAGCCTTGCCTCCCTCCTCCATATGAGATTCCAGTGAGAAGATGGCTCTCACCGGACACCAGATCTGCTCAGTTCTTGATCTTGAATTTCTCAGACTCTGGAACTAAAAGACATACATTTCTGTTGTTTATAAGCCCACCCAGTTTATGATATTTTTGTATAGCAGCCTAAACAAACTGAGTAGACAGTAAAAGCCAATACTATAGTCAGTTGCATTTCTATCTACTGATGGATTAAAAAATACCTTTAAAATAGCCAGGCCAGGGCCGGACGCGGTGGCTTACTCCTGTAATCCCAGCACTTTGGGAGGCCGAGGATGGCAGATCACGAGGTCAGGATATCAAAGCCATCCTGGCCAACATTGTGAAACCCTGTCTCTACTAAAGATACAAAAATTAGCTGGGCGTGGTGGCGTGTGTCCGTAATCCCAGCTACTTGGGAGGCTGAGGCAGGAGAATTGCTTGAACCAGGCAGTGGGAGGTTGCAGTGAGTAGAGATGGCGCCACTGTACTCCAGCCTGGCGAAAGAGTGAGACTCTGTCTCAAAAAATAAAAAAATAAAAAAATAAATAGCCAGGCCAGGCGAGGTGACTCATGCCTTTAAGTACTTTGAGAGGTCCAGGCAGGCAGACTGCTTGAGTACAGGAGTTGGAGACCAGCCGCACAACATGGCTGAATCCCATCTCTACTAAAAACACAAAAAAATTTGCTGGGCATGGTGGCACATGCCCATAGTCCCAGCTACTTGGGAGGCTGACGTGGGAGAATCATCTGATTTCAGGAAACGGAGGCTGCAGTGAGCTGTGATCACGTCACTGCCCTCCAGCCTGTACAAAGTGAGACCCTGTCTCATAAAATAGCCACAAAAAAACATGGTACCTAGTAAATGGAATAAAATGTTTTCAAGTGGTTTAAGTAGAAAATTGTAAACTTTAATTGCATTAGAAGATTGAAATAAATGTATACTCATTTTTGTAAATATGTTAGTAACCACCAAATTGCTCTATGTGATTAATAGAAATCTCAAAAAAGAACCCTAAATGGTATTGTTATGAAACTTAGCAAAGCTTATTCTAAAGTTTAAAGGGAAAACTCATTTTTGTCCTATTCCTTCCAGAATCCTGCAGTGGTGTGTTGTCAGGAATCACTGACATACCTGAATAAATTCTTCTTCCTGAAGAAGAGCCAGATGAGTGGCAGTACTGTAGGAAATAACAAGATTCATTGCAAAACTATAGTATTATGAACAGTAGCATATTGTTTATAAGAGGGGAAGCAGACTACACTAATGGAGCGAAATTGAGAGCCCAGAGCCAGACCCACTACAGTAATGGAGCAAACCAGAGAGCCCAGAGCCAGACCCTGCATGTATGCAAACCTTGTCTGTCATAGAGTTGGTGTGGCCAATTACTCGGGGGAGCATGGCCTGGACGATGAATGGTGCTGAGTCATCGGATAGAAAAAGTAAAAAATCAAAGTCCTATAATTAAAAAATAATATAGGGGAGGATCTTAATGTCTTTCATGATAAGGAAGTGTTCTTAAAAAGCAACAAAAAGCAAAGATAATGAAAAATATAAAGATCAACATATTAACACAAAGTTCTATTCATCTGAAGACATCATGGAAATGTGGATAAACAAAAACCACACATCATGAGAAGGTATTTGAACACATAAAACCTAAGAGATACTATGACTACATAAAAAACTCCTACAAATTCATAAGAAAAAGATGAATGAACCAGTAATAAACATCAGCAAAACAGTAAGCATTTCAGAGTACAGGAAACATGAATGGCCAGTAAGCACCACAGGAGACCTGAATATCGCTTATAATCAGAAAAATGCAAAGAAAAACCATTTCGGCTCAAAAGGCCATTTCCAGTTCATTAGACTGGCAAAATCAAAGTCTGACCTTATCAGGTATTGGGAAGACATGTAGCCATGGGAACTTGTGCCCCCTGCTGATGCAAGTTTAAAATGAGACAATCCTTTCAGAAAATAATGTGGGACTATCTGTACACTGGAACATGTATGTACTCTACAATTCAGCAATTTTCCTCTTAAATGCATAGAGAAAACAGGCATAAGTGTACCAAGAGGGGAATATATTGTCATAGCACCCTTATTGGAAATGTGCATGCTCAGGCACACACGCACACAGTCTCTCTCTCACACACACACATACACAAACTCACACACATTCACACACACACACACTCACGCATTCACACATACTCACACACACTCACACATACACTCACACACACTCTCAACACACTCACACACACATTCACACTCACACACACTGACACACACACACTCACACACATACCCTCCATACTCAGAAGAAACTGAATATAGCTGCGGAATCTCATAAATTCTGATTTATTCTTATAATAGAATATTATGCAGCAATAGCAATGAGTGATTTTAGAGTTACTACATCAACATGAATGACACCCAAAAAACATGTTCAGAAAAAAAATGACAAGCCTCAGAAGAATACATATAACTTACTTCCTTTGACTAAAATAAACAATCATTTTATGTGATATACATGTATGGTAAAACACAAAACAGGGAACTTAACACAAAATTGAGAAATGTCACCTGAAGTGGGAGAGAGATGGGAGTGGGGTGAGGAAAGGGCACAGAGGACTCTACTCTCATCCTGAGACTAGATCGGGTGTACCAAGTTTTAATATTGTTATAATGAAGATGTATGCGCCATCTCTGTTTTCTCTCTCTCTCTCTCTCTCATATATATATAGAGTTACATATATATGTAACTAGTTTATTTGTTTGATCCATTTCATTTACAAATTTTAATTTTGAAATTAAATTTAAAATGTTTATTTAAGAATACCTTAAAAACAATAGATGTGTTTAATTACATTCAGTTAGGGGAGACAGCATTTATATTGAATAAGAGTCATATATTTGTGCTGAGTTTTGTGTTGAACTTGTACTTTTTTCATCTAAGACAACAAATGTTTGCATGGAATGGAATGCAGGTCTGATGACACATTAAATGCAAAATTAGAAGGGAACTTAGTGCTTCTCTTATGAATACTGTCCCTTATATGGATGAGAAACTGGGAGAATCCAAATGATTTTTCCAAGGTCACTGAGCTGATTACTAGCAGTTCTCAATGCTAGAGCCAGGCTCAGGGTTTCCCGTCTACAGTGTTCTCAGGAAGTTGTTGCCTGGTCAATGAGTCTTTTATAGGTGAGCCACAAGGTGCTAGTGGCCGAGGAAGCAACACGAGACTGTAGGAGCCTGAAAGGAATGGGCCGAAGATGTACTGGATGCCTAATAGGTGCCAGACCCCATCCTGAGCCCCAGCTTACACACTGTGGTGCCACTGAATCCCCCAGTGCACCCAGCAGGGCAGTGCGCCTACTCTATTACACAGAGGGGGAAAAAGTCTCAGAGCAAACACTCATAGCAACTTTGTGCTGAAGATAAATCGCTCCCCCTTTATAATTCACCAAGGGCAGGCCTTGGAACAGGGCCTGAAGTTTCTGCAGACAGGAATGATATTCAAGACTTAAACACTTTGATCAAGAGAAGAGAGAATGCCCTGGACAATGCCCAAGGCCGTGTCCTTTATAGAAGGAAGAGTTTGTTCCCAAAATACTGTAGCCATTTAATATAATAATTCACCAACTTAAAAGGATGAATACGTACATATATATTCATCATTTCAACTCAATAAAGAAGACATATATATTTGTAACTTTAATATATACATATCTTCTTTATTGACTTGAAAAATAATATCATTGTTTGACTATTTACTAAGAACATTTGCTTTTAATGTCATTAGGCTCACTATCAACTCAATAGACATCCTCACCCCCTTTTCTTCAAAGTTGCTGACGTTCTCAAAGACACAAATGATTTATTTGTTACCAACTGACCTTTTTTCTTCAGTAATGAATCAAGCTCTTAGCAGTAAAGAAATGGGCATGATTAAGTGTGATAAGTAAACACAACTTCATGTACCCCCAATTCTATCAATCATTCATTACTCAAACCTTTATTGCGGCTTCCCAGAGGAGAAAATCCTGAAACTAGACTGCTAGGGTCAAATTCCAGCTCTGACACTTTCTAACTTGGAGAAGTGCTATTAGCCAGCTATGCCTATTTCCTTATCTGTGAAAACACTGGCTAGTAATAAAGTCTTGGTGTTGTTTTCAAGGTGATTGTCTAGTGCTTTGGAAATCTGTGATTCTCTACCTAGATTACTCAGAATTGGCAATTATATGCTACATAAGCAGATGAGCCCTGACATCTCAGTGACGTGAAACTGAAATGAGAGCTAACTTCTTGCCTCATCATAACCCGATGTGGGTCAGGCAATTGTCGTTAGGAGCCGCAGAGGTAACTTCAGGGGCCTGACCTATCTCTATTTTGAAATTTGCTGTTTTATTTTGTTGTTGTTGTTGTATAGTGTATATATTTTTTTTGTTTTCATCTGCAGAGATAGAAGAGAGGGGGTGTGTGTGTGTGTGTCATGCCCACTATTTCCTCACACAAAAATGTTTGCTCATTTGACCACTGACTAGTAGGGAGTCATGCAGTTCCCATCTGGCTACAAGGAGGCCTGGCAAATGCAGGTGGTTGCTCAGCTGAATTAGAGTAGCTGCCGTTACTGAGAACATGCCAGTGGTTAGACCTCTTTCATATAATGATTAATTCTCATGTAAAGCAGCAGAGGAAGAAGCTGAAGTTCAAGGAGATTTTGTATCATGCACGAGGTCACACAGGTAGAGAGGCTAAAGTTGGGGTCCCATTGGGTCCCTTTGATTCTGCTGCCCATGTGCTTTCCAGCAACTCTGCTGATCTTCAGGTTGCAGGAGTAGGGAGCTGTGGACAAGGTTTCTCATCTTTTAGAATACACAGCCAGAATATGTTAAAATGTTCATTTATATTGATTTTTGTCTTAAAAAGGAAAACGGTTTAGTTTCACGGATGTTTAACATAAACATTGACAGCAGCACCATAACTCCGTATGCATTTCGGTGGGCACCTGCCTTGCCCACTCTTGAGGAATGCTTGCTTTTGAAAACCACACGTGAGCGGAACTTGGCAGTGGTTTACCTCCTTCAATGCAATGGAGATATGCAGTTGGTTGTGCCTAATTAATTAAATTAAAGATGATAAAAATGCTATAATTAAGCTAATCCCTGCAAAGTGGACAAATGGTTTAAAAAGACCCCTGCAAACAAATTAAATGAAACACACACACATACACACACAAACACAGAGATTTAAAAAGAATGCACAATGCACATGGGCCGAGTGTGGTAGCCAAGTGTGGTGGCAGGCACCTGTAATCCCAGCTACTCGGGAAGCTGAAGCAAGAGAATTGCTTGAAACCGGGAGGCAGAGGTTGCAGTGAGCCAAGATCGTGCCATTGCACTCCAGCCTGGCCGACAAGAGCAAGACTCTGTCTCAAAATAATAATAATAATATTAATAAAAAGGCCAAAAAATAAAAATAAAGAATGAACATGTAATGGAAACATAAGTGAACAGAAAGAAAAAGTCAAGCAAACACATCTAGCAGGAAAGCCTTTGCCAGCCCAAACTACAATTGAAAACAGTGTTGATTCAATTATATCTAACAAATATTGGCCCCTTTTCTGGTTGGGGGGAGGTCTTGCTATATCACCCAGGCTGAAGTACAATGGTTCAATCATAGCTCATTGCAGGCCTCAAGCTCCTGTGCTCAAGAGATCCTCTCTCCTAAGCCTTCCAAGTCGTTGGGACCGTCATACCTAGCTAATTTGTATTTTTGTTTGTTTTCTGTAGAAACTAGGGTCTTGCTGTATTGCCCAGGCTGGTCTCAAACTCCTGGCTTCAAGTGATCCTTGCTTCTCAGCCTCTTAAATTGCTTAGATAACAGGTGTGACCCATGGCACCCAGCCAATACTGGCCTATTTGAAAATATCAGTACATTTATTTAAGTTGGTTTTATATCCATTATCTTTTACAGTAAATGCTGATGCCTTAAATCCATTTTTCCAATTAGTGGTTCTCAATTTTACTTCCCAGAGACATTGCCAATGTCTAGATACCATTTTTGTCATCACAATTGAGGGTGAGGGAAGGTGCTACTGTTGGGCGGAGGTCAGGGAGTTTTTGAACATCCTGCAACCCATGGGGAAGCCCCCTCTGGAAGAGAATCACTGGGTCTCAACTGTCAATAATGCTGAGGTTGAGAAACACTGTGTTAGATAATGACAGTAAGACACCTGTAAAACATAAATGTAAACCACACAGGAAATGGAAGCCAAGATTGAACAGAGGATGTAGGTGGTGATGTTTAGTCAGAGTAAACAGGGACTGGCTGTTGAAATCCTCCACCTTTGTCTGTGTTTCCTCATAACAGGCTTGTTGACCCTAAGAAAGATGAAGCGAGTTCCACACAAAGTGTTTAGAATAGTGTCTGGTTCCTGGTAAGAATACTGCTGCCTAAGGGTTTGGCTGTGGTCACCGTTACATGTGTCCCCAAATGAAGCACTGATGGAAAGAAGTGATAAACATGGGAATATCTCTGGGCTGAACTGCTGAAGAAGTATTTTCATTCAAGACTTGCCGCAAAGCATAACAAAGTTGGCCTTCTCTTAATTCCCCTTCCCACCCTCCTGTGCCAATCAAGCAGGTTCTTAGGTGAACCCCATTCCATCCCCCATTCCATCAGTTAATAAAATTAAACGCAATAACTGAATGGCTATCATAAGTATATTGATATTTAAAACAAACTTTTGATCTTTGGTTGGCTGGCAAGACAAGCCAAATACATGATATATTAGGCCATTTCACATTGCTGATAAAGACATATGTGAGACTGGGTAATTTATAATGAAAAAGAGGTTGAATGGACTCACAGTTCCACATGGTGGCTGGCGAGGCCTCACAATCATGGTGGAAGGTGAAAGGCACGTCTCGCATGGCAGCAGGCCAGAATGAGACCCAAGTGAAAGGGGTAACCCCTTATAAATACGATAGATCTCGTGAGACTTATTCACTATCATGAGAACACTACGGGGGAAAACCGCTCCCATGATTCAGTTATCTCCTACTGGGTCTCTCCCACAGCATGTGGGAATTACAGGAGCCACAATTCAAGATACGATTTGGGGACATGGCCAAACCATATCACATGAGAAGAAAATCAACCTCAAATCTATTTCAATACTTTTATTTATTTATTATTTTTGAGACAGAATCTCACTCTTGTTGTCCAGGCTGCAGTGCAATGGTGCAATCTCAGTTCACTGCAACCTCTACCTCCCGGGTTCAAGTGATTCTCCCGCCTCAGCCCCCTGAGTAGCTGGGATTATAGGCGTGCGCTGCCATGCCCAGCTATTATTATTATTATTTTTTTTACAATTTTAGTTGAGACGGGGGTTTCACCATGTTGGTCTGGCTGGTCTCGAACTTCTGACCTCAGATGATCCACCCACCTCAGCCTTCCAAAGTGTTGGGATTACAGGCATGAACCACCACGCCCGGCCTCAGATAATATTTTTGACATGTACTAAGAACATCTGTATATTCCAAACACTGTGCTATAGTTTGAGTAAAGAAAGATAAAAAGACACAGGCCCTTTTTATAATAACTTAATTCAAAGACTTCTCAATCTAGTGTGGGAAATCTATTTTTATATGAAATACTTATATTACAGGCTCTATGTGTGAGGTTCAGAGGCAGCTCCATGGAAGAAGGGATTAACTCTAAGGTAGGTCTGAGAAGCTTTCAGGAAGGAAGTAATGTGGTGACAGAGGTTTGAAGGATGAGTAAGAATTCATGGATGTTCTAGACAGCGTGGGACTTTCTGGGAAGTTCAAACCCTTGGGTGTTGCTGAACCAAATAGAGCAGGAGTCAGACCTTAGCTGCCCCTGAAGGCCAGACTCTGGGGCATGGAACTTATTCTGAAAGTCCAGAATCACTCCTGAAGGATCTTAAGAGGAACAGGATGGGATCAAAGTTGCATTTTTAAAAGGTCCACAGGATGTATACCGAAGAGTATTAAAGGGGACAAAACCAGAATTGGAGAGGTCAGATAAGAAATTATTTCAGATAAGCAGCAGGATGGTCCTGGGTCAATGTGTGGCTAGATAAGAAAGTATAACTAATAAACATGGCACCCAGACACCTCTTCTGTTTCTTCAACTCCTCTCAGTATTGAAAAAGATCATAAAAACAGCTCACACCTACATAGCCCTTCCTGGGTCTGAGGCAGGGTTCTAAGTTTCAATCCATTTGCATCCATATGTGTTAATCCATTTAATCTTCACAACAAAGCTATGAGGTCCATTTTATTATTATCCTTGTTTTAGAGAAACGGGAACTGAGATGTAATTAGGTCATGCTGCATCTTTAAGGACAACAGGAAGACAGCAGCAAAGCCAAGGTTCCAGGCCTAGCAAATTGTTTCCTCTGTGTCCTTCTATTAGCGGGAAGTGAAGTTTCTCCCTCTTGGGGTCTGTTCTTCCAGAACTGTCCTCAATCTGCCGGGGTTTGCACACAGTCCAGTCCCCAGGGAGGCTGCTCGGACTTTCTCTCTGATATGTAGAGCTGTGGAGTCTGATTAGCATTTTAGGACAGTTGCTTCTTGCTACCACAGGATGTCACCATTGAAAACCTGCCTTCTGCAGGAAGAAATGCTGGCCTACTTGGCTGTGATCCCTTGCTCACCCTGAAGGGGCTCAAGCCCCTGTGGTCCCTATGTGGGAGGACAACCTCACACCACACCCTTGAACCCCACTCAGCCAAAGCATCTCAGGGGAGCTCCCCAGACTGTACCTCTCAGCACTCAATTCTTTCCGCTGGGCTCACCTTCCACCTGCACCAGAACTAGGGCCTGGATTTGGCTTGTATCCGTCTCCAAACCAATGTCCATCTGTCCTGTCCGTAACTGCTCATCCCAAAACATCATCCCCAAACACCGTTTCTCTTGACAGACACATCATCACTCATGACCCCTTTTTGAAGAAGGTTTTAAAAAATCTCTCAGGGAGCCCCTGTTATAGATGACTCTGAGAGCTATTTACATGGTGGAACCGGCAGAAGTTGGCAATTAATTCAGTTGAGGGAGATGAGAGGAGTTGAGAGAATGGGAGAGAGGGAGAGTCTAGGAAGCCTAGGACGATGTTAGGTTTCTGGTTTCTGTGATTTGATGGGCAGTGGGACATTTTCTTGGCGGGAGATAACAGTGGAGGGCTATTGCTGTTTTTCAGTCAGTTCCACCAAGGCCCAACCTGGGCAGTAGCAGAGGCTTTCCCTTCTAGACCTCCCCCAACCCCTAGCTGTTCAGGGCCTTACCTTGCACAAGGCCCATTCATTAAGAGGGCAGTGGGTAAGGGGATCTCGGAGCCAACAGTGTATCACTCCAGCTGATTGATTAATGTCATGCTGGGCAGTCCATGAGCAGAGTTTGAAGAAGACTTTGCAATCATAATTCATAATACTATTTTACCACATGGGGAACAAGGATTGGGGGCATCTCTTGGGACATATCTCACTGGCATATGTTGCAGGTTGCCTTTGAGGTTATTTCAAGATTCCCTGAGATTCTAGTCACAGATTATATATACAGATTATGTATATGTGCATATATATATACACACACATATGTACGTGTGTGTATATATATATATATGCACATACACACTCATATATGTGTGCAATTTCTTTTTGGCTTAAACATCAAAATGTTTTATAAAAGTGTATGTTGATATCAAATGCAGTGGCTCCCACCTCTAATCCCAGCACTCTGCAAGTCTGAGGAAGGAGGATCATTTGAGCCCAGGAGTTTGAGACTAGCCTGGGCACCACAGCCAGACCCCATCTCTACAAAAAATAAAAACCTCACCCAGATATGGTGGTAGGTCTACAAAAAAATAAAAACCTTACCCAGGCATGGTAGCCCTATCTACTTGGGGGGGCTGAGGTGGGAAGATCACTTGTGCCCAGGAGTTAAAGCCTGCAGTGAGTTAAGATTGTGCCACTGCACTCTAGTCTGGCTAACAAAGTAAGACCTTGTCTCAAAAAACAAACAAACAAAAAATAGTGTATGTCAAAATTCTCACTCTCACTGTAACCTCATCAACCTAGTTCTTCCACCCATCTTCACCCTCATAGCTAATAGCTACTTCTCCAAGTTTCTTACATATCCTTCTAGCATATTTTCATGCCAATGCAAGCAATACAAATATGTGTATCTGTCTCCTTGTTTCACAACAGTTGTTTTATTTTAATATTATCTTATCTATTCTGCACTTTGCTTTTTCACTTAATATATCATGGAGCTGTTTTATCGAGACAATTGAAACACATCCAATAAGAGCAAATCCTATGCTCCTGGCATATCTCTACTGCTGGGGACTGGAAAATGCAGAGGAAAATATTGAGTGCTTGCATTGACTTTCAAAAATAAGGTTGCATAAAAATGCAATGTCAATAGCAAAATAAATGCCATATGATTATGATCACATTTAAGAGACAAATATTGTAAAAGAAAAGCATCCATTTTCTCTATAGAGAAATACATATTTATTTGCCATTCACCAAACCTTTACTGAGGGTATGCATTGCCCTGGGCTTGCTGGGTGCCGTGGGGAGGACAAGCAGGGTGGATAGCTCAGAGCCTCCATCTGCCCAGGGCCACTATGTCAACAGCCTCCTTAGGACACCCCTTTCTGCAGCCTTAATCCCCACCCTTAATCCCCACCCTAGCCAGCACCACACACACTTCAACTAACACACTTCAACTAAGGTGACCTTCCCATCATTTCTACCCAGCCTTTCTCCTGATTAAACTGCTTCCCTGTCCTCCTCCCCACCACCTTCCCCATTCCCCTCCCATCGTAAGGGTCACATTGTCAAATTCCAACCCCTTCAGTTGGATGGCAAGGCCTTTGGTGCGCAGTGCCTGTCCTGTAAACCTCACCACTCGCCTGCCTCACCTCTCCTTGCCTGCTGCTGCTAGGTTCCAGCTGTTCTCTCCTGACTCCAGGCCTCTGTACGCTGCTCCTCTGTCCTGGAAAGAGCAGTCTTCTCCACCCTTCACCACCCCACTCATTTGTTCTTATGCCTTTTTTTCAGGTATCTTTCCCCAATTACCTGCCCCAGATCCCAACCTGACTGGGTTAGAGGCTCCTCCTGCTAACTGCAATTGCCTGGTTCAATTCCCTGCTTCCTCCCGGGGTATGAGTTAGTGCAGCCCAGTCTAGTGGGGGACAGAGTCATCCTCTAAAGCCTGGTTCCATTCCCTGCCTCCTCCTGGGTGGAGTTAGCGCAGCTGAGTCTAGTGGACGGGTCACTGGGCTTCCGAGTCCCAGTCTTGGCTCCTTCTCTAAGGCTGTTTTGTCATCTGTCACAGGCATGCCACAGGAACTTGCCAACACAGTGGTGGTGATAATCAGAGTTCCCAATGCCCCTTAAGAATGAATGCTCAGTAGACGGGAGTTGGCTTAACTCTCCCTGATCTTCCTCTCCCTTCTCCGTAGACAGAATCTCACGCGTCTGTGAACCCCCACGTTCAGCATGAAGTGAGGAGCCCATCGGATGACGGGCCAGCTGGCGGGTTGAAGGCCACTGCTGACTTCGCATTGGAGGTATGGGTTGCTCAGCGCTTTTACCCTTTCTCAGGCATCTACTTGTTGCCTAGGCTTCCCTTCCAAGTTCAACAGCCCCCTCCCGGCCAGTTCTCCGCCGCGCCCCGCCCCTGGAGGTCTGCAGGGACCCTTTTCCTGCCCCAGGCCTGGGGTCTTGGCTCGGGAGGGCAGCCCCGCCGCG
>NW_012114821.1:6805064-6865207 GCF_000951035.1 Colobus angolensis palliatus
GCCGCTGCAAGTGTTGGCGGCCAGAGACGGCGAAAGAGGAGAAAGAGGGACCCAGGAGCGCGGCCCCCGGGGGAAAGAGAGGGGAGCCCTGCAGTGGAGACAGGTAGGTGAGAGCGCTCTGGGGTCGGCAGCTGCAAAACTCTCTCGTCGGTGGCAGTGACGCTTCTGCAAGCGTGGTTGCCAGTTGGATGGCTTTCTGTCACGGAACAGCGATTCCGCCGCAAAATGTGGTTTATCTCCCTCGATTTTCCCCAGTCTCTCTGCCCTCCAGGTTTGCTGCACAGCTGGGCACGTCTTGAGGGAATAAGAAGGGCCAGGGCTGTGAGAGAAGTGGAGAGGCTGGGTTAATGAGGGGGTCCCCCCAGGAGTTCCAGATGGAGGCTGAGGGGGCGCATGCAGACCTTGGCCATTGGGGTCCTTGGAGCCAGGGAACCCGGGGGCCAGGCTCAGGAGAAGACCGCACTGGGATGGAGGGGACAGTGGCAGCGATTCTCTGTGATCCAGGCGAATGCACAGACCCATTCTTCCTGTGGCTTGGCTGGGGACAGGGGTGTGCGGGGACACTGCAGCTCAGCTATGACATGGAAAGGGACCAGCTCTTGATCTTTAGAGCCACCTTCAAACCCAATCACTGGAGGGGATATTTAGACGAGACAAGTAGTAACTGTTATTATTTTGGGACACAGGAGTATCATGTTATTGTCGTTGACTATTAGGGATAGGAGGGCAATAGAAATAAAATTTTGGGCTAGCAGACAAGACCGTGCCCTCCCCTTCTCCCCGCCTCATTTCTAGCTCCCCACCCCACTTTGCCAGCAAAACAAGAACCACATCGTCCATAGTGACAATCCTTGCTGCTTGGCCACTGGCAAACTATCTCACTTTCAGACAGCTGGAGACACCTGCTTCAGGTGTCCATTTGAACCAGGGGGCTTTGTTTTCCATCAGGTTATGATGCTCTTGATGTTAAGTGATGTGTCAAAGCCGAGAGGCACCTGGGCTGTCCACACAGTGTGATAGACTGTTAACTACATCTGCAGGCTGGAGAGAGGGCCAGAGCTTGGGTAGTGATTCCCAACTCAGATCAGCTGGGACCAGGGCGCCGGAAGAAGGAAGATAGCATGTGAATAATTAGGGTCTGAAAGTTCGTGCATGTGGGTAAGTAGGTCTCTGAGTAATAACCAGGATAGGCAGCCATTGACTTTGAAAAGGCTCTTCCTTTATATCGTGGCCTCGGGGGACAGTCTAAGTCCCAGTTAAATGGCTATGTTCTTTAATTGGGCTTTTAATTTATGGTGTCATTATGTTACCCAAGGGGATTTGATTCGGCCAATGTCTCATCTGGAGATTTATGTCATAATATGGATGATATTATCAGAGCTTAGGCAGATGGTTAGGTATAGAGGAAAGTGGACCAGATTCAAATCCATTGTCAGAAAACATGGATTTGAATTCTGATTTCCTCATGCACCTGCTGTGTGACCTTGAGTTGTTCCACCTCCCTGAGGCTTCTTTCTCTCATCTGGAGAATGGGGCTACTAACAAGTCTTGCAGTTTATCAGGCTCAATCACAATCCAGTGGGATGTGGAGAGGACGTTTGGGAAGGGCTTTTAAAAACCTAATGTCTTGTGCAAGTAAAAGGGATTATTGTTTTCTAAAGAAACTCTCTTCCTCAGATTGGCAAATCATTAAACATCCATCAGCTATGAAAAGAGAGTGGAAATATTAGTCAGCGACTCACAGTGGAAACACTGTAGTCTGGTCCAAGATTCACTCAGGGCAACATAAAGAGGGCTTCTCAGGGGAAAATGCTGCATGCCATCCTCCTTGCCGACAAGTGCTGAAGGTCAAGTGCTTTGCCATCAAACGCAGCACTCATCTAGTTTGAAACACTGAGGTCTGCTCACCACAGGGGTGGATTAATTTTTTTTACAGTGTAAACAGAGATTTACACAGAGTAGGGACTCATTCAACTGTTCACCTCGGGTTGTGGGTTTCTTGTGGGCAGGATTACTTTCATCCAACTCTGCTCTGTAATGTCAGGTGTTTACCAAATGTTTGCTCAATTTGACTGAAGTAGACTGAATGCTTACAGCTTGATTTTATTGCTGAAGGAATTATAATTTCTGGAAGGAACCAGGACTATCTTATACTGTTCTCTGCTCTTTTATGCCCCTGATTTTGCTCATAGTGGTCTCCCTGCCTAGAATAACCATTTCTCACTTCTTTCTTCCCTTAACAACCTGATTCAAATGCCCCTTCCTATAGGAAGCCTTCCCAGATTCTCTCATGTGCTCCCACAACACTCTGGACCTGCTTTGTGATGGACTGTGCTGTGTCATCGCTTGCACACATACCTGTCCTTTCTGTTGATTTGATGCTTCCCGATGACTGGTGCCTCTCCCTATCTGACTTTGGTTGTGGCTGCAGCACCTGGTGCAGCCATGGCCATGATGAATGGTTGTTGAATGAGTGAACGAGCCTTACTTCCAACATGACCACCTGTGCAGACGTAGGCTGCAGAAAGGCCGTTCCTGGCTGCTTTTGCCATCTCGGTCTGTGTGGCAAGCCTGAAGGATGCTCCATGGCTTGTTGTGTATTATTTAGGGTCAACCACTGAGGCAAAGTGAAGGAGAACAGAAGCACATATTTTGCTTTAAAATGCTCATTTTTTTTTCAAGTGGGCACTTTAGGATAACTGAAATCTGGTGTTGAATGGCCTTCATGTAACATTTGCTGAAAACATCTGATGGAATATTTTAAATTTGAAATATCTTTCTCTCACTTCAATTTCTTTCCTTGATTTCAGCTCCAGTAGAGTAAAAAAGCACAAGCATCGGATTAAGATAGCCTAGATTTAATCTCAGTTCTCAGGGTACCTGGAACTAGGGCACTTGATTGTCTTGTGCCTCAGTTTCCTCATTCATAAAGTGTGGATGTGAATACCCATCTCACAGGGATATCGAATGCTTGGAGCAAATTAATACTGTGCCATAAAAGTAGTTCATAAACTGTAAAATATTAATACCCTAAGTAAGTTCATTCTTTTCCTTACTTTTTGTCCTAGAAAATGAGCAAAATCCTTGTCTAATTTCACAGCATCACATCAGCTTCCAATGCTAGCTCCTTCACTCATTAGCTCTGTGTGACCTTCAGTAAATCATTTTGCTCCCCCAGCCATCTGCCTTACCTGTGTAGCATTGCAATGATAGCCACCTTTCAAGATAGGTAGGGAAATTCACAGAAAGAAAATTGCCATGCCAGGAACTCAATATGTAATATCTGTAATTTGCAAATGATTGATGTAATTGCCAATAATAGAGGGTTCCAGAATTGTTTGAAATGCCCCAAATGAGTCTCCTCCCTCTATTTCACCTACATTTCTACAAAAGAGGAAGAACTAAGAAGATGGCCATGGTTCCAACCACCCAGAACCTCTTTTGGTTAGACATGAGAGACACCAGGAGGGAGCAGAATGACCTAAAGATTTAGATTCAGGGACCAGGTCCTCACTCCAGATCTGACACTAACTATTTGCAGGACTATTGATCTGGTCACCTTACCTTTCTTGACTCTGTTTTCATCTGTAAAAAACCTGGGTGATGTCAATGGCTTTCTCTAGCTCTATTGCAGTGCTCGTATGTACTAATCTGTGTTTCCCCTTACCAAGTTTACGTCTATAGCCCTCAGACCATTTTGTGGTTGTTGTTATTGTTGGGACTCACAGCTTATCCAAAACTCTACATTTCAATGCATTATATACCCATAGCCCTACCACCAAATTTTTCTTCTTTTTGCATTTTCCTTAGTTTAGAAAGTTAAGACTGGGTGCGGTGGCTCATGCTTGTAATTCCAGCACTTTGGGAGGCTGAGGCAGATGGATCACAAGGTCAGGAGTTCAAGACCAGCCAGTCCAATATGATGAAACCCCATCTCTACTAAAAAATACAAAAATTAGCCAAGCGTGGTGGCACATGTCTGTAATCCCAGCTACCTGGGAGGCTGAGGCAGGAGAATTGCTTGAACCCAGGAGGCAGAGGTTGCAGTGAGCCAAGATCACACTACTGCACTACAACCTGGGCAACAGAGTGAGACTCCAACTAAAAAAAAAAAAAAAGAAAGAAAGAAAGAAGAGGAAAAGAAAGAAAGTTAAAGTGCCCAAGATGACCCAGGGACTTAGGGAGTTGTTCAATACTCCTTGTCCCAGTCCAATTCTTATCCTACTCTAGGCAGGAGGTTCTGCTGCTCAGTCCAGTCTGGAAGATCTCCTTAATTTCAAATGCAAGAAATCGTGTGTGTAAAGTCTGATCTTACCCGAGAGATCTGGCAGAGGTTCACGGACATCGCTAATATCTGCTGAGCTACCCAGACAACGGGTGCTCAAACATGTCAAATGTTTCTGCTCAAACATGAATCATTTCTAGGTGGCTGCACACCCATCTCAGGAGTGACTCGTGAGGGAGATCTTAGCATCACAAAGTGGCACTGTAAGCCTGGGATCTGTGGCCCTCCCTCCGCCTCTGGTGTGGATGGAGTGGTGCTGTGATATGCCTGGTACAGGACATTTGCATAAGTAGCCTGCCCTGTGTCACTCATCATGCCAGACTGAGAATCAACTGTGGACAACACAAGGTCCTTGCCGTTCAAGAGCTTAATATGTAGTTGGGGGATCAGGCATGGAAGTGGGCAAGAACAAACCAGGCAATGCAGGGGGTCTGCAGGAGCAAAGAGAAGGAGCATACGGCATATTTCCTAGGTGGTGGCCGTCAAGGATGCCTTCTCAGAGAAGAGAGAGTCTAAGCTGAGTCTGAAGGAATCTCCACATGCAGACCTGAGGGAAGGGCAATCAGAAAGGGAGAGCAACATGCAGAGACTTGGAGACAAGAAGTAGCAAGGAAGAGAAAGAAACGGCAGGGCTGGAACAAGAGGCCAAGGGGTGAGGTGGTGTCCACTGAGGCTTGAGAGACAGTAGGGTTACATGTTTGAGAATTTTGCAAGCCAGTCTTTTCCTCTAATGGAAGGCCATAGGAAGTCACAGAAAAGTCTAGACCTGAGCAGGATGCTCTCCCCAGGTGTGATAGAGGCCAGGTTAGCGAGATCCAACAAAGATTTTATGGCCTCTTAGGAGGCTCTGCAGAGGTGCTTGACTTCAGGTAATGAGAGGTGGGAGAAAGAGAAGGACAGAGAAGAAATAGTGTGAGAAGGAAGAGTAGAGAGGAACAAAAGGAGGGTATCAGAGAAATGAACAGATTGCATGCTATCTCACAAAAATATCAGTGAGACATTCTAGGGACCTTTGATCATTGATAGGTCAAGAGGAAGGAGGGGTCATGGTTGATACTCAGGCTTTCTCTCCATCCTCCCACCATGAGAGAAGAAGGCAAGGACTAATGAACCAGGCTGTGAATTGACATCCTGCTTTTATTCTGCTTCCCAGTGTCTACCCTGCCCAAGGCAGCCAGAGAGATCTTTATAAAACTGAAATCAGATTAAACTCTTTACTCAAAGCCCTTTAGTGGTTTTCTAACTCAGAGTTAAATCTGAAGCATTTCCCATGACCTGCAACCTACATGACTTTCAGCCCCTGTTCCAACCCTGCTCACCACCTTGTGACCTGGTCTCCTCCACAGCCACTCACCTCTACCCACCCTGGCCTCCTGGCTGATCTTCAGCAGCACATGCTACTCCTTCCTCCTGGGACATTCTTCTCCCTGGTAACCACCGGCTGTCCCTACTTTATTCTGGCTGCAACTCAAATGTCACCTTAGCATATCATTAACCCACCCTTACTACCTACTTCTACAATGACAGTCTCCTATTTTGATGTTTCTTTCTTTATAGTACTCATCAATATATTACATAGTTCACTATTGAACTCCCACTGGTAGAACAAATCCTCTCATATAATATGCACTCAGTAAATGTTTGCTGAATGAATGAATGAATGAACATAGGATTGCCTTGGTGCCAGAGTAGATGCTGGTCCCAGCATTGACTGGGAATTAGAAAATGAGGAAACGATTGAGGGAGAAACAATGACATGTTCCAAATTGTGGGTTAGAATTAAATGATCATTTCCTACATAGCTCCAATATTCCAGGCATAACTAGGCAGTTGGATAGCAAGACTACCAAGATCAAATTTCTTTTGAAACATTTCTTGGGACATGGAAAACCATAGATTTATTGTTAGAGGAGTCTCCAGCTAGACACTGGAGGATGTGGGCCTGGTTGAGTTCTGTTGTTCACTTTCTCTGTCACTTTAGACATATTCTTTCCACCCCATTCTTTAAAGTCTTGCCCTATATTTAACTGATGATATAGCTTTTGTTGTTGGGCTTTGTGATATAGGAAATATTTTTCTTTTCTTTCCTTTCTTTTTTTCTTTTTTTTTTTTTTAGACAGAGTTTTGCTCTTGTTACCCAGGCTGGGAGTACAGTGGCACAATCTCAGCTCACTGCAACCTCCACCTCCCGGGTTGAAGTGATTCTCCTGCCTCAGCCTCCCAAGTAGCTGGGATTACCGGCATGTGCCACCATGCCCAGCTAATTTCGTATTTTTAGTAGCGACAGAGTTTCACCACATTGGTCAGGCTGGTCTTGAACTCTTGACCTCAAGTGATCCACCTGCTGCTGCCCCCCAAATTGCTGGGATTACAGGCATGATCCACCATGCCTGGCCTATTTTTCTTTCTCTTCTAGAGTTTTGTCTCTAATTTCATTATATTTAGCAGACGTTGAAGTGACGTCATATTCTCTAAGTCTTCAGTTACTTAGAATAACTGTAACTTACAGTCTTTAGTCTTCAGTTATTGGAGGGAAGATGGGCAAGGAGATTAAAGAGGTGAGTGTCATCCCAGGTAGCTGGAGGGAGGTAGTGGTGGGATGAACTCTTTGCATATGGATAATCTAGAGGCAGAGTGGTGTAGGCTCCCTTTGTGAGAGTGTCTTCCTGGTGCAGCTCTTTCGGTAGGAAGTTCCCGTGGTGGAAGTTCTCTTGCTGGGATGGCAGATAAGGCCCTTATCCACCCATCTGTCTGTCTGAGCATGGCTCACTCTGCTCTCCCAACCAGGCACACTCTCTTCCATGTCTCCAGGGCTGGGCTCTCTTACCTGATGGGCCCTGCAGGTCCCTGTGTTCCTCTCCAACACTCAGTGCAACCCTGTGGCTTGACCTCAGTCTGTAGCTTTCTTGTCTAGATCTCGAGTCCCTCCTAGACTCTGTATTTTTGAGATTAAGAACTAGGTTTTATCTTTTATAAGGAGTCTGGTATCTGAAAGAAAATCGGATCAAAAATTGAATACAGGTACTCTAGGGTTAACTCTGATATGAATTAGCTGTGTTCTTTAAGCAGGAACTTAACCTCCCTGGAGTTCTTTTCCCAATTGTGAAGTGAAGGCAGTCAACACAAATTTTATTTCCTAAGTGCCTGTTATGCCCCATACTCTCTTATAGAAGCTTGAAGGGGGCCAAGATAAGGAAGATCATGTTTATGTCCTTAAGAAGTTTATAACTTTTAAAGAAGACAAACAAGTAGAGAAGCAGTTATAATGTACAGTGACAGATGTACAGTTATAATGTACATTCTATGATAGAGATAAGACTTGATAACAGAGAAGGACACCTAACCCCACCTGGGAATGCCATGGGGGGCTTCCTGGAGGAAGAGGTATCAAATATGAGACATGAATGGAAAGTAGGAGTTACATAGATATATGTGGGATAAGGAGTCGGGGGACCTGTTTCACATAGAAGAAAGCCAGTGTGGAGAGCAGGGGTTCAGAGAGTATTGCAGGCAGTGGGATGTGTGGGCTCAGAGAGAGTGTGGGTGAAGAACTTAAGACAGGGGTGGGAAGCTGAAAGGCTGGAGAGGTGAGTAGAGCTGGGCGTGCGGGCCCTTGGACACTTTGTGAATGGATTTATTCTTTATCTGGAAGCTAATGGGAAGGGTGGGAAGATCTTAAACTGGGAGATGAGGGATACGAGTATGCATTTTGGACTGGTCCATTCTGGCTGCAACATAAAGAATGCATTGGAGAAAAGTAAGTTAGACAGGAGGCATGGAAACTAGGTGGGAGTCTATTGCAGGAAATTTAGGGTACCTAGACGTAAGGATGGCCTAAACCTAGGTTAAGGTAGTAGGGACGGAGACGGGAGGTCCAACTTGAGATTTATTCAGTCAGTAGAATCTTGACATACAGAGTCCAAGAGTAAAGAATACCTCTACTCCAGGATGATGCTCCATTTTCTGACCTAGTCTGATGGATTGGCTTTGCTGCTGTTCACTGGCCTGGGGACACAGGGGAAAGAACAGGTTTTCAGGAGGAAATGGTGAGTTCTGTTTCGAATGTGTGGAGTTTCAGGTCTCCAATGACATCCATATACATTTTAGGCAGTATCAATCAAACTCAGAAAAGAGTTTGGCTGAATACACAGACTTAGGGAATCCGCAGCACATAGATGCTAATTGAGAGCCTGGGAGTAGCAGTGATCGGCTAGGAGAAGTATAGAGGTAGAGGAAGCAAAGGTGTTCTTTTAGACCCACAAGGTCTACACTACTGCTCGTTCAAAAAATCAAACAAACGCTGGGTGCGATGGCTCACGCCTGTAATCCTAGCACTTTGGGAGGCCGAGGCGGACGGATCACGAGGTCAGGAGCTCGAGACCGTCCTGGCCAACATGGTGAAACCCCATCTCTACGAAAAATACAAAAATTAGCTGGGTGGTGGTGTGTGCCTGTAGTCCCGGCTACTTGGGAAGCTGAGGCAGGAGAATTGCTTGAATCTGGGAGGCGAAGGTTGCAGTGAGCTGAGACCGCGCCACTGCACTCTAGCCTGGTGACAGAGTGAGACTCTGTCTCACAAACAACAAACAAACAAAATCAAACAACAACACACACACAAAAACAAACAACAACACACACTATCTGGCTTCCTCTGGCCTTAAGGATTTTTCCTTTTGTGTCTACCCTGTTGGTTGGGACAGATCATCCCTTGATGTTGTTGTGGCTCACTCCCTTTCCTCATCTAAGTTCCCTCTTTGTAGTGATCTCTCTGGACAACCCTAGTTAAATAACCCTGTGTAGTCTCTAGCCACAGAGCTTTCTTAGTCTTTGGCCACAGAGCTTGCTTTCTTTTTTTCTCAAAAGAATTCATTATTACATCATTATCTGAAATAGTAGAGATGCATCGGTTTATTTGTTTTCTGTTATCTCCTCTGCAAGATGTGACCTCCCACGGTGCAAGGACTTTGCCGTACTCATAGCTGCACAAAACCCTTAGAATAGTTCCTGACACCCATTGAGCATGCAATAAATATTTGTCAAAAAATAGAAGAATACATGCAGAAATCATCAATAATAAAATAATACTTTTTACATTTAAAAACTAATAACTGCAGCCCTATTTAAGCACCATTTACAGTTCCCTATTTAAGCACCATGTACAGGTCAGAAGGTAGCCTTCCAGTTCAGGGGCACCTTGCAGCCTGGTTGCTTGCTGCTAGGCACCTGCCCCCCTAGGATGACCTCCCCTGTCCATCTCCTCAGATGACACTGGCAGGTCTTTTCTTTTTTTTTTTTTTTTTTTTTGAGAGGGAGTCTCACTCCGTCTCCAAGGCTGGAGTGCAGTGGTACGATCTCAGTTCACTGCAACCTTTGCCTCCTGGGTTCAAGCGATTCTCCTGCCCCGGCCTCCCCAGTAGTTGGGATTCCAGGTACCCACCACCTTGCCTGGCTAATTTTTTGTATTTTTAGTAGGTAAGGGGTTTCGCCATGTTGGCCAGGCTGGTCTTGAACTCCTGACCTCAGGTGATCCACCCACCTTGGCCTTCCAGAGTGCTGGGATTACAGGCATGAGCCACTGCGCCTGGCCGACAAGTGACAAGTGTGTTTTTTTGTTTTTTTTTTTGTTTTTTTTTTTGAGACAGAGTCTGGCTCTGTCGCCCAGGCTGGAGTGCAGTGGCGCGATCTTGGCTCACTGCAAGCTCCGCCGCCTCCCGGGTTCATGCCATTCTCCTGCCTCAGCCTCCCTAGAAGCTGGGACTACAGGCGCCCGCCACCACGCCTGGCTAATTTTTTTGTATTTTTAGTAGAGACAGGGTTTCACCGTGTTCGCCAGGATGGTCTTAATCTCCTGACCTCGTGATCCGCCTGTCTCGGCCTCCCAAAGTGCTGGGATTACAGGCGTGAGCCACCGCACCCGGCCAAGTGTGTTTTAAATTTCAGTTGAAACAGAAAAGAAGTACCACCCCTGCCCACCCCCCTCGCCCCCCGCCGCACACACACCTAGGGCTAGGATGAAAGTAGCCTGAGGAATGCAGTGGACAACTCCCACCCACCATGCTCCTGTGAGTGCACGGGTGAGTGCTGGGCCATTTACTGGGAAACAGCTCTGCTTGAGACATTAAGCATCAGATATAAGTACAGCACCCCACTGTTCTGCTTAATCCAGAGATAAAAGCAATGTTTTCTTAGACAATTGTTCTTAACCTTAATTATGTCCAGGATCACTTTGAGCATCTGATAAAATTTATAGCCACTCTTCTCAGAAAAAAAAAAGTAATTCTATGGGAGTTGGGGGGAAGGTATGGATCTCCTGAAGTCCTCCGTGACCAGCTAAGAATGCCTTTTCTACAAGTGGGATGGGGCTGCTTTGGCGCCTACAGACATCCCTGCATGGACATCACAAAGTGAACACATTCTCTGGTGAAAACTAAACGGCAGGTCTTCTGAGTATTAGTGAGACAGGGTCATGCAAATGAAAATCACAACCTTTAGAGTGAGGCAGACTTTGGTTTGAATCCAAGTTCTGATTAGAGTAATCAACTTGTAACATTTTGAGGGGGACTGTTCCAGTTTGAAAACTGAAAGTCTCGCATCCCAGGAACCTTCTTGGTCCTGGACAACGTGGATGAGACGGTCACCCTAGTTCTGACATTTGTTAGCCCAGGGACCCCAGGCAGTTACTAGGCCTTCGTGGAGAGGTCCTGCACCTTAGGTCAGGTTCCTAAGATGCAGAAACTGAAATGGAGATTCTTGTGCAAGTGATTGGCTGAGCAGGTACCTTCAGTTGAAACTTCAGAGAAAGAGGGAAGCAGGATTAGACAAGGCAGAGGCCAGCCATGGATATCTAGTCTCAGCCTGATGGCATAGGATGCCCTGGGACACACACGGCCCACACAGTCTTCCTCCTTGTGGCCAGGGCCCAGGCTGTTGTTACTGCTATAGACTCAGCTCTGGCAGCATATCCTTCCAAGTATTTCTGGGAAAAGCAGCTCCTGTCAGCTGTGGGCAATTCGCAGAAGAACAAAGTAACTGCAGACTGCTAGCAGCCAAAAAATCATCTGGGTGATGGAGCACCAGCTCAGTAGAGGGGACCAGGTGGGTCAGCAGTAGCATCCACTACATTAATGTGTATTTCAATTACAGCCCTCCATGTCTTCCTTTAAGACACACACATTCCCCAAGGCTCATTCTTTGGGACCCATAACATTCAGCCCTACCACTCTCTGATCCTTTGAAAATGCCTGTGCCCTGAGGGAATGAGTCATAAAATACTATAAAAATGTCTCCCGAAACTTTACCATGCTTGGAACCCGAGGAGCCCTGCTGTGGATTTTCATCCCGACTTAGCCACTCCTCCTGCTCATCTCTTAAAAGCATCTACTGACCAGCAGAAGTGCGATGGGATGCCAGCTACACCAGTACCTTCCAGCCTGATGGGGTTGCATTAGCTGTTCACACATTACTCTCCACTCACTGATAATTTTGGTACCTGAAGCTTGGTTTTCTTTACCACCCACTTCTGCAATTACCTAGGAGGCTTTCCAAGTTTAAGTAGATGATCCCAGACCATCCTGAATCCCACCTTCTACTCAGATAGCTTTTCCTCTACTCCCTTTAGCCGCACACTCACTCACATATCATACTTGTTCTTCATTCCAGATGATCTGTCGAACATAGCCTCGTCTCTTAGCTTGCTTTTTTTGAGTTTTCCTGCTATTGCTGTTCTTTGATTGCCTGGATTCCTCGGACCCAGTGATCTCTCCTATTTCCCTCAATTCTTTAGCCCTCTTTTTTTATAACTCCCCTCCTTACCCACAAGGGTTTCATGGTATGGAATTTCAGCAGTCCTTTTCCCAATAACCTCATTGTAAGCTCAGTTTCTCCCTAGGAGACTAAGACTTCAGTCATGTTGCCTTAATTGTATTGACCTTCGTTCCTTTATCTCTAAAACAATGATAATATACAACCTGTGAGGAATTTTTAATAAAATTTGCATAAAAGTAAAATTAAACAGCTTCTATTGTAATACTTGGCACATAGTAGATTAATCAATGTTTATTCTGACTAAAGGCTGATCTGTGTATGTATTTAATATCAACCAAGAGGATGGCGGGATTGTCATTCCACTCTGAAAACTGAGGAACCTCGATGTGATGCCTTAGGGGTCTTTGAGGCCATCAACCCATGACAACACTGAGCAATAGCTTATGTTCAGAAGTGTGACAATGAGTCATAAAAGAAAATCGACATTACAGTCTGTAAACTCTGCTGAAATAAGAGTATAATTTCTAAAATAGGTTACATCAGAAATTACTAAAATTAAATATAAAAGTATTTGGTGTTTAAAGAACTTGATATTAGTTATCTGGAAAATTAATTTCTGGGGCACACATCATCTTAGCTGAGGTGTTTTTGCAGGGGAAGAGAAGGCAACTGAATTGGTGCCTTTGGTGAAACTTCGTTGATTTTAATCCAGAATATAAAATGCACTGAAGAATAAATTGCCTTTTTAGTTTGTTTAAAGGAAATGTATAAAGATAAGATTATCCTTGGAATCTTGTGCCCCAAGTAGAATTCATCAAGCTTGGTATTTTAACAGGTTGGCTTGTGTTGGCCTTTTGGGAGAATAAAATGAATATTAATATAATTGCTTCTGAATAACAGAATGAGATTCTTCCAGGTTTCTTTTTTTTCCTTCCTTTCCCCACCTTCTTTTCAAAAGCATGCAGATGTTGGAGACAAAGAATGGTAATAAAACCATCTTTCAGCGGTGGATTAACATTGAATTAGGAAGTGGTGTGCGTGAGAGGAAAAGGAAGCTCTTTCTTCTTTTTTTAAAAAACAAATTATTAGCTTTAATTAAATGTGAAATAAAACAAAAGCATACGATAAAAAGCCCTTTGGTGTAAAGAGCTGATACTACAATAAGACCAACTTGAATATTCACAACTTTTCTATAATAATCGATTGCAAGATAATCACAGTAAAATTTTAGCATACTTTAAGTAGATTTAATTGTATAAAAGTAAATATATAACTCTGAAATTATTAACAAAATACTACCTAAGTATACTTTGTAAAAGTAAACTTACATTTTATGTAGTCTGACCATTTTTCCTTGGGAAGCTCTTTCTGAGCCCCTACAATGAGCTGTGGACTGTAGAAAGTACTTCCTCAGGTGAAGCTCTTATGTCATCTTCATGCGGGGCCATCATTAGCCCTAAAAAAGAAAAGCCAAGAGGGTTTTCACAGTCACTTGTTCACAGTCACACAGTCAGCCAGAACCTGACCTCCAAATTGGTTTGATCTCAAAACTTATTCCTTCCTGGCCACACTGTAGATGTCCCTTGTGAAGGGTATTCAAAATTCAGCTATAAATCATGAAAGGAAAACAAACTGTTTCCCTCTCAGCCAATAAAGAAACCCAAATAAAACCTCAAAAAACCCTATTTACTCAAGATTGCTTGCTTTTAGCCACCCAGCTGTGTGAACTTGAGAAAGGACTAGAGCTCATGTTTAACTTAGAGGAAGGGATTTATTTGAGGATCCCTCATATCAGGTCTGGTTCCAACATTTTTTGAGTCTAGAACACGTGTGAAGGGTTGCAGGCACATCTACTTGAAAAAACTCGTAGAATTAGAATCCTGCTTAGGCTAAAAAAAAGAAAAAGAAATCCAGAGAAATCTATGTCCTCCCTACTTACTCAGATGAGCAGTCAAAATAATAGGTGCTCATCCTTTCACTTCATACTTTATTGACTTTCTTGAACCAAACTGGAAGAAAGGAGCATTTACTAAAATTGCAGATCTGCCCCTCCTTGTTTGTGTGGCTTCATTCAGTGTCCCCCTAGATATTTTTATTCAAAATTCAGTGATTAATGGATGTGTCAAAACTCCTGGGATGCAAATGTAGTGTATAGTGTATATCTAGACTGAAAATCAATATGCTGCTTTAAGAGCCATCTCATTCTAAGTTAAAACTGAGGCTGGATTGACACCCAGTGTAATCCAATTAAGGCTTGCGTAGGGTCACTGCAGGAATGAGCAGTGTGCCCTGAGCTGCAAGTTTTCTTTGCAAGTATTTTTTGGGTCCTGATCATGGCTTCCATGGGTGCAGAGGGTGAGGTACCCCCAAAGAAGGAGCTGGTGCATCTATTTATAATTTAAGCATAATATTATTGCCTCTCCTGTCTCTCTCCCTCTCTCTGTGTTACACAGGCATGCATAAACACACGTACAAACCCCATCTTCATCTGGGCAGCCTCCTCATGGATTCAGGTTCACCTCAGTTGCCATTGTTTCTGAAAAGGCATTTTCCACGCCTCTGATGGTTGAATTCATTGTCTTTCTCTCCCACAGCAGCTCGGCTAAGACCCCAGCTTGGAGGCGTGACAGCCTGTGGGTTGTGTGGTAATACGTCGCTCAAAGCCTCGCTCCTCTCCTGGTTGGCTGTGTTACCCAGGACAGATTGCTCAGCCTCTCTGTACTTCCATTTCTTCACGTGGAAAGTTGGGATAAAAAATAAAATGGTGCCTCCTTCACGTTTTTGTTAGAATGAAAGAACAAACTCAAGAAGAAATGTGGTTAGAAATGTGACCCATAGCAAGACTCAAGAAATGTTAACTTTTGCGCTTAGAGCATTGATTTAAGTCCATCTCTGTTTCTTATTTGGGACAGTGAGGTTTTTTTTTTTTCAAATTTTACATTCATTGTTCCAGAAATATAGTCTGTTCCATTCATTAAAGAAGTCACTGAGGCACCTAAGTCTAGGTACTAGGTTGGCACAGGTTTTATAGGAAAATGCAGTTTATGGAGTCATTAAATGAATGCTTGGGTAGATGGATGGATGGGTACATGGGTGGGTGGGTGGACGCTAAAATAGTTTAACAACTTTTTTTTCTAAAAATGTGGGTATCTCAGAGTACTACCCCATGATGAAAATATAAAATGAAGAGACCCAGTGTGAGTGGATAGGAACACTGGCTCTGAAGCCAGAAAACTGGGTTTAATCCTAACTGTGCTACTGGCATTGGTCAGGTTTGTTAACTAATCGGAGCATAAATCCTTTCATCAAACAATGCAAGAACAATGTGTCTACCTAATGGAGTATTTTGAGGATTAAATGAGTTAATATATGAAAAACATATAAACACTAGAAGTGTAAGCTACTATTACTAGGTAGGACCTGGGATTGACTACAAAAGTTGCAGGGCCAGCTGCAAAATAAGGAGGTGGAGCCCATTGTTAAAAATTAGTATTAATATCAAGATGGTAACAGCAGAGCAATTAATCGAAGGGAGGGGTCTTCTAAGCATGGTGTGGGATCCTCTGTGACTACGTAGGGCATGCATTCATAAAGTCAACCCTGGTAGGATGCTCGGATGCTCATTTCCCTAAATTACAGAGTCTGACAAAGATTACAGGCATCTTCTGAGCAGGCTCTTGATGGCCCCTGTGGCCACGTACTTCAACACACTCTTCCCTATTTCCCTCTTCCCTACCCTTCCTCATCCCATACAGATATCCTATGGACCTTGTTGTTCCCCACATCTTTGGAAACCAGCAAGGTGTCACTCCTGCACAGACTATACTCATCCCCTCTCTGCTGAAGTGGCACTTCCTTTCCATTCTCCCTCTACAGTCTGGGAATCTCTTTTGCATCTTTCAGCTGACGCTTGGGCCTGATGTGGAATGGACTCCTCTGCCGTAGGTGCTGACCATGTAGCCCATACTAATGTCCGTCTTTGAACTGAACAATTTCACACCCTCCTTCTCCAGATGGTGAACTCCTCCAGGGGAGGCCTTTGACTTTTTTATCTTGTACTCCCATCTAATGCCTGACTATTCCAAACATTTCTTCTAAAGTTAGGTCTGGCCTTGGCACTGTTAGATGCACAGACTCATGGTAAAATCTTGGTTTCTGGAGCTGGTTTTATAGAACAATTCCCTGAAGTGGCTAGGAGAGACCAGTTAAACAGACACTAGGCTGGATGTAACAGAGGCAGGAACAAGTAGAAGGTAAAAATGATAGAGTGGAGGAGCTGTCATTCAAGCGAGAATAAAGCAATAAAACATGAGCAAAGACTGGCTGTGTTACAGCCGCATAACCGGGGCAGGCAGTGTGGAAGCCAGCCTTGAAGGGCTAACTCCCAGGACTATGCTAAAACACACCCAGTTCAATCACTGTCCACCTAAGGGAATGGTGCAGCCATCGGTGCTTTCCCAAGAGCCTGCTTTGCGGGCATTAGCTTAGACCCACTCTCTGCCCTGCTATGCTCAGCTGTAATATGCAAACTAATTGACCTGAAGGATGCAAGCAGAGTATTTGAATTCAAAAAATCCTGTTCCAGTTTCAACTGTGCCAGTCACTAGCTGTGTTTTGGAAAACATTTAACTTCTTCGAATCTGTTTTCTTATCTGTAAAATGGAGATAACAAGACTTCTTTTGTCCTAGGTGGCCTGGATGATTGAATGATGTAACCACTGCATACACAGACTTAACAAAGTGCCTGACACCGTGAGACATAATTGAGAAAGAATATTTATTTTATTAGTAAATGAAATTTAATCAAGTCTATAGCATGTGCCAAGAATCATCCTGTGTGCTGGGGATGCTGTTGAGAGCGAGGCAGGCATGGTCTCTGTCTCCTCAAACTTAAATTCTTTTAGCAGGGAGAGTAGGGAGAAGTCAGAGGTAACAGACAGTAGTTTCTTTCTCTTTTCCCTTCTAAACAATGTGTCCAAACACATGTTCATTCAACAGACATGGGTTTTCTCCTGTAATCTTAACAACAGTTTTATCAGATGAAAGCATTCTTACTGGTCTCTTCACAAACGAAGATTCTGAAGCTCAGAGAGTTGAGTGTCCTGCCAAGAGTCACACAGATGATCAGTCTCAGAACCCAAATTCCAACTTAGAGGCATCTGATTCCAAAGCTGTTTCAGAAGGCTAACTTGTTAAATAGAGACGGACTCACAGTCCTGCAGAGCAATCAGTGCAAACTAGGACAAGTTGACTTGCTTCTCAAAATGACGAGAGGTGCAGAAATCATCCTAGTGTTGTTTCATGTTGGCTTTCTTCCATTAGGAAATATATTTCTCTTTCCTTTGAGTTTGTTTCTTCCACTGAACCTCTCTCATTTTTTTCTTATTTTCTCATATATTCCTGATTTCTCTATTAGCAGAGATACTTATTTACATTTAAAAAATCCTATTTGAGTGTGGACAGCTTGAATATTGAGCCTATTTCATAATCTATCTTTCTCCACAGTGCTTCCACACCATAGCTGCACAATAAGTGTTTATATAATTCTGCAATTAGGATTTTATAGTACAACCTGATGACAACAGCCTACAGAAACAGAACAATCCCATCATGTCAAGGTACTGATGTTTTGGAACCAGATAGTTCAAAATAACTGATGTTGAGGTTCCCAGCTAGACTCTCCTAAGCTGAGCACTAGTTATAAATGACTGCTCACTTCTCTCCAGCCCTTACTTGTCCCAGGGAGTCCCCGTGGAATTCACATGAGGAAATTAAATTGTTCAGAATGGTGGAGCCAGAGCTCAACTCCCAGAGGCTCATGGACATCCAGATCTGATGAATGACCGTGTTGTTTAGCTGCATTTGTTACTGACCCAGTCCTGCCAGCACAGTTGGCACCACTGAGAACCTCCCCGCAAAGTGGCTGCCCCAGGGCTTCACTGTGCTCAGAAACAGACTGTCTCAATGAGGCACTGAGCCTGCCTGATGGGGTAAGCCTTGGGGGATAAACATCAGGAGGTATTTTTGTGGGAAAACTAGGTGCACAGGGATATCATTTGATTTTGTGTCCTTTTGTATTCAGATGTTAGAGTTCTGTGTAATTTAGAAGCAAGAACAAAAGACGTAAATATTGTTTCATTTATTTATCTAAAAAATATTAATAAGCACCTACTATAGTCCGAGTCCAGTGCTGAGGATACAAAGATACAATCATCATCATCATCCCTAAAACTAATATTTGTTGAATTCATTTTAGCAGGTATTATGTTAAACACTTTGCATGTACTACCTACTTAATCCATAGGGTGCCCAACTCCAGGATTGTATGATATTATGATATAGTAAGAAATCTACATTTTTATTTTAGTCCTCAGTTATGGACACAGAGCTCCTAAAACTTTTATAATTTCCTAAGTGATAAGAGCAATAAAGATGAAAGTAGCAACTTTTGTGATTCATAACAAGCCTCTATCAACATTGCCTGAGTTGATATCAATGGCATGACTTTTGGAAAGCCCCGAAACAGGGGGAGGGGGGGCTAGTTGCCAAGGGGATCAAGCATGTGGTTAGTGGGTTGGAACTGCCAGATCCCCGACCTCCCAACCTCCAGGATGGGGTGAGGAGAGGGACTGGAGACTGAATTTATTACCAATGTCAGTGTTTTAATCAGTCATAGCTATGTAGTGAAACTGCCATAAAAACCTACATGGACAGGGTTCAGAGGGCTCCCAGGTTGGTGAACACCTGGAGGTGCTGAGAGGGTGGTTGCCCAGAGAGGGCATGGAAGTTCCACACCCCTTTCCATACCTCACCTTATGTACCTCTTCTTTTCAGTGCTTTTTGAGTTGTATCCTTTGTTATAAATGGCTACATGTAAGTAGATGTTTTCCTGAGTTTTGCCAGCCGTTCTAGGAAATCATTAAACTAGATGAGGAGGTCGTGGGAACCTGTGACATAGAGCTGGTCAGTCAGAGGCACAGATGACAACTGGACTTTCCGTTGGCATCTGAAGTTAGGGGTCTGAGCCCTTAACTTGCCAGGGTCTGCACTGACCCCAGGCAGTTAGTGTCAGAATTGCTCAGTGTGCAAAACCGACACATCTGCCAGCAGAAATGTTTTCTCTGTGAGCGTATTGAAGAATGGTTTGTTTATCCCTCCCTATGGGAAATGTCTTTTCATGTCTTCCTCAACACTCACCCAAGGGCAGGGCCCTTATTATTTGTAGTATTATATCCCTAGGGTTGTCTTATGTGGCTAACCTAGTGCCATCCTGAGTTTATCCACAGAGTTAGAGAAGATCAGGGTCACCACTTTGGTAGGTAGAGCCAGTGTATTTAGAAGCACCCTCCCACACTAGATTGAATGCCTGATAAGGCAGGATCACTGCTCTCTCTCTGGTTTCAAGTTCTGGTGGAGAAGGGAGATGATAAAACAAATAATTTGAAAGTCATTTATTATTTGCTGCGACAAAAGCAACCATAGGGTGCTCTCTGGAAGTTCAGGGGAATGAGGGACTATGGGATCAAGGAAGGCTTTAAAGAGGAGGTAATATGCACCCCCATGTTGATAGGCCAGTTGGACACTTTCAGGGGAAGCTCGTGGGGAAAAAGGCATTCCAAGGACAGAGAAGAACCTTTGCAAAGACAAGGACCTATAGTAAAGGCCAGGGTTTTCGGGGGCACTTGTTAACACATATTTAGAATGATTAGGGCTCAGAGAGCATGTGGTGACTAGTGGCAGGAGGTGGGACTGATAAGGTATACAGACCCTGAGATGCAGGGAGTGTCAGGGGGATGGGTTGAGATTTCATCTTGTTTTGGGGGAAGAAATTATATATAGTTTTCTTCCAGTTAACACGGGGTTCTGCTGGAATAACAGAAACCTCATGAGGGGGCTCATCCAAATAGGGTTTTATTTTTCTCGTGCAACAACAGATCTGGCTCACGCTGCTACTTGTGGGAAGTCATCAAGAACCCAGGCTTCCCAGGATCTCTTCTCTACATCTTTACTGTATGTCTGTCTTTTTCTGGTTCATGACCATGAGATCTCTGCTCTATAATCAGACATGATGTCTGATGTCCATATTCCTGATATACAGGAAGCAGGAAGGGTGAAGAGCAAAAGCATATGTCAGCAAAGTTTATCTCTTTGAATCAGGACAAAGTATCTTTCTCCTAATTCCATTCACTAGACTTTCAATAACATCTTCTTAGCCTGAACTGACCCTCATGGCCACCACTGACCAAAAGGGCATCTGAGGAAGTGCCTGTCTGAGTATAGGTGTCAGTTAATATCACCATTCTGTTTAGTGAGAAAAGGAGGATAGATTTTGGCTAAGAAACTAGCAGTGCCTGCTAGTGTGAGTGACAGGATCAGCTTACATTTACAAAACTGGCATTGTCAGCCATCAAGGTTACCATGACCTTGTAGCCATGGCGATCAAGCAGCTCATAATGAGGCAACAGATAAACAAACAGATGATGAAAATGTAGGGTAAGAGGGACTTGTGGTGATTTGGGAGCCAAAGGAAGGAGCACTTTACCCAGTGTGGGGCATGGTTTGGGAAGGTATCCCCAGAGAAGGTGACTCTGTGGCTGAGCTTGAAGGAAGATAATTGGTAGGTGACAAAGAAGAGGTAAGGACATGCAAGAAAGCTCAGGGAAAAGAGATTACATGATCCTGGCTGGCAAATGTAAATAGTTCTATTGGAGAAGGGTAGAAGGGGGGAGTGGGTTCTTCTTAGTCTCAACTAGACACATAGGACAACCATTGGTGACACTTGATATCTGCCTACTCAGGAACCACAGGTGTTCCTCTTTAGCAAAAGCCTTTGTAGCAGCCACACGGCAGACAGCTCAGATGTAAGGAAGAACGATGTACATTGGATGGTTCAGGTTCCATAGGGCTTAAAAGTCTCATGCCTTTCAGGAACCATTTATCTCTCATAAGAACTCCGTAGGCATTGCTTGTTGGTTCTTGGCTTCTTCTCTCATGCTAACTATAGGAGTCTCCATAATCAGGAAAACTTCAAAATAAGGAATCTTCATCACGTATCTGTAGTTATCCCAGTCCAGCTCCAGTCCTCTTCACAACAGGGGTCATTTTACGAGAAGCAGTACTGTTTTGTTTAAGTGATATATCTGTTTCCAGGAAAACAGCTTAGAAACTTTATCCAGTGGTCAGATTCTTAATGCACAAGGGGAAAAAATGCTAACTGTTTGCCTAGAGCTCTTTAATGTATAGGCTATAGAAAGCATGAAAGGGTTTTCTGGAAGTAGATTATGCTGATTATATTTTTTATTTAAAAATTATTCCTGAGTTACGTGGGAGATTGATTCAGTAGGTTCATGATGGTTCATATGGCTAGATGAAAGGCTATTTTGTGTTTATTTCCTTTTTTGTTTTTAATAGACTTATTTTTTTAGAGCAGCTTTCAGTTCACAGTAAAATTGAGCAAAAGGTAGAGAGATACCCCACATCTCCCATCCCCATACATTCACAGCCACTCATCAACATCCACCTCACCATGGTTCACTTCTTATAATCGATGAACCTACATTGACAAATCATTATCACCCCAAATCCATGGTTTACATCAGCGTTCACTTTGGTGTTGCATATTCTCTTGGCTTTGATAAATGTTTCATGATATGTTTCCACCATTGTAGTATCATGCAGAATAGTTTTACTGCTCTAAAAATCTTGCCCTCTGCCTTTTCATTTTTCAATCCCCCCAGACCCTTGGCAACCACTGATCATTTTACTGTCTTCATGATTTTGCTTTTTCCAAAATATCATATAGTTAGAGTCCTACAGTATGCATCCTTTTCCTGTTGGCTTATTTCACTTAGTAATATTCATATAAGTTTCTTCCATGTCTTTCCACGGCTCCTTAGCTTATTTCTTTTTAGTGCTGAATAACATTTAATCATCTAGATGTACCATAGTTTATTTATCCACTCTCCCACTGAAGTACATATTGGTTACTTCCAAGTTTTGACAGTTATGAATAAAGCTACTATAAACATTCATATGCAGATTTTTGGTGGACATAAATTCTCAACTAATTGAGTGAATGCAAAGGGCATGATTGCTGGATTGTAAGGTAAGAGTATGTTTAGTTTTGTAAGAAACAACCAAATTCTTTTTTCCAAAGTGACTGTACCATTTTGCATTTCCACCAGCAATAAAAACATGTCTGTTGTTCCACATCCTCACCAGCATTTTGTGTGGCTAGTGTTTTGTTTTCAAGGTAAGAGAATACCTATACCATCAATGAGGTAAGAATTGGTGAGGTCCTGAACTAAGGCAGTGGCAGTGGATACTGAGTGACTAAATTCTAGAAATATTGCCAATTTAGAATTGACAGATTGTGGTGATAGATTGACCTTGGGTGTTGAATCTTGGTTGACTCTGAGGTTTTGGGTTTGATGACAAGATGATAGATGGTCGTGATACCACCTGCAGACATAGGAGAATAGAGGACCAAAACTGAAGTTTTGAGAGCTGGCAATATGGTGCCTCATTATGAGCTATCTATAGTCTGTGGCTTTGGTCGATGTCTGGGTTGGAAGTAGAAATTCAGGGTTTATGGATGTGAAGATTGTAGCTGAATTCATGAGATTTGATGTGACTCCCCAGTTAGAGCATTTCCTGTAGAAAGATAAAAGAAAGGGTAGGAGAAAGAATTGTGGGTGGTGTGAAAACCAACTTGCAAGGGGTCAGGGAGAAAGAAGAGCCTACAGAAACCAACAGTGTCTTGCACAAAGTTTGTTGCCTCAGTTAATAGACGTTGACTTGAACTACCCAGCTATTTCTGTCTCCCTGTTATCCTTAGCAAATATAAGCTATGGCTTTCAAACTGTGTATTTTTCACTTATCTAGAAGCAAAAAGGAGCAAATGTTACAAAACTTGGTAACAGCACAAGGTTTTGTCCCAAAGTGAGTGATACTGAGAATGCATGTCACAAACAGGTCTGGAAAAGCATCCTGTAAGAGGCTGACAATGAACCAGGTAGTTAAGGGTTAGTAGTATGTGAATTACTTTATTCATTTACTGCTAGCAAATACCTCCTGGTGCTTACTCTGGGATGGATGCTGTTCAGCACATTGGGAATAGAGAGGGAAGAGTCCAGACCAAACCTTCATTTCCCCAGATTCTCAGCCCTAGCGGAAGGAGTCAAACAGTACATAAATATTTACAAAATATAATAGAAAATAAAATGCATAATGCAGTACAGTACAACAAGGGAAGAGGAGGCAGAGAATTTCTGCTTTACATAGAGTCGTTGGTTGAGCAAAGACCCGAATAAAGTTAGGATTTGAGCTGTGTGACTGTGTGTAGGAAAGGCATTCCATTCAAAGGAAAGGAGGCCAGGGGATTCTCAGGATGACAACTTCAGTTCTTCACAGTAAAATCATACCTATGTCCCCAACAAGCTTGCATCTTTTATAGCTGGAATAACACAGAAATAACACTAGCATGAGGGAGGAAGTTATGACTGATCTCTACTATGTGCTGGTGTCTATACTGAACACTTGACCTTTTCTCACTTGTTCCTTATAACCATGTATCATAAGTCATGCTGTTACTCTCATTTTGCAGTAGAGAAACTGAGGCTCAGAGAGAACATAATTTGCCCTAGGTTCCACTATTAATGGCTGGTAGAGCTGGAATGTTCGTGGGGGTCTTTTTGGCCTCAACGTCCTTACTTTTTATTCATCCATCTATGGCATCCTCCACAAATGACTCAGGTGACACTCCCAACTGTGTATTCCACAGGACAAATTTAAACTTGCTGCACTGCAAGGAAGGAACTAGGGCTATATTTGTTTTCTGTTGACTGGCTGACTCCACAATGGTTTTGCAAACCTCAGATAGAATCACTGAATCTATGCCTGAGACACGTTGATACAGTCAAATAAAAGATGGAATGCTGATCTTTATGTAGTGTGCATAACAAACAAATGTATCCCAAGGCACTCACTGTAGTGCCAAGGTCCCCAGGGATGGCTTCTGTTTAGTTTTATGCACATTTACACAATGCTTGGACTGAATTAAAACAATAAAATTACAATTGAAAAGTCTCTCTCATATGAGTGGATAAAAAATTAAACACGAGTATCAACAAGTCACGAACAATTCTGTTCTTATTTGTTTTCACTGTTGTATCTGAAAGCTGTTGGTGACTGGGTTGATCTCCTGATTGTTTACTAGCGAATTACCAGTGCATTATTTTCGTTGGCAATCAATAGCTGTCTTTAGCATCTGGAGAGGCTTTAGGAAATTGCTTTTCAGGGTGAGGATATTAGGCTGAATCTGGTTGGAGCAATAGCTTTTACTGCTTAGGGTATTGTTTCTATTTCAAAAACTACCATCTTTTAGAAGTTAGGAAGGAAATGGCTGTATAAGTTTAGAATTCTCTGAGATATATATTTCCATGTTATAGGAAGATGGGATCTGTGTGGGAAGGAGCAGGATGAGAGATTGAAGAAGCAGCAGGGACTTTATCCTCTTATCTAGGAGGGTTGTGTAAAGCATTCTACAGATGCTGGGCTTGATTCTGTAGGCACCATGAATTCTTGAAGGATTTTTAAGCAAGGGAACGCCATGAGAAGACTTGAGATTTTTGTGAATTATTCTGGGGCAACGAGGGTGTGGCTGTCTGTCAGTTCAGACTAGACATTAGGTCAGCATGTTTTATTCTTAGCGCTCACTTTGAGGTTCTCCTACTAGATCGTGCTATCTCTCATTATTAATGTAAGGCCTTAAGTCATCATGAGCAAAGCAGATCACATGATCACAACCTAATGTGATCAAAAGGTGAAAATGGTTTGAGTTGAGAAGAAATGATTCATCTCAGTTTATTCTTATTTTTCCAGAATGTAATAATTCATATTAATGACTGTGCTTCTGGCTAGAATTCCCAAAATCCACGTGCTCTCTCATGGATTTGCAGGACTTCTACATGACCTCCAGATAAAATGTGCTCCATTTATGATAAAACATGCATCCTTGGTCTTGAGGGCAGACATCAGGCGGTGTCAATCAATGCATCTGCATTAACAGACCAATCAGCAGAGACAAACCATGATACCTGCATCTGGTAGTGCTCAGTCTTGAGTCCTTCTAAACATGGGACTCCCCTCGCTGAGGCTGTGAGGCTGCCAGTGGAAATAACATGCACATTGTGATGGTGCCAATTGAAATCCATAGTCTCTAAAACTTAGCTCAGTTCTTAACATTGCTGGACAACCCTTTAACACCTCCTTCCTCTGCTCTTGTTTCTCCTTCTGCTCTTTCTCTACTGGAATTTGAGTTGTTCAAAATCTTCCAAATTATACCCTCCTTGCATTGTCTACCTCCCACCACGTGTCCTAGGACCTGGCAGGAGACCCATTTCACCTTCTGCACTAGGAAAACAAAATGAAACCAGAACAACGCGGGGACCGTCCCTATGTAATCTCCCTGTACTCCTGCATACCACTTCATTTGTATGTAGCTCTTTCTGGAAAGAATGGCCTCTTTCTAAGGCCAGATCCTCCCTACTCCCTCCTATTCTGGATCTCAGCCTCCTTCTCTTCTTCAATGAACTTGTTCCCTGTGATATTCCTTCTTCCTTCAGAATGGTCAACCTCTTCCTCTTTTATTGCCCTGGTTCATTAGCTCATTAACATATACATATGATAGAAATTTCTCTGTCTTATCAAACCACATGGCCATCCCTACATTCCCCCCCAACACACACTGTGTCCCCTCTTGTCTCTGTCCTCTCGCTCAGTCCTGCACACCCAATCTTGACAAGGTTGTCTCAACCTGTTGTCCCCATTTTCTCATTTCTTCTTTTCCCACTGACATGCCCTTGTGCAAATCACCAAACAGTCTTCTAATTGCCAGTTTCACTGGAAACATTTCACTCTTTAGATCTTTGGAAGGATGCTTCTTTGCGTGGTGACCAAGTTGACCATGTCTTCCTTCTGTGAATCACTTCTTTTCACTATTTTTTCCTTGATTTCATTCTTTCCTCAATTTCCTCCTACCTGTCATATAATACTTGTTTTCCTTGTAGTGTATGTTATCTTTAATTCTTTGCTTACTCCTTAAATGCTAACTTCCTCTCTGGTATATACTTTGATCCTTTGATGTTTTTATGGTAAATGCATATCCCAGGTGTTCTTATCTACTTCAGAGGTTTAAATTACCATAGGTTTCTGACTTTTAAGTTGTGCTTGATCCACTTCTATAAATCCATGCATCCTGCTGGATTTCTCTAGAAGTGCATTTCAAAGCACCTTAAACTCAACAAGTTCCAAACTTACGTCTACAATCTGTGCTTCTTTGAGGTTCCCATCTCAGTGGGTAAATGGTACTTTTGTCCATCTGTTTCCCTAAGCTAGAATCAAAAGTCATTGTTTCCATATATCCCTGTGTCACCATCCCATCACCTGTCCATATCTGTCCTTCTAATCTTCCTCCATCTTCATCCTTCCCTCGGTGACCCTGGTGAGGCCACCATCATCTCTCAGCTCTGTTGCAGTCATATTCTCCCAATGATTTCCCCATGTATACCAGCCACACTCTGCCCCAAATCTGTGGCGCATTTGATATTCTCAGAATGGAGATGAGATCCTGCCCCCTCACCTTTCCCTAGGAACCCTACAAGGCTTTGCAGTTTCATGAAGACTAAGAGCATACATTTCAGCATTGTCTGTGTACATGATAACTTGTTGCCAGCCACATTGTGCCCCAAATCTGTGGGGCATTTGATATTCTCAGAATGGAGATGAGATCCTGCCCCCTCACCTTTCCCTAGGAACCCCACAAGGCTTTGCAGTTTCATGAAGACTAACAGCATACATTTCAGCATTGTCTGTGTGCATGATAACGTGTTTACCTCTCAGCTCCATACAGTGCTTTCCCAAAACAGTGACTTCCAGAGCGAGAGGCATGCATTTCAGTGAATGCTTAAGAGAGTTCATTGGAGCGTAGACAGAAAATGCTAGAACTTGCCTTTATATTGGTTTTGTAATTATAAAATAAGTGAGAAATTGGGCTTTTAAATATTCATATTCTGCATGATTTCAGTACCCTTGCCTGTCTACTTGTCAGACATCACATGTAGTGTGACCAGTGTCCTGAGGGAGGGGGACTCCTAACAAAGCAAGTTGGAGTGATGTCCTCACTTGTCCTTTTAAATCCAGCTTTATTGTGACAATACATTGTCTCTAGTACCCAGTTGTGTAGATATGTGGATTATAGTATTTAGTTTTAATTAAACAGACTTCACAAAATGAACAAGTGACTCTGAAAGATTCCCTCAAGGAAACGGCAGATTGAAGACAATGCTGATAATTACACAATGAATAGAAATCAAGTAAAAGCTTTTTTCCAGACATATCACAAGTTCAAAAACAAATTCAATCTAATTATATTTGATAATACATTATAAAAATATCCGCAAGACCATTTGAACCAGGGCTTTACACTGATTCGTAGCCACAGTGAGCTCCTGCCTTTAAATACACTGAGACTTAAGATATTAGTTAATGTATAAATATAAAATGTACAGAGAATATGATACCTGTGTCTATGTATATGGGTGTGTATGGTTTTTATACCCCCCTGGTCACATTGCCTTTCCTGGTACATTTGTTCCTGCTCTTGTTCCTGGGCTTGTGATGTGTGTTCTAAAATGTTTAGGAGACATTTCTCTGAAGCTTGGTGTTTTCTCCTGTCTTAGGGCTCCCGCCTGAGAGTCAATGCTTCTTTCCACTCATGTCTTTTATATTTCAGTTCAGGTATTATATCTTTCAAAGCAGTTTTCCTTAAATCTTGCATTTATTTCTATAATTATTTTATTACCTCATTCACTAGCCTGCATACTCCATGTTGAGGAGAATGTGCCTGCTTTTGCTAATCTCTGGAATCCAGCCCTTAGCCCACTGGCTAACCACATCCAAGGTGTTGAGTTAATAACGAATGAATGAATGGATCAGTGCATACATGTCAGCTGCTGTGCTAGTTGCACTGCATTTATTATTATATTTTCCCAATTAATGCTGCTAGTTTCAGAATGTGCTGAGAGCTCTGTGTTGGGGACTGTAAATGTAAGCCTGTTAAAAAGCCAAAAATAAAATCCCCACCCCTTCTTCTCCCCAAAATATTAATCCTTAGTTAGGTAGCATTAGTGTGACAATTCAGAGAGGTCGTATCTGCTTTCTAATCTTGTGTTTGTCCTGCTATGCCACCTGCCTCAAGACATCCAGTTACATAATTAATTGAGGAATCTCTAATATTTCTTGGCAGTGGTCTCTGTATTCATCTCTTGGTATCAGTATAAGCCCATTGTCCAGTTGTAATCGGTGAGCTTAATGCTTTCTTTTTCCCTGATTTTTTTCTTCTTACTTTGATTCCCTAGTTCCTAAGATGTTACGCACACATCCTGCTCCTTTCTCAGAGTCTTCAATCAACATTGGCTTTATATTAAACTAGTTATCACCTGAGACACCTAGGTCTGTTCAGAGATGTGCCTAGTCACTAGTTGCCTTGTAAAAAATTATCTGTCTTCTGTTTCCTAGGTCTAATCAATCATTCTAGTTCATTTTTAACCTTTCATCATTGGGTTCCTTAATCTCAGGAACTTGATTACCTTTCATGTTTTCTTCTTCTTTTCCTGTAACTCTCTTTCTCTCTCTCTTTCTTTCTTTCCTTTCAGAAACTTTAAAAATTGAATATTTAAAAATTTTAAGCATTTTTCCATTACTTTCAAAGGGAAAAACCACAATCCTTCCTTCTTTCCTTCCTTCTTTCCTTCCTTCCTTCCTTCCTTCCTCGCTCACATGCTCTCTCTCTCTTTCCCTCTCTTTCTTTTCTTTTCTTTCTTTTTTCTCTCTCTTTCTTGACAGAGTCTTGTTCTGTCACCCAGGTTGGAGTGCACTGGCTGTATCTTGGCTCACTGCAACCTCTGCCTCCTGGTTTAAGCAATTCTCCTGCCTCAGCCTTCCGAGTAGGTGGAATTACAGGCATGTGCCACCATGCCTGGCTAATTTTTGTATTTCTAGTAGAAACAGGGTTTCACCTTGTTGGCCAGGCTGGTCTCGAACTCTTGGCCTCAGGTGATCTGCCCACCTTGGCCTCTCAATGTGCTGGGATTGCAGGCGTGAGCCACCGTGTCCGGCCCTCAATTTTTAATTAATATATTTATTAGGTTGATACAAAAGTAATTGTGGTTTCTCCCTTCGAAAGTAATAGAAAAAATGCTTAAAAATTTTAAATTTTCAGTTGTGATGTTTAAGAGGAGGCTCTCTGGTTAGAGCTGGTTGAATCAAAAGCAAGTTTTGACAGATACAGGAGAAATGAGGTGCCTGGCATTTAATGGGGAAATGTAAATATGACATGTAAATTGCAACACCCTATTCAAAAAGAAAAAGGAAGAGTGGTGGGTGGCAAATAAAGAAAGTTTATCAAGTGGGCTCATAATGAAATTGATTGGCTTGGGATTGGGAGACACATGTTGAAAGTTTCGTGTCAGTAAAATATGCAGGCTTTCTTCTGTCCATAGATAGTCATGAAGAGCTAACAGCTGACTCAGAAAACGCAATAAAATTATTCCTATCATTTGATCTCCTGACACCCATGTAAATAAAACAGTGTTAGAGGAATGGAAATGTTCCATTACTAAGTAAGGAAAGCAAAAAGGGCTTTCAAATACAAATTGCCTTGGAGTTTTGACACATGTCAGGCTCTGTAAATTCCATAGGGATGTTGTTTCACAAAAATTTATGATGAAAGTTTCAATCATCCAGAAATGTTGAAGAAAGGCATGATGAATACCCATAGTTCCTAGTCCCAGGTTTAACAATTGTTAATATTTTGTAATATTTTCTTTATCAGCACATGAATGCGTATTTTGCATAAAATATGCATATGCATATTTTTCTAGATCATTTGAAAATAAGTTGCAGACTTTAAGACAGTATACTCTAAATACTTTGCCAGGCTTCTCCTAGGAATAAGACATTTTTCAGTGGCACTCCAATGACATCATTATAATGAAGTAAATAAATGATATTTCGTAATACTATTTAATGTATACTCTACATTCATATTTTCCCAATTTCTCAAGAAATTTGCTTATAGATATTTTTGAATTAGAATCCAATCTAAGTACATGAATTTCTTTTGATGTTATATCTTTATTCTCTTTAAATCTACAACAGTCCTCCAAATTTCCCTTCTCAACACCACACCTATAACGTTGACTATTTGACAGTGTGAGCCAGTTTGCTTATACAAATTTCCACATGTTGGAGTTGTCTGTTTTCTCAAAGCGTCATTTACCATGGTTCTCTGTACCCTGTATTTCAGAAGCACTACAAGTGAGGTCTAAGGCAATACTGTCCAATAGAAATTTCTGTGGTGATAAAACATATCCTATACGTTGTTTATTACAATGGCCAGTTGCCACATATGGTTACTGAACACTTGAAATGTGGCTAGTAAAATAAAGGAAATGGATTTTTAACATTTCATTTAATTAATTTTAATGCAAGTAACCATGTGGCTAGTGACTACCATATTTGACAACACAGGCCTAGGGCCTTGAGTAAGTTAAATAGTCCAGCAACTATGCCTCCGAGATGTTTGAAATTTGGTTTCCAATTTTAAAGGTTCTAGTTCTGTTCATCCTCTGGTGAACCCTATGGTTAGACTGAGCGGCAACTGGTATAAGATAGCATGCAGTGAATCACAGACTATGTTCTCCAATTTCTTCTGCACATTTATAGCACAGGACAGATGGGATCTTCCAATCATATTTCGGGAAGACAATGATTACCTAGAACTTAAAGTGACCGATGACTGATTTGGAGTGTGTCTTTTTGAGTGAGGGGATGAATTATGGGAAAACAAATAGATAGGATGTTTTATCCCCATCTTTAGTTCTGGGGTCTGCTTGGGATCCCACCTTGTCACACCTCCTTAATCCATATTTCTACGTGTTCATAGTCAGCATTTCACTAATGACACAACTGCCTGATCCTGAATCATCAAAGTAAAGTTTCTATAAATTTGCTGCCGTATACTTATTCAGGAAAGGAAATAAAAAACTTTTAACTGCTGAGGTTGACGTAAAACTTTTAGCTCATCTCCTGAACTAGACATGAAGTAAATTAAACAGAACATCCCAGCCCTCCATATAGTTAACCAAGAGCTTTAAAAATAGAGTAGTTTTTGATACATCACTCATTGCATTGGCATCGATTATTAATTTGTCCTTACTTCTTATCTTGTAAGACACAACGTCATTCTTATTTAAATTCAGTTGTTCAGTCATTAATTTCTCCAGCTAACATTAGTGAACACATTCTAGTGCAAGGCCCCCGCTCTTCCACGAAAGCGTCATCAGGGAACATGGTGCTGGCATCCTCCACTCTGAATCTCAGACTCTGGATGCAGCTGCCCACCTGGTCACATTGCCTTTCCTGGTGCATTTGTTCCTGCTCTTGTCTACTCACAGGCATCATCTCTTGGGTTTTCCAGTTTTGTCTCCAGGTTTGCTTTGCTCTCAGCCTGCCACTGACCTACTTCTCTCTCCTGACCGAGATTCTGACCCACTCTCTTTAACTGGGTCACAGTGCAGCTCTCTTGCTTACTTTGATCTGTCTTAGTTTCAGTGCCAGACAAGAGGAGTCAAGAGCAGGGTCCAGTCTGTCTTCTTGACTCAGAGGGCCTTTACCCTCCAATGCAGGCCCCTTCCAGGTCCTCTGCATATGAGCAAGACCTGGAGCTCTTGTTGGAAGAGGGAAGAACATACTGTCCAGGCTAAAGCCATAGATCAGATTTAAAAGATCAGGTGGGGCCAGGCACAGTGGCTCATGCCTGTAATCCCAGCACATTGGGAGGCCGAGGCAGGCAGATCACCTGATTTCAGGAGTTTGAGACCAGCCTGGCCAACACAGTGAAACCCTGTCTCTACTGAAAAAACAAACAAACAAAACCCAATTATCTGGGTGTGATCGCACATGCCTGTAATCCCAGCTACCTGGGCGACTGACGCGGGAGAATCGCTTGAACCTGGGAGGCGGAGGTTGCAGTGAGCCAAGATTGTACCACTGCATATTCCAGCCTGGGCAACGGAGAGAAACTCCATCCAAAAAAAAAAAATCAGGTGAAACTTGCACCAGGATGTACAGTGACAAGTCAGCAGCTAGGTGAACATGAGATGAGGGATGAGCAGGAGGCTGGGTACAAGTCACACTCAGCTGAGAGGGGAGAGGCTTTTTGCTGTTTGCAGGGCTGGGCTCCTGGAGCTCTGCTGGCTTTATGTAGTTGCATTATGCAAAGAGTGGGTTGGGCAAAGGCACAAGCCTCAAATGATGACACCAAGAGAGGCCAAAGAATGGACATTGCATTTCTGGGGGGTTAGAAAGCGTGCATGGGCACGAGAGAGGATTTTAGAGAGGAAGATCCATCAGTGAAAAAGACAAAGCATTTGGATTTGATCAGCCCTGAGTATGCTTGTGGTACCACCCCTTACTTACCGTGTGATCTTAGGACAAAGTGACCTTGAAGCCTGAGATGCTCCATCTGTAAATTGGGGATATGATGGACTCCTTGCAGTGCCTGCGAGATCTGAGTGTAGGGCCAGGTGCAGAGTGGGCACTTCAAAAACATCTACTAGAAAAGGACCATGATGGGCAATTGGCAGATGACCTTTGGGTCTAAACACCTGATACGTGCAATGTCGGTGAATGCCGCTCCCTTCCTTTCCCTCTACTTCAGAACTACCTCAATCAGGTCTCAGCATTGACTTGGATACCACAAGAGCCCGGCTCGGTTTGTGTATCCCTTTGTCTTCCTGCTTTTGACTTGACAGTTTGTCTCCTGAAACAGCAGCCTCCAATTTTCTTAATTGCAAAATTGCCCTCAAGCCTGTGATTCCAGCTTGTGGCTGTTTCTTCACTAATTGTTTTTTAAATAATGAGTAAACCTGTAGTTCTTCTCAACTTCTGAATGTATTCTTCTGCATTCGCAAAAGTCTTAACATATGGCCGGGTACATTCAAAGTGCCAAGGTACAGAAAGACAGTGTCTGTGGTGCTGAGGTCTACACTCCAGGGCCAGCGTAGGGGACAGTGCAGCCGGGGCACTTACTGCGGCAGTACAGAATGATTGGATGCCTTTCCTGTGAGGATATGTGCTGACTTGTTTTTCTCTTCTGATGTTCTGGGCAGTGGGCCCACTGTCATCCAGCCGCAAGGATCTCTGTTGGGATGATGGAAGAATATCCTGAAATCCTTCCATTCTGGTTTTTTCCATTTCGGAATTTCACTGTCGCTTTGGCAAACCTCCTGTCTTCCTCCCTCCTTTCTTAGAATATTCACTTTGTCCAGAATTCTATGGCTAATGCTTCATGTGTTCAGAAGACACCCAAGAGGACCCTGTCTATGGATATCACTGAGGCCAGAGGGCTCAGCAATGCAAATTAAACCTCTGTTCTAAGGGGTGGGTATTGTTTTTCTCTCTTGGCATCCTGTGCCATATGTTGGGGGGAGGTTTTTGAGAGGCCTGGAGGTCTGAAGTTCTGGATCTGAAAGGAGGGTATTTGGTAAGCCCCACCCTAGGAATAAAGCATACAGACCAAAGAGAGGTCCATTTGCGTCTCAGGAGGGAGTGAAGAATCTATCCTGAGCATCAGGTCCAAGCCAGGTATCCACTGGGCTGATATTTGCTCAGTGACATCTCAGCCATCTCCCCATTCACCGTGATAGGCTGCAACCTTCTTAAAGTCAAGGATGGTATGCCCCTTACTCTTGTCTTCACTTCCATTGTCTAGCAGTGCCTGACACACATGGCTCTGACAGTCAAATACTACCTGATGAAGGAATGAGTGAATACAGACATTTGTGCGCTCGGCCTCAGTCTCCTTTTCTGTTAAAATAAATGCAAGGTACTGATATCTCATGCATTGTAGACAAATCAAATGAGATCATACAACTCAAAAATGCAGCATACTTTCTATTTTAAGCACCCTATACATGTTGGTTATTTTTATAATGATAATTACCACCCATCGAAGGGTTTCTTGACTAGTGGGCCTTGCTTTATATCTTAAAATCTCATTCTACTTGACCCTTCTCCTCAGGATTGCTCAGGGGCCAAATCAAGCCTCTTCCTTCTGAAACTTCCTTCCCTTCTGCAGCATCTTAGATTACATCTTACTACTGCTTCTCTTTACTAACTCCCTCCCTGAAAGAGGTGCGGATGCCAGCTACTTCCTCTTTCTCAATGCACTCCTCCTGAGTTGCCACTTGGTTACAGGACCTTTGGTATTTGTGGAGTGCTATATGTTCACCCCAGAAATTATACCATGGTGTCTTCAAAACACTCAGACAAGCCATTTACCCAGAGGAGCTGAAGCACAGGTGCTACGGCCTGGAAGTCGTGGAACTGGGATTCCAGGCTCTTCCTGCTTCACCATGGCTATGAAACTTTTTACAGTGGACTTTGCTCTATCTGGAGGCCCCAACATCCACCCCCTTTCCTGATATAATCCTCTCCCACCCTTCTTGAGTTCCTTGGTTCAGTGGTCTCTCCGTTTTCTAACTCCGGCTGGCCCTGTCTTTCCTACTGTCACTGTTCTAACTGTATGTGTTCTACTTTGAATTATAATCATTTGGTACTTGCACTTTTCATCCCCATTAGCTTTGGAAGAATCTGAAGATACTTACTATCTCTTTTCTATCTCTCTTTCTTTCAACCCTATTAGCAACAGAACCCGATGAAGCAAGGACTCCATATGTGCTTTTCACCAAAAACTTAGGAATAGAAACTTCCTTTTAGAACTGAGATCTTCAGTTTTATTTATTAACACAGATGTGCCGGTTGCCTGGGATCACAAACATTTCGAGTGCTATGATGTTCTTTTGGGAATAATTTATTATTACTTCTTGGTCTTTTCAGTTATTATGAAAATATAATGTAAATAGCCTGCTGTTAGTTAATTTTTGGATGAGAATACAGAGGAAATTATAGTTACTGACCACTCAGAAACATCAGAGAAGCCGTGGTTGAAACTCAGCCAGGTTGGGCAGGGCAGTGACTTTCCCCAGATCTGGACCTAGCTTCAGATTTTCTCTGGACCTCCCTCCTCTCATTTCCACATCTTGACCTACCTTGTTTCTTTGCACCTTACACTGGTGCTTGCCAGATAGATAATTCCCTAGCATTTTCTTTTTTATATTAAAAGGCACTGACTCCCTTTTTTTTCAAATGATGTTGAACAGAAAACTCCTATATAGGAAATGGACACAGAGAAGAGCTACTTGGTTTAAATTATGAGTTGGGGTCCTGAGCCTGGCTCAGTCGTCCTGGCATTTACCCTACCCTCCTCTCCCCAGTGACTCCAGGAAGCATTCTAGGACCTGCACACCCTCTGGTGAGAGTTGGAAACCCGCAGCTCTGAAGTTCTTTCTTGACTCTCTTTAAACATATGCACTCAGCAGTAAAACTGCCTCCCTTGGAGTTGACTTCATTCATAGCAGGACGCTGGAACCTTTATCCCACCCTTGTGAATCCTTGAAAGAACTTCGATGTGACTTGCTCTACCAAGTAGGAAAGTATTCTGCACAGTTATGAAAACAAAAATAAATGCCAAGAGCAATGGAACAATGTGTTGTCCCCAAATGGCCTTTGGCATATGACAAAGAAGAAATCGGTAGAAAGAAAACAAAGTATCCCACATATATGTACATATATGCATATATATGTGGAATACTTTTAACGTATATTATTACATGTTACATACATATGCAATACTTTGTTTTCTTTCTTTTTCTTCTCATTTCTACTTTGTTTCTGGAAGTATTTACATTGATGGATTTATCATCATTATCATCATCATTATTATCATCCTCTATCAAGCCAACCTTGGATAATTGATTCAGCTGGTCATAGAGTTGACTCAGGCTTCTGAGAGAGGGCTGACAGCTCATATGTGTCATTCGGGCAGGATGACAGCCACATGAATCATGCTGCTCTGGGTGGGCGGTTATTAGCAACCTTCTCCTACCCTCGTGGGTTGAACGATACAGAGAGAGGATCATCATTTTTGAGTATGTGCTGGTTTTAAAAAGAAATTAAGGGGCAGTACCAACGTGGCTATGTCTTGTAGAGAAAGGCAGGCCTGGGTTTAAATCCAATAGTCATGGTTGACTGTGAGGTCCTAGGATGATTTAAATAGACTACTGAAGTCTGAGCTTCATGTTTTATCAAAGAGAGTGATCCTACTCATTTCATAGTGTTCTCTTCAGGGTTAAATGCAGTATGTATAAGGAACCTTGCACAGGTCCTAAATAGCTAGCCCTATGGAATTAGAGTGTTGGCTTAACATTTCGTTTGCATACCTTGACATGGACTTGAAAACCAAGAGAAGTTAAATGTCAATCCTGAGGTCACATTTAAATGTGTTTGTGGTAATTTATTGTATGTGTTCTCTGCTTTCATCATGTCACTGGGCTTCTCAAATCCTCTGGGAAGGACTTTTTGTAATCTCTTCATTACAGAAAGTCATAACATCTTAGAACTCAAAGAGACCTTTGCTGACATCTGGCTTTTTTTCCTTACTTTACAATGAGAATTGGTGAGTTGTTTCCTTGATGACCAGGATGCATGCCCAGCACCTGGTCCACTTTCTGGCTCAGGTGTGTGCTTGACACCCCTGCAGATCTCAGCTGCCTTGCAGTGTGAGCCAGGACTGCTGTCAGCTTTACATAAGAGTATACTTGGTGAATAGTAGCTTCAACTCCTGTTAACTAGCCTGGAGGTGACCAGTGACAGGACATTAAAAAAGAAAGAAACTTATAACAAAAGATTGACTCCCTGTTTTTTAAATGAGCATCTGATCCTTATCTCACCAGTTCCCTTTGCTGTGGATTGGAAAAGAAAGTAGGAAAACCCAAGCTCTCTGAATACAGGAACTTTGGCTGTACGATGCCAGAGCCCCCTCTGCAGGAGTCTGAGCCCTATCTCAGTCCAGATCTGAATCAGGGTCTGTAAAGAGCTGAGGTTCAGGGTAGAGTTATTCTTTGCCATCCTTAGCTATTGCCTTGTTGTCACATTGTTGTAGTAGAATAACCACAGCTCCCAACATCACATCTGTGTTCAGGGCAGAAGAAAAGAGGAGTACAGCACCAGCCATTTTTCTTCCTCATCTGTTCTTTTTTAATAGAAAAAAAAATCCTTCCAGAAGCCTCCCAGAATATTTATTCTTTTATTTCTTAGTCAAAACAGGGTCACCTAGAGGACCCTCCTAGAAGAAATGCTGGAGAATGAATAACTGTCTTCTTTTCCCCAATCTTAATAGTCTGAAGCAGGCACAAATGTATACTCCAAGGCATGGGGTGGCCTGAGAATGAAACACTCTTGGGTTAGACAGTCCCTGCCATGTTTGGGTGAAGCCCCTGTTGGTGTGAATTGGCTCTGGGACCTTTGCCATGTCCCTTTGTCTCCACTTCCAGGGTGTGTGTGTTTCACCCTCCAGGCTGTTGTTTTGCATTTGGAGGAAGGCGTTAGCTTCTGGGGCTGTGGGTGTCTCAGGCACTGCAGTATAGCACTGGGTTGTTGAACTCATAGGCTTTGAAGCCAGACAGTCTATGGAATCTTCCATTCCCAGCTCTGCTGCTTACTAGCCATGTGCCTCTGAGCAAATTATGTCCCTTACCTGTGACTCAGTGTCCTCATCTGCAAAATGTAGGTATTGTGTCTGCCTTCTAGTAATAAATGTGATAATGAATGGAATAGATAATGAATAGAAACTGCTTAGCATGATGTATCACCCAAAGTAAGGGCTTAAACTATTGGTACAACAACAACAAAACAGTAGTTAATCCTTACAGGATGCTTCCTATGGGCTGGCCTCATTCACAGTGCTTTGCATATATTAAATCAGTTCATCCATATTACAAATTGAGGAGGAAAGTTCTATGGTTCTATTCATTTTACAGCTGATAGAGCAGAGTACAAGGATGTATGAAGTAACTCCCTTAGGCCACCTGGGATTTAAACTGATGCTTTCTGGACCCAGGGTCCATGGCCAATCTCTATTTTAAAGTGACTCACAGACTTTCAAAGGGGACCTGCTTCTTAGCTCTCCAGTTCCCTTTGCTGTAGATTGGAAGAGCAAACAGGAAAACCCAAGCTCTCTGAATATAGGAGCGTTGGTTGCACAATGCCAGGGCCCCCTCTGCAGTAGTCTGAGCCCTACTTCAGTCCAGATTGGAGTCAGGGTCTGTAAAGAGCTGAGGTTCAGGGTGGAGTTATGCTTGAAGAGGATGAGACAGAGAAAAACTGGCCATTCATCATCATCATCCCACCAGTTTGAGTATTGAATCAATACAGCCTGTGTTTCTCATGATCGGCTGGTCCTTGAGACTGTTGATAAGGCATTAGAGAGCTTCATGGTTGTTGATAATCTGAGGAAAGCCCTCTCTAGTGACAGACTGTCACGGACATGGAGGACTTTTTGAAGTGCCTTTTCAATTTTATGAGTTCAGGATCCTGCAGCCCTGGAGATTTATAATTGTCCCTGCCACTGCTGTTTTGTGCCTTCTTCTAGTTTCTGCCTTGTTTATCTGGTTTTCTTCCCTCATAGTATTCTGGCAATTGTGAAAAGTGGTTCTGGAAAAATATCAACAAATCCTCTTACTGCCCGAGAACTGACACTTTTGGAGACCACTGACGTTTATGGCAAAATAGCCTGAGTCCTTTAATATCCTTCTTTGATTGTTCTACCAGCTACGATTCCTGCAAATCCCTGTCATTCTTCATCACAAAATTATAGGGGAACTGTGATCATAAATTTCCCCAGGTCCTTTTGCTCTGGGCTGATTTGGGGACGGGGAGTGGGAGTGCTGCGTGGATTCAGATGCCCAGCCTCTGCTGTATTCCCTGGGCTTGCCTGTGTAGGGAATTTCACACACATGCACTGTGTGGCCACCAGTACATGCTGGCAATTTCGCAAGTCAGAAATCCCACACTTCACTTTGCCTCTGCTTAAATTAGCCATGTGCTGCTGGAAAATTATCATTTGCTACTCCCTCTGAATTCAGCGTAACTTCTACAACAGCAGAGAACTAAATGAGCTCCTAAATCAGGGGTCAGAGTACATTTTCTGTAAAGGGCTAGATAGATGGTACATATTTTAGGTCTTCCAGGCCATATGGTCCCCGACTCAACTACTCAACTCTGCTTTTATAATGAGAAAGCAGCCACAGACAATACATAAATAAATGGCTGTGTTCCAATAAAGCTTTATTTACAGAAACAGACCATGGGCCAGAGTGGTAGTAGATTTGGTACCAGGAAGGAAGCATGGAATTCTCTGGACACATGTACCAACTCTTTTGATCTAATGGCCATCCGTGTCAAATCCAAGAAATATTTTCAGATTCTTTCTACTCTGCTCCTTCCTCCCCAAAGCAACCTTGACCATCTGATTTCAGGCCATAACCCTCTTACCTGGATTATCCAAGTTTCCCACCTTGCCTCAGATCTCCATCTTCTGATGTGTCATTTTGACTCCTGACAGACTGAATTTATTTGTGAATTTGTTCACTTAATAAATATTGAATTCCTCATGTGACAGGTTACCATTGTGTTAACTCTTAAGGCTTTAAAGTTAAATAGAAAAAAGACAAGGTTCCCACCTTCACAGAACTTATAATTTAGTATGGAAATATGTAAGTATGCTACTATGTGCTCATAAGAATGTATGCTTTGTTTATTTATTTATTTGAGATGGAGTCTCGTTCTGTCACCTAGGCTGGAGGGTAGTGGCATGATCTCAGCTCACTGCAACCTCTTCCTCCCAAGTTCAAGTGGTGCTCGTGTTTCAGCCTCTCACGTAGCTAGATTACAGGCGTGTGCCACGTCCAGCTAATTTTTTTTTTTTTTTTTGAGATGCAGTCTAGCTCTGTTGCCCAGGCTGGAGTGTAGTGGTGCAATCTCAGTTCACTGCAACCTTTGCCTCCTAGGGTCAAGTGATTCTCCTGCCTTAGCCTCTCAAGTAGCTGGGATTACAGGTGCCCATCAGGGTGCCTGGCTAATTTTTTGTGTGTTTTTAGAAGAGATGGGATTTTGCCATGTTGGCCACGCTGGTTTTGAACTCCTGACCTTATCCAATCAGCCTGCCTCAGCATCCGAAAGTGTTGGGATTACAGGCATGAGCCACTATGCCTGGGCAAGAATGTATACTTTATATATGAAATGCACGATTGTTGTAAATCCTATAAAGCATAAAGGATGATAAAAATCCTTGTAAAGTGAAACATGAATGTCAGTTTCCTGCTGCAATGACTTCAGTGACTCCCCTGTGCCTGGTGGAGAGTCACCAGCTCAGTGTAAACAAGGATCACCACTGGGGCTTGGTGGCGCCATGCTCATCATCTACATTCTGTCTTGTGAAATTGGCTAAGTCTCAGGGAGGGCTTGGGATCTGAAATTTTAGCAACCATCTGGGGTGATATTGAGGCAGTTGTATGAGTATCACACCTTGAGAAACTCCAGCCTAGACACTGTGACAATATGGCCCTGCAGTGGCTCACAGTACTTTCCATGGCCTACACCATCTCTAGCCATCTCTGCCATGGCTCTCATACCTGCTCAGTGTTGGAGATGCCTGTTGCCACGCCCCGTTTCCCACACCCTCACACCCTTCCCTCCCTCTGTGTGTCTGCACACACTTACATCCCATATCCCCTTCCTTTTCTTCTGGCTCCCGCTCGTCTTCTTAGGTCTAGTGTGGAGAGTTGCTGGCCATCCCTTCTCTTTTCTAGAGGGATTTCTCCTGTTCTTTTATCACCTGTGGTTTTAATTCCACATGTAAGGCTTTGTTGTTGTTCCTTTTATTTTTCTTTCACATGTTCTTTGTTGTCCCAGTTTTGTTCTCCCCAAAGCTTCCCAGGATGATTTTCCTCGTCCTTCCCCCGTTTTATCTTTCCACGTCCGCGGTGAGAGAAATGGGCTATGACTCCAGGAAGGAAGCGTGGTTTCTGTCTCCACCATCCGGTTTTCCCTTCGTCCTACTAAGTACTGATGTGTGTAGAGCATACCAGTGAGGCCTTTGCTTTCCCTTACAACATGAATGTCCTTTTCATCTTCTCTTTGATAGAGAAAAAAGTGCTTCTAAAGAGGATCAAGGGAATATGGTGGAAATCACCATTTGGTGTATATTTTAGTAATGATGAGTCCTAGGAAAGCTTTAAAATGATCTTGTTTTTTTCCAGCTGGAGGCATAATCATTATGTAGGAATTGATAGAGCTGCCTATAGAAGAGTCAGATAAATCCACCACCCACCAGCCTCATGACCTTGTGGGCAGGGATTTCCCACTTAGGCATTAGATAATGCCTTCTCCCTAGGCTGGGAGCGTGGATTACACTGAAGGAGCAAAACGCAGAAGCTAAGACCCTGTCCTAACCTTGTAGTCTCCCACTGAAAATACTTCCTCCCCGCTCCGTTCACCCTCCTTAGAAATGGACTTGTTTTTGGCAAATTGCAAATCTGCAGTTCAAAGATACAAAGGATTAGGAAGATTACCTGACTTTGTAAATTGCAATTAGCTCTTAGTTCATTTTGATGACTTCAATGTCAGTGAAGCCAAAATATTTCGGCCATATACCCAGTGATATTTGTGAGGATTTAAAGTAGAAATCTGGGGATTTTCACAGTTTTGTTGTGTTTGGGTGATTGTGTCATTCAAACCATAACATAAGGAAGACCTGTTGAATCCCTGTGGGCTGCCAGTGGTATGTTGGTGACTTGTTCACTCAGTCTTTCAACACATTAACTGACCACCTACTATGTGCTGACATTACATTGGGTCCTCACGTACACTTCTGAGAAGATAATTTATTTTTCCCATTTATAGAGACAGAAATTGAGGCTCTGAGAAGTCACACACAGAGGCAGACCGCTTGTAGGTCTGGATCTGGCATACGGAGGGTGTAGGTCTGATTTCAGAGCCTGTGCACATCACCACCATTCCTGGCCTTCCAAACCAATCCAGCAGGACTCAGCCACTGCAATAGCTGTCTACAGCATGAATTGTGCGTGAAGTCAGGTACTTAGAAACTGTACCACCATAGCGGTGATGGACCCCTTGCTGATTCCCATCTCTTCCCATCCTTTTATTCACCCATCCATCTGCCCACATACCCACCTACCCATCCATTCACAAGGAGAATAATGCTAGACAAGAAAGAACAGAGCCAGAGTGTAGAAGCAGTTGATCTCTTGGGCCTAGATATTTATTTCTTCCTCAGTTGTCTCTTCCATAAAATGGGGGTTATTATGGTAATAATAAAAACCTACATCTTAGGTTTGTTTTAAGGATCAGATTAGGTAGTACAGGGAAAGCTCTCAGAACAATGTCTGGCACTTTATAATTATTAGGACATTGTTATTGTTTATTATTATGTCATCTGTATTATGCTTCATTTTGCATTGTTGGCTAGAATCTTAAGAGATGCTGTCAGACCAAGTACTTGGAATGTGAAGAATATGAAACCCTGGTTAATTTGGACTTTAGTGACTTTGAAATCTATGACAATTGTGCAGCCCAAGGTCCCACTGCAGTTTACATTTCTCCTATCTGTAATGAAAGAGAATTTGCTGAGTAAACAGGCAGAGCTAGTGTAACTGCTTGGAGACATATTTAACCTCCAGAGTACTTTGAAAGGTCCTATGTGCCAGCAACACTGTATTTGTTGGATTTGGAGCCATCTTACTTTTACATTAAAATAGATCCCCCAAGGACTTCCTCTTTCTGAAGGTCACAAAATTACGCTCAGTTCCCACATTTACACTCTGAATGGCTTGAACACATCTTTCAACCAATTTCAGCTAAGTTCCCTAATTTATAATTCAGTGCTCATCTGTTATTTTACGATTTAAGTGAGAACATTGACTCAATATGTTTATTGAATGTCTACTACATGCCATGCCCTGGGCTGAGGGATAGTGACACGAAGGTGAGGAATCTGTGGACAGAGTTCTTGTTCTCGTGGAGTCTGCAGCATTGTGGGCAACACAGGTTGTGCATGAGACAAGGAGCAGATGCCTGGTGCACAGTAGGTCCGCAGTAATTAATTGTTTCCATCCCTTCTGATTCTAAATTTAGTGGAGCTCTCTCTGTGTGAAGCCACAATAGCATGAAAGTGAGACTCCTCCAGATGGACGGAAACAAATCTATGTTTACAGAATCCTGCCCCCCTCGTCGACTTTTAATTTAAGACCTGAGTGATGGGGGAAGAAAGAGTGCCGAGTGAGGCTTTAGTACTAGCCCTGGTTCTGCAGTTATTTACTCTGCAGTATCAAGACAATATTAGAATATGTTTGGCCTCCGTTTCTTCCTCTGTTTAGTAGGTGGTTCAAATAGCTAAACTCCCAGGTTCTTTCCAGGAGAAGATGCTGGGATTTGACAGTTATTTTGTAACCTCTGCCAGCGGCACTAAGACTCTAATATCCCTCAAAAGCCATCACTTAAGGGAGGCATCTAGGGCAGTCATTTTCCATTTGACGAATGAAGGAGAAAATGGGTCACTGAAACATGGCTGTGTTCCAGTCATCCACTTCACGTGTACCTGATCCCATTTTTTGGCCTGGAGAATTGGCCTTTGAAGAGAACCTTGGCCAAGTCCATGGCTTAAACACTTAGGCTGCTTTTCAAAAGGCATTTTCAAAATTACTCTTTTTTTTTTTAATTTTAAAAGCAGTGGAATTAAAGGGAGTTTTTGTGCAATTACCTTCCTTTTTACCTGCCTTATTCTCTTCTCCTGCATCCGGTCTGGACTAACTCAGTGACCTACCCCGGTTCTGGGAGTCCGTGCATGAGTTGCAGGCATAGCTCGACTATCTATATTACCTTGGGGAAAACCACACACTCTCCCCAAGAGTCAGATTTTTCTTTAGTGAAACAAGGAGAGAGTAAGTTTGGCAAAAGCATAGCAAAGATCCTTTTACTTTATGAGGATTACATAATTTAATCTGCCCTCACCTGATGGAGTCAGTAGTAGTATTATCTTCACTATATAGGCACTGAAGCTGAGGTCCATCAAGTTTAAGTAACTTGGAAAATGTCACAAAAATAACATGTAGGGTGCTGAGATTTGAACCTAGGCAGCCTGGCTCCAAGATCTGCTCTCTGGACAACCATATTCTACTGTTTCTAAAAAGGGGGCTAAGAACAGCAATATGGGCACTGCTGATTCTATGGAGTGACCTGGACTCTGGACCCTGACCCTTAACTGTATGTGGTACCCTGGCTTCTGCTTATTTTTTTGGCTGATCTACAGCATTCTGCTAGTTGAGCAAATCCCCAGCTGTAAGAGAAAGCTTCTTTTTGTTTGTGGAGGTGAGGGAGTCTGGGACCAGCAGGGAATGGGCATATACTTCTCTTACATCATGAAGATAGTCATTTTGCCTCTTTTTTTTTTTTTTTGTCACTTGGACCTACATGAGAGAAGGCAGGGGCAGGAATTTGTTAGAGTGCCTACAGTAAATATTCTTGTATAAATAATAGGTATTTTACATATGGGATATTTATTGATAACCTATCAGCACTCCTCCAAAATGAGCATCTGTTTGTAATGTGAACTTTTCACAAGTGGGATTTCTGAAAGTGGGCAAAAAAGCTGATGTCCCCATAGTAGGCAATGATGTTACAGAGATAATGACAGCAGGCCTGAGAGTGCCTTGGCTTTCGGTCTTACAGACTGGCATCTTTCCTGAAACTAATTTTTAACTTCTGAGTGCTGTCCAGCTGCTGAGATGCCCCTGCATGATCCCCACTTTTTGATATTGTATTCTATTCATGAGCTACTAGTCTTCTCCCACCTTAACCCACGTAACTCCTAGGACATTGTGGAGATGACAGAGCTGAACTTCCGCAGGTAGCTCACAGGAGACATAGCTTCCTCCTCCTTCTCTTGGATCATTTGCTCTGGCCAAACCAACTATCACGCCATGAGGACACCTAGGCCGTCTCATGGACGGGTGCACAGGAAAGCTAAGGCACCTGCCACCAACCAGCACTACCTTGCCAGACAGAGGAATGAACATTCTGAGCATGGATTCTCCAGCCCCAGTCGAGCCTTGAGATGACAGTAGCCCTAGCTGACATTTTGACTGCAACTTAATGAGAGACCATAAACTAGAGAATCCAGCTAAGCCACTTCTGAATCCCGTGTCCACAGAAACTGTGAGTTCATAAGTGGTTATTGTTTATAATTGCCGAGTATCTAGGTAATTTGTTAACCAGTGTAGATAATTAATACAGTGTAGTGACATGGAAAAGACACAGAAGGATGTCTATGTAGAAGCTGGAGCGAGTGCCACTTCTCTGTGTCTTGGTGTGCAGACTTTTGTTTTTCCTGGGCCTCTCAGTCCTACTCTTTATCTGTAGACTGTGGTCAACTCCACTTTGAAAAGCAGATTGGGGCCAGGCACAGTGGCTCACGCCTGTAATCCCAGCACTTTGGGAGGCCGAAGTGGGTGGATCACCTGAGGTCAGGAGTTCGAGACCAGTCTGGCCAACATGGTGAAACCCTGTCTCTACTAAAACTACAAAAAGTAGCTGGTCTGGTGTCCTATCTCAGCTACTTGAGAGACTGAGGTGGGAGGATTGCTTGAGCCTTGGAGGTGGAGGTTGCAGTGAGCCGAGATCATACCACTGCGTTCCAGCCTGAGCAACAGAGCAAGACTCCATCTCAAAAAAAAAAAAAAAAAGAAAAGAAAAAGAAAAAAAAAAAGAAAAGAAAAGAAAAAAGAAGGTAGGGTGGATGAAATAAGAAATTGTGGGGCATAGTATAATAAAATTAATATTGTTTTGTGACTTTTATGCCTACAAAGTGATTTTTTTAAAATTTTGTCTGCATTTAAATGCAACTTATATTAATTATATAAATTATGGGCAAGGTGAAAAGGAATGAAGGAAAAAATATGGGCTGTGCCGTCAGCCATCATTTTTCTAATATATTAAATCTCACAGACTGTACCAAAATGTCTCGAAACATCTCTCATTCCTGTATTTACCCATTCATATGTTTGCCCATCCATCTATAAGTCCATCTTTTTACCAAATATTTGTGGACATTTATCTGTGTCAGGCACTGTTGGGGATGCTGGGGGTAGACTGCTGAATAGTACGGATTCCCTGGCTTTAGAGGAGCAAACCTGTAGTGAAAGAAAAGAGGAGTCATTCAAAGATTAGTAAACATGCTCATAGCAAACTCTTTATTCCAGTTGATGAAAGAGTTAGTTGCCCTTGTACTGAACACCTCAAACTTCTATGTTCATTTGGTTCCCTGTGATTTTTCACCATTCAAGCTTGTTCATAGGAAATTCTGCTGTAGAGGTTGTCCCCTTACTCTGAATGTCCCCAAGTGACTCATAGGACATCTGTACTCAGCATGTACAGCTACTGTTGCTTCCTTTTCATCCTTTAAGACCTTCTCCATTTTTAGGATTTCTTCAAGTATCTTCTTGCTGTCCAAGTAATTGCCGTTTGTTAAAATCCAAGAACCATTTCAATAACTTCTACCCCAATAACAACATGGCATATGCAACAAGAAGTGTGTCAGTCAAGGTTCTTGGTAGCAAACAAGAATGCAACTCGATCATCTTCAACAAAATGGGAATGGTTTGGAAGAATATGAGGGAATTGCTGAATTAGTAACATTGTAGAAATTTAGTTCAGAACTGAGCAGAAGCTGCAGGGACCTCTGAGGCTAAGGGGCAGAGTTTATAATTAGTCAAAGCTATCCCGTTGGATGAGCAGGGCCTGTGTGCTAGTCTGTAGCCATTTTTTAAAAGCAGTAGAATATGTTGGTTCAGACAGCAGACACTGGGGCCAGACTGCCTGGATTTGTATCACAGCACGTCATGTATTAGTTGCATGATAATTGTCAAATTATTTAAACTTTATGGGCTTCAGTTTTATTGTTTATGCAGTTGAGATAATAATTGTACCAATTTTATCAGGTGAGGTGTAAATTAGATAATTCACATAGTTTAGTACAGTGTCTAGGACACAGACAGCACTCAATAAATGTTTGCATTATTGCATCATTCCTTCAGGATAGAAGATGACTGATTGACAGATCCTGAGTCAACTGCTAATGAGCCCTTGCTGAGTAAGGAAAGAGAAGGATCTTTGGCATCCCAAAGACCATAAAACTCAACAATAAGAAGGTAACCAACCAGATTACAAAGTGAGCCAAAAATTATAACAGACACTTCACCAAAGAAGATGTACAGATAACAAATAACCATATGAAAAGATGCTCCACATCATAGTTCATCAGATAGATGTAAATGAAAACAGCAATGAAATACCACCACACATCTATCAGAATGACCAAATCCAGAACATCAACACCACTAAATGCTGGAAAGGATGGAAAAAAAATAGGAACTCTCATTCATGGCTGGTGGGAATGCAAAATGATATAATCCCTGTGGAAGACAGTTTGACCATTCCTTACAAAACTAAGCATACTCTTACCAGGCAATCCAACAATTGTGCTCCTCAGTATTTACCCAGAGGAGTTGAGAACATATATCCACACAAAAACCTGCACATGTATGTTTATAGCAGTTTTATTCATAACTGCCAAAACTTGGAAGCAATCAAGATGTCCTTCAGTAGTTAAATAGATAAATAAACGGTGCAGCATCCAGACAATGAAATATTCAGGGCTGAAAAGAAATGAGCTGTCAAGCCATGAAAAGACATGGAGGAAACTTAAATGCATATTGCTAAGTGAAAGATACTAGCCTGAAAAGGCATAGCTTTTCCTTGACATTCTGGGCAAAGAAAAACTATGGAGACAATAAAAACGTTAGTGGTTGTCAGCAGGTAGAGAGGGAGGAAGAGGCAGAGCACAGGATTTTTAGGGCAGTGAAACTACTCTGTATGATACCATAATGTTGGATGCCATCATTATCTATTTTTTCAAACCCATAGATTATATAATATGTATGTATATCTAGGGATTGAACCAATAGAAGGTATAACATCTAGAGTTCAATCAAGAATGAATCCTAATGTGAACTCAGAACTCTGGAGGATTATGATGTGTCAATGCAGGTTCATCAGTTGTAACACATGCACCACTCTGGTGAGAAATATTGATAATGGGGGATGTTCTGATGTGTGGGGATGGGGGCTTTATGGGAAATCTCTGTACCTTCTTCTTAATTTTGCTATGAACCTAAAACTGTTTGAAAAACATGAAGTCTTAGAAAAAGAAATCTGAGCGGATTCCTCTGTAGCTTCAATAGGCTTCCAATGCACTCAGCAGAGTTTGAATCCTGAAGTTGGTCTTGGCCCTGAGTGGTGGGCCCCTGACTGCTCCCCAAGTTTCAACTTAGATGACCACCCCTTCATATTGGTTACTGCTGCTGCTTCACTACTGCCCCCCTCCCCACGTCCAACCACTCTCACCTCAGCCATTTGACAGCTCTGGGCTCCATCCTCTCTCAGAGCCCTTCCTCCTTCTGTGGGATCCTTTCTGGAACACTCGTTTCTCTCTCTCCTTGCTCCTTGGATCTCAGCTGTAATCCGGGCCGGCCTCAATCCCTTTATGGCACTTTGGAGCGGGTTAGTTTCCCCAGCACGAGCTCTCTTAGCAGCTTGTGCTTGTCTTTTATTCTACTTAATACAGTTGTAATGAATTAATTATTTATGTGAGAAGCATTTGAACGCCTTTCACACCCATTTGTAAGTTCTTTTTCATCATGTATCCCTGGTGCTTGTCTGATAGCAGCTACTCAGATAATTTTGTATTGTGAGTAAACCTGGGCCTGATGTGGCCTCAGTTTATTTATAGTAAACATATTAGATAATTGTTTAAAAGAAATGACAATTGGACTGTATCAGCTATACAATGGAAGAGATTGAAATATGTATTTAGTCTCTTGAGAAAAGATCTCCCAAACGAAGATTAGTGTGTAAAGAGGGGTTCCCATAAAATATAGAAGATCATCTTTTAAATCCTGGTTTTCTCTCTCCCTCTGCTCTTCTTAGTAATCTCCATGGAAACAGCTACTATCTTCCAAGAACTTTTTTTTTCAGATTCCTAGCTTTTTCTTTTTTTTTCTGTGTTAGGTTTTCCAGAGGAACAGAAGAAAGGTATAGGCTTATGTGATTATGAAATATATTTCGTAATATAATATGTTGGTTTCATGATATTATTATATGAGATCAGGGATTGGTTCATGTGATTACGGAGGCTGAGAAGTCCCAAGATCTTCAATTGGTGAGCCAGAAGCCCAGGAGAGCTGATGGTGCAGCTCCAGTCCAAGTGCTGGCTGGCTCAACACACAGGAAGAGCTGATGTTTTAGTTTGAGTCCAAAGGCTGGAAATAAGTGATATTCCAGCTTTTACAGTAAGGAAAAGATCCTTGCTAACTAGGTCCACTCTTATGATCTAGCTGAACCAAGGTTTCAAGCAATCTAAGGAAAAAATGACAGACAGGAGGAGTCCACCCTTATACTTGGAAGAGGCAGTCTTTCTGTTCTACTGGGGCCTTCAACTGATTGATGTGACCCACTTACATTAGGGAGGGCAATCTGCTTTACTCAGTCCACCAGTGCAAATGTGCATCTCATCCAAAAGTCCCCTGCCCAACACACTGGGAATAAAGTTTGACCAAATATCTGGGCACCCCATAGCCCAGGCATGTTGACCTAGAAAATTAACCATCACACCTTCCCCAAACAATTCTGACACCCACCCCAAGTACTTTTTCTTTTTTTATCTGACCTCTCTATCCCTTTTCTGCTCTCTGCCATATGACTTCTCTGCTTTCTTATTTTTTTCCTTAGAGTTGCTTGAGGCCTTGATTCAGCTTGCCAAATTAGATCACAGGATCTAGTAAACAAGGATCTTCTACTTCCTGTGAGAAGAGGGTGGTTTGGAGCCCTAAAGAGTATGGTCACATATGATACAGAGGATGTTCTGTGATCACTGATATTCAAAACAGCTTCTCCAGCACTCTGTCCATTTACCCTTCTTTGTCTTCATATAACCTGAGTCTTACCTGACATAAAGTACATTTCTTTGTTACTGTTATTGTTGTCTCCACAACAGGAGGGTTCCATACTTGCTGTCATGGGTTTGCTCTCTGATTCCCAGTGCTGGGAACAGCCCTTGTCCCTTAGTCAGTGCTTAGTAAATACTTGCTGAGTGAATTAATTTGCTGAATGACAATTTGGAAAATAAAGATGTCTTGGATTAACTAACTAGCAATTTTATTTGTGTGAGTTCAGCCTTTCAGGTTTGATGTAAGATTTTGAAAAATGTCTTTTTTTGTTTGCTTTTTGTTTCCTGCTTTTGTCCTTCATAGTGAAAGATCCAGGTATTTAAGTGGACCCCATATAATACTGACTTCGTGAGTGCAGATCATATTTTCTGGCTCCTTTTTGGAGAATGTCTTTGGAAGCCATAGGATCCGGTAAAAAGAAAGAAAAAGAGAAAAAGGAAAGAATATTTGAATGGATAGATCAGACTTCAATTTCTGTCTCAATAATCTATTATTTCTGGAACATTAATTTCCTATTTTATTTGGGGGGATTAATAAAATCTGCTTTACCCAGATGTGATGAGCAATGACGCTTTTATGGCCTGCCATTAGGGTGGATCATGGACTATTTCTCTCTCTGCACACAACTCCACAAACATACAGCCTTGAGATAGGACCTATTGGGGTCTTTACATTCCATTTAATGTAAGCCGTAGGGTGAGTCCTGACTCATCAGTAGCAGCAGCCTCACTGGGGCTGTAATACCCTAACTTAACTAAAGACAAGCCATCCTCGCATAGAGGGATGAGGAGGTGCAGGCATGTTCTCCTGACAACCATCATGTAGTCCTTTCTGATTTGTCAGTGGCATTGCATTAAAATCGATCCATTTCCCAAACTCCATTGCTGTCCTTGTCTTATCAAATTATAGACACAGCCAGAGCACATCAGTCCTTCCCCCTGGGAGTGGGAACTCCTCAGCACAGCAGGGCTTTCTGATACAATGCGGTTTGCTTGGAATTCATTACTCAGGGGACTTGGCGAATTAAAGATCTATTACTTTTTACATTCTGCTTTCTGTGGAGTGCCTGACATAACGTCCTGGCTACTCTCCAGAATGTTTTCGATTGTTTTTGTCCTCCTCTCTTTCTTTCTGTTTTTATTTGTTTGGTTTTATTTTGCTTTGTGTTTGGTGGTAGAGGTCAGGTTGAGACAACACAGTGGAAAAAATAGTAACTCTAGTTCTGTGAGGTCTAACCTAAGTCTTAGCTACATTCTGTCACTTGACATTTTGAAACCCACTGAAAGAGGATGATAAACAGCATTCATTTCAAAGGATGTTATATGTGCCTGACACATAGTAGTAGGTGCTCATTAAATATTTCATGTTGAACAAATAAAATAGTAAACACAGAAATACAGACGCACAATCAAACATATACATTGTGCCCATAAAAGGATATTCAGCTGCCAAGGCTTTTTAAAATATAATATCCTATTCTTTTTCATATTATTATTATTTTTATTTCCAAATTGAAGATGCTAGGCTAAGACAAGCTGTATTCTAGTTCTATTTCATACACCTTGGACAGATTATGTAATAATTTAAGACTCTCAGTTTCCAACATTTGTAAAATTCAAGGGAGGAGATAATAAAATGGTCCTTTACATCCTTTGCCTACTGCAGAAGGACTTACAGAGCTTGACGTATAAAATATTCAACCAAGTCCAATCCACATTACTCTGTGTGTATGTGATTTCCCAGCAGTTCTCTCTTTTTCCCCCTTATTTCCTCCTTCCTTCCAAATTTCTCTCTCTTTCGTTCCATGATTATTTTTTGCTCTTTCCTCGCAGAGCATATTCTCCGTCATGAGTGACTGCACTCTCTGAGTCTTCAGACCACCCCCTTCTCACAGTGCTAAGGGTAAAATATCTTTGCTTACTAGGTCCACTCCTATGATCTGATTTGAATCAAGGTCTCAAGCTAACCTAAGGAAAAAAAGTAAGCAAAGAAGCTGTAAGTCAGAAAGCAGAGAATTGGAAGGGACGTCACAAAAGGAGAAAACATACTTGTAGGCAATACTTGTAGGTATTGTTTCAGGTAGTGAGTGAAGTCAGCAAACAAACAGAAATTCTTTCTCTCATGGAATGTATGTACTAATTGGAGGAAGTATTGTTTGAAAAAATAAGCAAATAGTATTTCAGGCTGTGTTCAAGGCAATGTATTGAGTTCTTTACACAATAGTGATGCTGATGGATAAAGATTCCCAGTTTGGTTTCAATCCAATGAAACACCCCCCTTTCAAAGTCCTACTCCTTCCCAACTGATGTCCTAAAGCTCACAGAAAAGACTAGCTGGGTGTGTGAATTCACCTTTCCTCATAATTCTGCAACCTGTTTAAGAAAGTTTTAGTTCTGATTTTCAGCCTTATCTTCCCCGTGACTACATGAAATAAGAGATTCTTTTAGGGCTACCCCAGAAACAAACTTGTTCTCTCATCAGAGCTAAGTTGGTAGACAGTCTGAAGGCTAGATCTTGTTATTTTCCTCTGTTATCTCTCCAGTGCTGTAAAAAGTATCCATCCCCCAGCAGCCTTGTATTCATCATTAACATTGTAGCCACATGTAGCAGCCACTGGGTCATCCAAGGCACTTGCCAGAGTGAGCACTTCCTCCACTGAGGCTGGACGGTCTACGATGGCTTCACTCACATGTGTGGGGTCTTGGTGCAGGTGCTAACTGTTCCTCTCTTTCTTTAAGGTCTGTTTTCAATATTCTAGTATAGGCTTTGTTATGTAGTGGCAGAAACACTCCAAAATAGCAAGGTAGAAGGCTCAGGAACTCACACAGTTTCACTTCTGCATATTCAGTTACCATCCAGACCAAGGGGCCTGGAAATTGGCTCTACCTCTTGAGTTACATGTCCTGAAATATCATAGCCACTTTTTCAATCTATTAGATGAAGCCTACAGTATGAGTATATCTCAGAAATATGATAGCTTTTAAATTGATCTTGCCTTTCTAAAGATGGTTCCCATCTATACTCTGTGAGAGACACCTCTAAAATGTCTCATGTCAAAAGAGTATTGGGTAAGGTGTCCAGTAACCTACGTTTGTGGTCTGGCTCTGGAACTGATTTATATTGTCTTGTAATGATAGCAATGATGATGATTTTGGTGATGAAAGTGACGATGATTTTATTAAGATATGATTCAGACAATGCAGTTCATCAATAATTTCATGTGTATTGTTACAGATATTTAACTAATTCTAATTTTACCTTTTTTGGACTTTATATATATTATCTGTTAAATATAAAGACCATATTTTACTTTTGTCCTAGATATTTGTCACTATCTTGCACCCATTTCTCCCTCGTAATAGCACCCAGACATTCCTCTAGATGAATTGCCCCTTGAATCTGTGCTCTTGGTTGAAAGTAAACCCAGAAATATGCCCTCTTCTGGGGTGGCTTAAGGGTTCCTGAGACATTTATTTGCAAGAGCATAGTCAAAAGCTGGGCTGATTGTCTAAATATGGCCAGGAAGGCATCTCTCACCTGGAACTTTAAGTCTTAACTAAGACGAGTCAACACAAAAGAAAACATTATAGTTCCTGCAGCCCAGTGATGGGAACCTGGTGAGCTTGTCAAGTTCTGACTGATGAGACTGTCAAGAACACCCTGATAGCTCTTAGTTCTTAGCCTGGTTCACCACACTATCTTCCCTATGATCCTCGCACCTGCACTCCAGCTCTCCAGTGGGTCCCTTCTTGCACAGGTAAGTCTGCATTATTGTTGGCGTCCCAGGAACCATGACTGCTTCAGTTATCTATTGAATTTCTTTAGAAGTGCCTGGAGTGATGGAAAGCACTTGGCCAAAGTTTACAGAGCACTGTAGCCAATAACTGGTTCCAAATTTCAGGTCTGCCTTTTTTGCTCACATTTTAACATTTGACAATCAAACTTTCTAAGCACCAATTTCTTTCATTGTAACATGAGATACAATAATACATCCCAAGCAGGGGGGTTAAGATTAAATTAGAGAGCAGCTGTGAAGCACCTGGCAGAGCTTCTAGCACACAGTAACAGTGGAAAGTTCTGGCACTACAGTAGAAAGTTCTTTCCCTTTTTGTTAATGTTAATGCATCATCCCCATTCACAGAGACAGGAGTATCCCTTGATTACTCCAGTCCAAGGGAAACCCAGGTTGACATGTTCCCTCCCCCTAGGTCATGTCCTCCTCTGATGTTATGTGGTCAGCCTGTGAAGCTGTAACTTGGAGTTTGAAGATGAGTCTGGTGTTTGTAATCCACGAGGACCACTGAGGTCACATGGTATAGTTGGAATGAGCATGGGATTTGGGATCAGGCAGGTCTGAACTCATACATAATAATAACATATGTGATTAGTTGCTTAATCTTGAACCTCATTTATTGTCCTATGTGCTATGATTCTCTCATACTGACCACACAGGGCCATTATGAAATGATAATTGGTAATTTACATGCAGGTTCTTTGTAACCTAGAAGAATATTATCTTTGTGCTGGAGCCTCCTCAAAGATTTTTGGGGATGTACTCACCAGAACCTTTGCCTTGTACAGCTCCTAGTGGATAAATGAAGGCCTTCAAATGGGCAGGAAATAATCCAATTTCCATGAAAGTTAATTGAGCTCTGTGTTTTCTAAAGGCTAATAGCCTGGTGAGAGATGTCCTGAGTCAAGCTAATGTGATGACCCACTTGTTTTTTCAGGTACCAATTATGGAACAGAAGCCACATCTGTCACTGATAACCTGTTTGTATAGTGACCTCTTCCACCCCACCCACAAGGTTACCATGGCAATTTTAGGTCAAGAAGATCATCCCATTGAAAGACAGGTGATGCTGAGGAGTAAAATGCAGTCCCCAGGAAACCTGGTTTTAGTCCTTGCTACATACTGTTAAATGGCTGGGCCAGAGTCTGGTTGGGACTGCTGTGCCCGGCATCATCCCCAGGTGATGTCTGATCATCCTGGCCTGTCTTTGGCAAGAATCCAATTCAGTGGGTTTTGCCAGAATCCTTTTACTTCTGACGTTTCCTCTTAGTTGTTTTCCATTCCCTGATCCCTCTCCTGATTCTTGGTTATATATTTCCCCTTACTTGTGCTGCATTCAAACCTGAACCCAGTTTTATATTGAGGCATCTCTTCTCCTGTTTCAATAATCCAGAATAGAGTCTGTTTTTACCGCTTTAACTACTGCCTAGCTCTGTTTATACTTTGACAGAGCTCAGAAGTGCAATTCAAATTTGATTTGTAGATGTAGCAGCAATCAAGATTTAGCTGGTATTTGAAGACACTTATATTATCACTCTTTTTACTACCTTTTATGATATATTTTGACTCTGCCCCACATTATTTTTGCTAAGGAAGCAGAGTTCCAGGAACTCTCAGGGAGTACTTGAGACACGGCTCTTCAATAGCCACCCGGCACCTTCTCCTAGATAAGAGGTGTGGAATTCTAGGAGCTCCTTCTTGCTTGAGAGCCCCTTGAGTAATAATTATTTTTTTAAAAAGCTGTTATAATAAAATTTTGCATTTAAATTGCCTCTTATTCTTAGCATGTCAAAGTGCTTTACAAACATGAATTGCTAGAAACCTTTTAGGTTAATTAAAATGAGCAGGTTTCCCAGACAAAGAAGGTGACTGTTTTTGTACTTTCGGGTGTTTTTACAGGTGAGCAAATTGAAGCACAAATAACTTCTTTGACTAATCAAATAGAGATGTTCTGAGAACAGGTGATTTCTGCATTAGCACACCAACCATGCTGCCAAATTTCATTGCCCTTCAGAAATATAACGACAATAATGTAGTGATTCCTGAATTCTGGTATTCTTAGTATTTGTGCTACGATTTACTGAATGGCTGCAGTAAGCCATGCATTATGCCTGGCACTTGGTTTGTGGTAGTGTGTTGTATTCTCACAATGCCACTGTAAAGTAGGTCTTATCTTCGCTTTATGCTGCTGTGAGGTAGGATTTATCATCATTTTACAGCCCTGGACACTCAGTGCGAAAGCAGCTGAGCCACTTGTCACAGGTCCTGCAGCTAGGAAATGGCAGAGTGTATTAGTCTGTATTCACACTGCTATAAAGAACTGCCTGAGATGGGATAATTTATGAAGAACATAAATTTAATTGACTCATAGTTCAGCATGGCTGGGGAGGCCTCAGGAAACTTACAATCATGACATAAGGGGAAGGAGAAGCAAGGCACCATCTTCACAAGGTGGGAGGAAGGAGTGCCAAGTGAAGGGGGAAGAGCCCCTTAGAAAACCATCAGTTCCCATGAGAACTCACTCATTACCACAAGAACAGCATGAGAGTAACTGCCCCCATATTCAGTTACCTCCCACCAGGTCCCTTCCATGACACATGGGGATTAGGGGGATTCTAATTCAAGATAAGTTTTGGGTGGGAACACAAAGCCTAGCCGTATCACAGAGCTGGGGTTTTAACCCATGTTTCTTTGATTGCTGTGTCTATATTCTTCTTCTCTACCAATATCATTATCAAACGCTATTACTTAGTTCTTCTCCATTTCTAAACTCCTGAGGAATATAACATATTCCTGTCATTAAGAGAAGCTGCTGACTTGAAATGGGAGTTCGGTAATGGCAGTGAGAGGAGAGGAAGTAACACTGTTGGAGGAGGTCAGAGCACAGGGGGCTTTAAAAACAAGCCATGGCATTTGGACTTTATTCTCCTTATTTATGGCATCCTGTTTATCAATATTGATCTGCAGCACTCCAAGGTCCAAGGGGCAAAGGCAAAGAAATCTCCAACCTCTGAGAATATGAGAAGACACTATAGTAAATATGTCAACAAATTTTATTCTCACGACAGCTCTATGTGGCGAGTTCTCAACTTCATTGTACAGAACAAGAAATTAAGACTCAGACATCTTAAAGGATTTGCTGAAGGTTGCATGGCCCTTAAAAAATGTCACCAGCTCATTTAACCTCAAGACCTCTTCCTGCTATGCTCACACTGTTTGGAAAGTCACATTCTAATCAGACTTGATGGCTAAATCAGTCGGAATCAAATATGCCCACCTATGTTGACATGCTGTGTAAAGATTTTCTGTTCAGTGTGAACACATGGTTGCAAACTCATGCCTTAGAGTCTTTGATTGTGGGAGGAGGTCTTTGGAAACACAGACTAGCCTGTCATTGCATTTCACAGAACACTGGACTCAGGGCCTCGTGTTCACCGGCAAAATAAGCAGACACTTTGATCCCTGCTGTCCAGCGTGAATGAATACATTTCTACAAATACTTCTGTAGAGTAAGCCACCTTTCCACATCACATGATTGTCACTCTCTCATATCACTGTGACGCTGTGCATTGCATTAAAAAAAACTGCTTCGGGATATTTTCCAGATAAATGGAAGAAGTGACCATATAAGTGTGATTTTTTTTCAGCAATTTATGTCCATTGATCTTGCTGAATTCTTCCCGGAGAACATCTTCTCTTGCAGATCCAGGTTCTCTCATTGTTTTAGCATTTGCTTAGCCCCTTTTTTGCCCTTCCCAATTTCCAGTTATCACATGTAAGATAAGCGTTAAATTGCATATTCCTTGTATTTCACAATGAATAAAAGTGAAGGATCTGGTCTCCACCTCTCCACCTCTTCTACGACACTGTTATTATGACATGAGATCCAGTGGAGCATGTAGGCTGTCACAGATAGTATAGTCTGAAGGTCAGGAAAGGCAGGATGGTAGAAAGCTGAAATAGCCCTGATCAAAAAGACAATGAGAACAAGGTGGTTTTGAAATATCTGCTGAATCCAGATCCCTAGTCTTGAATCATGATTGGAATTGCTTCAGATCTATTGATAAATCAGATTTGAAGTCTCCCCTACAATGTTTAAACAAAAGGGGTGATAGGATAATAACTGCAATTTAGAAAGATAATTTTGAGAGCAGACCAGAGGGCAATTTGTGACCTTCAAATATGTGTGTTGATTCATTTGTATGCGTTTTTTAAAGCAATATTTATTGTAGACCTAAATTTTAGGGAATATTGAGGCCTGATGAGATAATATAATTGAAAATACACAAACAGTTCTAAAACTATACATAAACTACTTATAGATATTGCTGTTGTATTTGATAAATAATATTAGTAATATTATTGCATTCTAATAAGTAATATAATTCAATACATTAGTATTCTTATTGCATTTAAATACAGCAAGGCTACTATATCATAAAGCAGTACACCTGTGGACATGTCAACATTCAGAACTTCAGCTTTCACATCAGTAACTTGAGGATAACACTCCAAGCTTCACCATTGGGGGCATCAGTGAGATGAGGTGCATTGAGCCATCATCATGGAGCTTGGCAAGTGGCTTCTTTTTTTTATTTTTCCTTCTTTTTTTTTTGAGACAGAGTCTCACTCTGTCACCCAGGCTGGAGTGCAGTGGCGCTATCTCAGCTCAATGCAACCTCTGCCTCCCGGGTTCAAGTAATTCTCTGCCTCAGCCTCCCGAGTAGCTGGGATTACAGATGCCTGCCACCACGCCTGGCTAATTTTTTGTATTTTCAGTAGAGACAGGGTTTCACCATCTTGGCCATGAACTCCTGACCTCGTGATCCACCCGCCTCGGCCTCTCAAAGTGCTGGGATTACAGGCGCGAGCCACCGCACCTAGCTGGCATGTGGCTTCAGCCACACTTGCAAGATTGAAAATATTTACATTGTCTGATAGTGGAGCCGGTAATGTGCCAGAGGAAACTTGTGATAAGTAGCAGGAGGGTAGAAATGCTCAGGGCATTATATGATCATATCCTGGACCTGAGAGGTATCCAGTCTGACTGGTGTCACTGTTATTAATGACACAATACTGGCATGTACACCCACCTACTTGAACGGTGTACTTCATGTCAACTGTAAGAAGCTGGTGGGATTGGGATCCCCATTTCATAGACAGTGAACATATTCAGAGAGGTAAGTAGCTTTCCACTGTCAAAGAAGTGTCCTAAGATGACAGTAAGCAACAAATGACAAGGCCATCTTGGGAAGGGCTTTGAAGGTCATCTCCAAAGAGAACTGTAACATGCAGTCAGTTGGCCTAATACCATATTTTTACACTGTAGCTAGGTAAGCTGGGGAAGAGTCAATGGAAGCATGTACTTCAGTGTCTGACACTCTTTAATTGAAATCCTAGCTCCTGGTACTTACTAGCTGTGTGATCCCAAGCCAATAAATTGCTTATATGAGCCTCAGGTTCCTCATCTTTAAAATAATGGGAACACTTACACCTACCTTGACTTTGAAAAGTGGAGAGCAGTCATGGACAGAGCAAATGCCCAGTGTGTGTCACCTTGTCACCTTCTTCTTTTAGGCTTTCCTGATTATTCTCACTCCCAAAGAATATGAAGGCTCAGAATTGAATAAATCAAAGAGATTCAGAAACAACATTAGATTCTTATTTAGACAGCAATTGATTTTTTTCTTGGGTAAGAAAAATTATACATCTGCTTCTAAAATATGAAGAGTGGTGATTATGATTCATGCACACATGATTCATAGAGAAAGCTGGAGCTAAAACACAGCTAAACTAATAATATTTTGTCCTTGTGACTAAAGCTTGTCTAAGCTTAGAATGTATGCCCAGAGTTAGAGCAAGAATCCCAAGGGCAATGTCAATGCTGCTTTTATTTGGTAATAGTGGCATAAGCAGAAACGCTTGTTTTTCCCAGAGTACATCTCCCCAAGGTGGATGCATTTGTGTCTTCTGCAGCTGCTCCCTTCTCTTCATCCACTTAGTTTCTATGTGTGGTTGATTTCTAATAATGATGCTCAGAGCCAGACTTCACCCTCTCTGTCCTGCGCTATTGCCATGGCTTTTTTTTTTTTTTTTTTGATACGGACGGAGTCTCGCTCTGTCGCCCAGGTTGGAGTGCAGTGGCCGGATCTCAGCTCACTGCAAAATTTATAATCTTAAATGATGGGACTACCATCCT